>NC_135225.1:11976703-12276703 GCF_052324685.1 Brachyhypopomus gauderio | reverse complement strand
TGGTTTATTTGAGGACTACAAAGCAATCTGAGTCTTCATCATGTAAGCTGCACTTTATAGAAAAAAATGTAAAAATGAAAGACAACCACTTCCATAAATCTTGTTTGCTATTTTTCATGGTAAAAATTACTTTCTGCTCCTTTAAGTCTGGATCTGTAGAACTGACTGTATATGCTTAAGCAGTCTGTTTGTTTCCAGGGCGAATGGTTCATGTAAAGATCAGTTCATCTGACAATGAGCGTTCCACAGAAGATATGGAGTCTCTCAAAGTGCAGAAGGTCTAAATTCTAAATAAGACATAGCTATGTTTTTTTTATCATTTAGTATACAATTCAATTTACATTCAAGATGTGTAATATCTGTAATATCTGTGCCTACAAAATTCCCTTGTTTTTATTATTATTATTATTTTTTTAGCAGTGTTTGGTGGAGAATATGGAAGATGGAGAGCCTGATATACTCATTATTAAGGAAGAGATAGTGGACATAAGGAGCAAAGAATTGGACCTAGAGCTGAGCCTTGGAGTGGAACGTAGGTTTATGTATTTTCTTTCTTTACAAGTGCATATTTCATTCTAAATGTGTACACCTGTGAAATACAGTGACACCTCTAAAATTGTAAATATATTTACTATTTTCTCCATTCAGTATATGGATTGATCTGTTTTTTAAATCATTATTATTACTATTATTATTTGAATTCTTACTATTATTACTATTACCATCTGACTTTAAGGTACTAGGTATAGAGAAACATTTTTTTTGTTTGTGAGAAACAAAAAGCCATTTGTATTGCTTAGAGTGAGGGAATTTATTGAGCTCTTTTCAGCCATGGCGTAGTGGAGTAATTCAATTTTACAACAGGGCATCTGTAAAATTTATGACCCATTCGTACAGGATAAGAAATCTCTGCATTAATAAAGATGGGAATAGCTACTCAATTTATGCACACAAGCAGGCTACTTGTCTTCTGGATTTGAGTGTTGTATGTGGTATGAGGTATCGGTGCCATGCATGACGAAACTCAGACTCCTTGAACATATACATATTTGAGAAAAACATGAATCTTAACATTTTCAGTTTAGAAAAACAGAACAGAAATCTAACACTGCTCAAAAACCATCTATGGGAGGAAAAGAAGCAGACTTTACCGTGAATACACAGAATTTTTTATCATATTTGATAGGGGTGTAACAGTTTGTGTATTTGTACCAAAATGTCATGGTTAGGTGTGTGTAGTCGCACGGAGAATACACGGTGCATGCATATTGCACTCCTTTTTTGACGTTATATAAACACTAATAACATTGGTGCCTGTGTAGCAACCTGTTTGTGTTTTGGTTATTTTCTTGTTAATCGTTGTTTTCCGGCAAATGAAGAGGAGAGACTCTACACAGGTGCTGAGAGAGACAAGTCCTTGGAGCAGAACAAACAACTCTGTCAACAAGAGGTCTGTAGTTGTTTTGGTTGCATTTAATGCTTGATAGCATAATAACATCTATAAAAGAAACAACATATTTAGATTTTATTTAAACAGATTTTCTGTTACCACTGTGTTCCAAGTTTGTGGAGCATGAGGTACTGACCTTAACCTTTGAATTATACTTTTTGAATTATACTATTACAATAATAATAATTATTGAGTTATACTATTACTGAATGACAGTTGTGCATGCCATGCATCTAGGTATGATGTTGGTTTTGGGGGGCACAAAAAGGGCTGTTTGCTGTTAGCTACACTTTGAGATTCTGGTCGCTTTAGTAAAACCCACTGTAGTCCCTAAACTGGCTGAGCTGCTTGGCTAACTTTGCATCTGTCACTAACTCTGTATTTGTCCCTAACTCTGCATCTGTCTTTAACTCTGTATCTCTTGTATCGACTCTTGTTCATGTTTGTGTTCCTTATAATTTCAGTGTGATGAAGAAACACATGACTTTCTCAAGGAAGAAGAGGAGCATGTTGAAGAAGAAGACAAAAACACAGAGACATTTAACGGTAAACTTAAATTACCAGCAGTTATATTACTATGTATAATAAATCCATCCATCCATTGTCATCCGCTTATCCACGATCGAGTCGCGGGGGCAGTAGCCTAAGCAAAGAGGCCCAGGTTTCCCTCTCCCCAGCCACCTCTTCAAGCTCCTTTGGGAGGATACCGAGGTGTTCCCAGGACAGCCGAGAGATATAATCTCTCCAGCGTGTCGTGGGTCTTCCCTGGGACCTCCTCCCAGTTGGACATGCCTGGAGCGCCTCCCTATGGATGCGCCCAGGTGGCATCCGGACCAGATATCCGAACCACCTCATCTGGCTCCTCTCTATGTGGAGGAGCAGCAACTCTACTCCGAGCCTCTCCCGGATGATCGTGCTCCGTACCTTATCTCTAAGGGAGAGCACGGACACCCTGCGGAGAAAACTAATTTCGGCCACTTGTATTCGCGATCTCATTCTTTCGGTCACTACCCAGAACTCGTGACATTAGGTAAGAGTCGAAACGTAGATTGACCCGTAAGTCGAGAGCTTTGCCTTTTGGCTCAGCTCTCTCTTCACCACAACAGTCCGGTACAGCGTCTGCAATACTGCAGCCGCAGCACCTATCCACCTGTCAATTTCCATCCTTCCCTCACTCGTGAACAAGAACCCGAGATACTTGAACTCCTCCACTTGAGGCAAGGACTCATTCCCGACCCAGAGAGGGCATTCCACCCTTGTCCGAATACACCCTTATACTATGGTCACAGTTTTAGAGGTGCTGAATAAATGTTTACCCTAATTCAACAGATTAATCTTAAGAGTTCTAAAGAAACTGTGGCTGTTTTAAGATGATATCAACCAGACATAGTGATAATGATGATGGTGATTGGTCACATTTTTATCAAGTTTTCACTATGTGGTGTCCTCACATCTTGGCAATCTATGAAACATTTAGATAAATGCTTGTCTGATGGTATATGTGTGAGAGACTGTTATGCCTAACATAATCCAACATAATCTCCATTGTCCAGGGCATGTGCAATACTGTTGCTTTTTAAAATGTTTTTAATTGGTTTATCCAAAATATTGACTGATACAACCAGTCCCACCTGAGGGACGAACACAACACCACATCCACAGGACGAGCTGCTGCTGTAGACGGGGGCAACCAGTAGGGGGCCGCCGTACCGTGACAGATCCCCCCTCCAAGCCGCACTCCCCTCCACCGGCTGTGCGGCCTACAGCGGCAGCACACAAAACAAAGGGACAGGCAGGCAGGGACAAGGGACACCCCCTGTAGTCCCGGAGCTGTAACACACAACACAAACACAGGTTAGCTCACCTACCTGGGCGGGACCCTGGACCGACTGGGCCGTCAACAAGACAAAACCACGCCCGGTCGGTCACAGGGCCCTCACGCCCTAACCGGCATTAAGCCGCTTAGCCCCACAGGTGCGAGGACGACGGGCCACGGCTCCTTGTCCGTCCGGGGTGTATGTGTGCAGGTTACCTCCCTGGGGCGTGGCTACGTCACCTCCTGGACCCCGTGGAAGGGTCTCCGTCTTGTGCAGGAGCTCTTCAGAGCGGAGCCCCATGGTCCCCAAACATCCGGGGACCCCAACCCTCTAGGGAGGGGCTCTTTAAGACCGGGCTCCGGTCACCCCACAACATAAGGGGGCTCCTGCCTGGTGGAGACCTCCACAAGGCCCAGGAATGCTACGATCCACCACCAGGGAGAAGCACCTGCACATAAAACACAAATGCACACACACACCAACACAAAACACAGACGCGCACTGCCCTGATCCCCCTTACAATGGGGGAGGGGTCTCCTTCTCAGCAGGGGACTTTCACCTGCTCAGGAGAACCCCCCACGTTCCTGGTCAGGGCCTCCCTCAGGAGCGATGCCCTCCGTGCCACTCCCCGTGGCACGAGACCATCACTGGTCCACCCCCAACACACACTCAAGGGGGAGGAGCATGTGTGGAATTACATACAACATATCACAGGCACGCGAGAACAACACACACGCAAAAACTAGACAAACAAAAAACAGTGTACAAACAATGAACGAACGGGACTCTTACATGCGCGCTCGGTAGTATTGTGACGTGCCGCTCAGGTTCGCAGTCGCTCCCCCACACAAAACACAAGACAACAGGGGAGCGAGGCGACAGTGACGAGCGGCACCCGCGTCACACACGAAACACTAAACATATAACACCACGAGCACGCACACTGGTCCACACGCCCATTCACACGTACACTTCACCCACACAAAACATGAAGAGTATAACAGGGAAGACGCCCTGGTCCTCGCCGTGCAACACACAAAACAAACGCACGGCGAAACTCTTCAGACAGACAAACAACGGACATGAAGAGCTGTCTCAGGGCAGACTGCCCTGGTCCTCGCCGTACTACACACACACACACACACACAACACAAAAGCACGGCGGAGCTCTTCAAACAAAACACCACGCAGACAAACACTTACCACGAGACATGACCACGAACGAAGGAGAAAGTAAAGGAGACTGGCGGCTTCCGAAAGTGGCTGGTTATTCTGTGACGGGTAGGGTGAGCGAAAATAAATGGAAGCGATCACGCCAAGTCTCAGGGAAAAAGGATGGTTTAATATGTAAAGTGCGCAAACCAAAACCCGTGAACTGATCCGAATTAAGGATATAATAACCAGCGGTCAACTGGTACAAAGACAAGACATATATAGACGAACAAACGACCCTCAGGTGAGACGGATCGCGGGCTCCGCCCACCTGAGGGACGAACACAACACCACACCCACAGGACGAGCTGCTGCTGTAGACGGGGGCGACCAGTAGGGGGCCGCCGTACCGTGACATTACCAATATTTGTAGTCTTGGAGTCGTATAAGCAGAGCAAATTTTTTCATGGACAGAACAGTTATTTAATGATTTGGATTATTATCCATTGATCGGTTTGCCAAGAAAATCATGTAAATAATGTGCCATATTTTGTCAATTGTGATTTTTTACACTGCAATCGAAATTTGTCCTCCGCTATTCACCCATCTGTGCAGTTAGAACACACACGCTAGTGATTACTAGGGGTCTGTGGATCACACGTGCCCAGAGCGGTGGGCAGCCCTAGCCCGGCGCTCGGGGAGCAGTTGGGGTTAGGTGCCTTGCTCAAGGGCACCTCAGTCATGGCCTCAGGTCTGGGAATAGAACTCACGAACCTCCGGTCACAAGACCAGTTCCCTACCACCAGGCTATGACTGCCCCATATAATAATGAATAATAATAAGAAAAATATTGATCATCATATACCACTTGTATAGTTTGTCATCTCTGGGTGGAGATAAAAGGTTGGTGGATTCAGAAGAAGAATGGGCGATTCCTGCAATGACGATTAAAGGAGCATTAGTGATCACTAGGGGGTTGAGGTACACGCATGCCCAGAGTGGTGGACAGCCCTAGCCCAGTGCCCGGGGAGCAGTTGGGGTTAAGTGGCTTTCTCAAGAGCACTTCAGTCATGGCCTGGGACCTGGGAATCAAACCCACCAGAATGAATCGAAGACCAATTCCCATTAGCATGACAGCCCCATCCCATTTGGCGATCCATCCCAGAAGCAGTTATGACCAAAAAAAGAGCTCAAAACACAATCAGAGCCCAAAAATAAGTCGTTCAAGATTTGACCAATCTATGCAACTGTCTTGGATTCATTCTGTGAACAGATGCAAAGCACTTTGTAAGTCGCTCTGGATAAGAGCGTCAGCTAAATTCCCTAAATGTAAATGTATTGGTGTATGATGCAGAATGTACAAGTACTACCTGGAGCAAGGCAGCATCAATCTCTCTTGTTCTCTCAGCTCCCGGCTCTCTTCATCTTCCTCCACTGTGAGATTTTATATCATTGACAGGCCACATTCAAAATCCAGTGTGTCTCACAGATCAGAGTCCTCCTAGGGTGCGATGGAAGTCCAATTTCCTGGACTAGATCTTGAACGAGAACGCATACACACATATATACAGCACAGGGGCATAACAGCGTTGAACATAGCCACAGTGCTTTTAAACATATTTTCATTGACAAATTAGCATGCAAGTAAAATTCATATCTTTAAACACTTCATGTTCATGTTTATAATTTTTTTGTCTTTTTATTGTGAAATCTTAAGGCGTTGCAGTGTTTACATTTATGGCATTTGTCAGATGCTCGTATCCGGAATGGCTGATATAGTTATAATTTTGACAGCACCTGTAGTCCCTGGGAAATTATGTCAGTACCTGTAGTCTGAAAAGAGGCAGTGTCACATACATGTTATCGATTTCCTCAGAGCATAATCCCCCAAATTGCATACAATCAGGGGTTTCTTTTCTATTGGTAGCACAGTGGATGCAGGGTGCCTAGCCTGATCAAGCATAGCCTTTTAAGGCATACTTGATAGCAGAGTGGACATGGGAAGTTTCTGTCAATTTTGTGAATTCATGAGCCTTTACAGAATCAGTTTTAGCACTGTTGTATGAACTACAAATAATAAAACTACAAAACTGTTCTGGCCTATTGCATAAACTATGTGATATTGTTATCAATGCTTTTAAATTGGTTTTGTTTCCAGGCAATTGTCCTAAGGATGGAGGTTCTACACCAGAAACTGAAACGGACCTACATTCTGCTGCTAATGCTTCATGGGACAGCAGCAGATATGAGACAGCCACACACAGCCTCTCCTATTCTGGGCCAGACTGTAACACAGGGGCCTCCCTCAATGAGTACTTTATGCATGGTGACACAGAAGACTCCGCATGTCCCTTTGGGACACAGATAAGCAATTCCTCTCTTTCTGATGTGGATGGAACTTTTGCACACAGTGATGAAGTAACTGGGGCTGAGAAAATGGCATCACATTCTGAGGTAACTCCATACACATCAGTATTTGCATCACAGATGAAAGAGAGATTTGTGTGTAAGTACTGTGGAAAACCCTTCCCTCATCCCAGTGCTCTCATTTTACACCAGAGAGTTCACACTGGGGAGAAGCCTTACTGCTGTACCCTCTGTGGTAAGAGATTCAGTCAGTCGTCTAGTCTTAAGAAACACCACAGCATTCACCGGGGTGAGAAACCCTTTAGGTGCCTTCATTGTGGCAAGCAGTTTTCAGATCAGAGCAATCTCAAGAAGCATGTGAACGTTCACACTGGTGAAAAACCATATGCCTGCACTCAGTGTGGAAAGACCTTCAATCAATCATCCAACCTCAAAACACACATGAAGATCCACACGCGTGTGCAGCCTTTTGGTTGTGAACGTTGTGGTCAGATATTTGCATACAAGAACAGCTTGTTGAAACACCAACAGAGGAACTGTCTGAGTAATCAGAATCTAGTTGGACAGTTTTAGATTCCAGATTACTAACAGAGGAGAGGGATTTTCAAAGAGATTTAGATTTTTGAAGTCATGGCAGCCTACATTAGATATTAAGTATATAAATAATTGTGTACATTTGACAGCTCATTAAATTATGTGCTATTGTAGCAGATGAAATGGTGGTATAATAGCTAAAGAATTAAATGCAAGGTATGTGCATATGTTCTATTGTTGCAATCGATTTAAGAAATTACCATAGATTTTTCAGTAGTCTGTTTTATAGCACATTCATATAAACAGTGGAATTTGGGAGGCGTAGACAAAAATTACATAAATAAAATATTTTTTTTTTAGAACAAAAGTATCATGTTCAAAGTTTTTATTTAAACCCAATGTGTCAAACATTTTAACTGAGACTAATTTAACTTTGATATAGTTTTTACTGCTTTAACAGATAATGTACTTAATTTCCATTATCAATGTTTTTCAATAAATGTTTTTGAATATTTGGTTTTCGCACCAATAAACAATGACTTAATGGTAGCATGTGATCCTTAGTCTTTTTATTTTTGTTTTTTATTTATTTTTGTACCTGGAGAAACAAACACAAATTTATTACAGGCAGATCAGCAATTGTTAGCAATACTTAGTAATGATATATAGTGTGCCTGTTTCATCTGAAGGTCCCTGATGCAATACACTTATTAGATATTTAATGTTTCTACCTGTGACAGGCAGGGATTGCGAAATAAAATGGAAGCGATAACGCCAAGTCTCAGGGAAAAAGGAGGGTTTAATGAAGAACGTGCGCAAACAAACAAAACCGTGACTAGATCTGAATTAAGGATATAATAACCAGCAGTCAACTGGTACAAAGACAAGACATATATAGACAAACAAACGACCATCAGGTGAGGTGGATAACACGAACACAACGCAACAAAAACAGGACAACTGCCGCTGTGGACGGGGGCGACCGGCAGGGGGCCTTTGCACTACCTTTGTAGCTACTTGATTTTAACATTTTCACGTGTTTCAAAAAGATCAATATAAGCACAAAAGTACTTGGGATTGTTGTGTTGCAGCCTAGATTTGTATCCCTGATAATATGGCATCACTTTTGATTTGATTGGTCAGTTTTTGGCAAACCTCTAGGCCCGATGGAATGCTTATGTTTGATCATGCATGTGTACATGTACAGGACAATGAAATGTTTCTTTTCACATATCCCAACATAGAGTATATAGCACTCTGGAGTTGAAAGGTTTATGGGCAAGGGCCTTTGTGCAAAGGCCCAACAATTGCAGTTAGTTGTAAAGCGTTAGTAACGCGTTACTCTAATCTTAGCACTTTTTTCAGTAACGAGTAATATAACGAGTTACTATTTCCAGTCCAGTAATCAGATTAAAGTTACTTATCCTATTTTTATTTTCCTTAGTAAAATATATATATTTTTGCTTTCTTCTTGGCTCAGTTATACTTTTGCGTCTGACTGTAGCGCTCGAATCTGCATGCTGCGCGCGAACCTGTGAGAGCAGCGACCACGTTTTACACGTCATTCTTTGCAGTGTTCTCCGTAACGATATGTGGTAGTGTAAAGAAATACCCCTCAAAAACAGGAGAAGGAACATTTACCTGACAAATTTTTATGTTGCATTGTGTTCCAGGTTTGAAAAGTGCTGGAATTTTGGCTAAAGTACTTAATTATATTTCGTTTCAGAACAAATAGCTGTCTGACTGAATTAGGAGTGTGAGATCTGACGATATAAAATTGTGAATGGCGAGGACGAGTGGAGAATCGCAGGCAATCTACCAAATTAGAGAAATCGTATAGATCGCCTTTGCCAATCAACACAATGACTTTTTTTTAATGCTGGTTCCCGCCGATGCGGCAAATGTAGGGCGTAGGACTGACCAATCACAGCGAACTGTGAGTCTTCCACGCCTCCACAGTGGAGAAATTAGACAGGAAACAAGCTCCAAGATGAAGTTCTGCAGACGCTACGAGAGCTCAGCCTGCTATGAGACCCAGGCCTGCAGACCGCAGCGTTGCCTGATGGTGAAGCCCGGCGGAAGTCTCATCGCAAAGAGAGCCCGGCTATACCATTGCTATTCCTCGTGAACATTTGCTCCCTCGACAACAAACTGGACTACATTAGACTCCAGCGAACTACCCAGTGTGAGTTTGTGATGGAAATTTGATGATTTCCATTTAGGTCAGGATTTCTTAGTATACATTAAACACATTAGATATAGGTGTTAGAGATCTTTTTACATATACGTGTGTTAATCATGGCACTGAAGCCATCCTCGTTGCTTCAGTAGGCCTCAGATGTGTTTGTGTTCTCTCTGGACGGCCTCGGCTTAGTCCTAATCTGATGTTCCTCTGGTGTTCCTAAACTGACCTCGCTGGAGACGCCTAATCTCCACTTGGAAGGGACTACGTCGACACCCAGTCTGTCACGCCATCACGTGGATGCCGAGCGTGGAGAGGGCATGCGGGGGGAGAGGCTCCTATGCATCTGTCAAATCAGTGTTAATTATTTCATGTGTTGTCCAATCACATTTAGTTGATCACCTCATGTTCACCTTGTGGACACCGTGTGTATTGATGATTGAAAGTATAAAAGATGAGAGTTCGGAGTGGGGAATTAGCTCTCTGCAACAGACACCATGTGTGTGTAACTGAGATCTCTGGATTAATCCATGCTTTGTTAAAATAAATCATTGTACTTTATTATCTAACCCAACTGCTTCTGACTGTTATTGTGCTCACCATTTAAGGGTTTCAGAATTTCTAACACAAGTTCAAAGACTGCTGTGTTTTAGCGACAACATTCCAGACAGCGCCATTCAGCTAGCAGGGCTAACCGCGTTCAGAGCGGATAGGCGGATCTGCTAAATAAACATCCAGATGGACTATTCATTATTGCCGAAGTCAGTCCTCCCTAAATTCCATTAACAAGTGGACTTTGCAACGAGAGGAGCAAACGCGCTGGATGTTGTTTATACAAACATCCCCAGCGCATACCACCCCCACCTCGCATTCTCAGACCACATGTCTCCCTCCACCCATCCTCACCATCTTCTACAGAGGCACCATAGAGAGCATCCTGAGCAGCTGTATCACTGCCTGGTTTGGGAACTGCAATTTCTCCAACCGAAAGACCCCCCAGTGAATAGTGAGGACAGCTGAGAGGATCATTGGAGTCTCTCTCCCCTCCGTCATGGACATTTACACCACCCGCTGCATCCGCAAAGCAACCAGCATTGTGAATGACCCCACCCACCCATCACACAAACTGTTCTCCCTCCTCCCATCAGGAAGAAGGTACCGCAGCATCCGGTCCAACACGACCAGACTCATCCACACACACCCAACCAGTTATCCGTGACAAGGTGAAGGCATTTGCACTAAACATACTACCTCACTTCGACAGGGACTCCTTTTGCACATATATTGCGTATTGCACACGGCATAATCTGCACAAACCAAAACCTACCTCTTACACTTACAATCTTACACTACAGTGTCGGTCTGCACTGTCTAGTGTACTGTACTGTCTGTATTGTGTTGTACTGTCTGTCCACACTTTGTGTTGCACTTATGTTCTGTTGGCATTGTGTCTTTATGTTGCACCATGGTCCTGGTGGAACGTTGATTAGTTCCACTGTGTACTTTGTATGTAGTTGAAATGACAATAAAAACCTCTTGAACTTGAAGTTGAATATTGAGTAAGCCAATTTTCCAATCGATCATTGCTACTAATAATTTGATACGAGGTGTGAATATTAGTTAAAACCTTAACCTTAAAAATTTCCTATAATTGAATTTAACCCGGGGCACAGACACGGTCTCAATTCTGTTGGAACTAGTTGACACTCTTGGCTAGAGGTGGGCAATACTGGGAATTTTGTTATCAATCCAATACAATCCAAGTAAATGCAGAGCAAGTATCACCGATACTTTTTAAATATTTAAGCTTCATTGATCCAAAGGATCCAAAGACCTTGGATAGCATTACGCCAAACAGTGTACATGACAACAAAATACTTTATTATCACAATTTTTGTTTTGAAACAATGGAACAGTAACAAAACAAAATTTATCTTTACATTAGGAAAATAAAGCTTTTTTGTTTTTTTCATTTCAATTAGAATTGTTCTTAGGAAAAATTAATAATAAGGAATTTTCTTAATTTCAGTGCAATTATGTTTTCTTCTTAAATAGAGAAGTGTAAAAATATATCACTCAACACAACTTAAAACAAAATCCTCTCAGACATTTTAACACTCCGGTGGTGTCTCACTCTGTACTGTGGCGTCGAGAGTGCTGAGTGGGCGGGCCAGGCTGAGCCAACCTTCATGGCTGTTTGGCTGGTGCTGCGGAGATGAGATGTTAAGGTTTTTCTTGGAATTGTCTCTAGACGTAGATCAAGACCATCAGGTTTCTTAATCAAGATTATAAATTTTTTCAGCCCTCAGAGTTTGTAACAGGCACTGTGAAACACGGTTCACAAGACACGGGTGTCAGGAAAGAGCAGGAAAGTTTAATAATAGTACGCGTAGTTAGTAGCCTTCCCAGAAAGGGCCGCAAGAATGTCTCCAAGAGTCTTGTTCAGTAATCAAAAGTAATTTTCTTTATTTGCAGACAAACCATTGTGAGTATTAAAAACGAGGGGACCATTACCTCCCCCTTATACATCAAGCTTCCTTTCTATTTCCCCAGTCACCCATATATACCCTTTAGCCCCTCCTCAAATGGACAGAGGACTACCACCTCAGGTATAGGTAGGAGAAACATTTAAACACACAGCTTATGAGTGAGGTGTATGCATGACAGTTCTTCTATCACCACAAATGTAAGTGATCACTTTGTCCCATTAAGTGATTTTAAATCCAAGTATGCTTACTAATAAATATCAGTCCTGCAGGTTCATCGTCACCGGGTCTTCCCCCATAGGTGCACCTTGGGACCCAGGACCTGTACAGAAAAGCCACAGCTGACAGTTGGAGAAGGAGAGAAGTTCTAACTGATGAGCAGACATACAGATAAGGGAGTAAACTGAATGTCAGAGTGTTCTGATTGAGAGTCACAGACAATAAATCACAAATTCCCTTACAGGTGGAGGGTGCGCTGCTGTGTGCTATGAGACACGGTGCAGCGCTACTCTTATGGCGCATTTCCACTAGGGCCTGCTTGGCGCGGTACGGTTCGATACGGGTCGGTTTGTGAGTGTTTCCATTAGTACCAGGACCCGTTTAGCCGGCCCCTTTGGGTACTTTTTTCGTACCGACTCGATCGAGGTTCTAACCGTTCCGAAGCGGTACAGTTCTGTGACGTGGAGGAACAGCATGACACTGATTGGCCAGGGAGTGTCGTCACAGGTTGCGTCAGGAGAGCGACTCCTCCGCTATGCTATGGACTCCTCAGCCATTTTTAAAACCCAAGGAGCGAAGTCTGTTCCCTGGTCAAACGCCGAGGTACAAACCTTTCTGTTAATAATCAGCGATCAAAAAAATCCAGGGCGAACTGGACGGGGCCACTAGAAATGTAAAGGTTTTTAGCGAGGTTTCCGCGCTAATGGCCACTCATGGCTACCAGCGGTCCGTTCAGCAGTGCCGGTCGGTCCAAGCTAAAAAAGCTTAACGCGATTACCGGGTGGTGAAGGACCATAACGGACGCAGCGGAGCAAACCGCAAAGACTGGAAATGGTTCCAGCAAATGGATGTCATATACGGTCACCGGCCATCCAGTAACGGAAGAGAAAGAGCTGGACAGACACGGCAATGTCGGTGCTGGAGGCCACGGAGAATGGTGAGTGTATTGTGATTTCACAGTTTTACTACTAGGCTCGTAAAAGATGTAATATGAACGTAATATGAACGCATCTATTGTAAACGCAGGAATTTAGAGCTGTGTGTGTAGTTAATGTTACCACCACAGTCACTACTGTACAATAGCTAGCTCTTAGCCTTGCTAGTTGCTAGTTAGCTGTAGCCATAAACACAGCACGAGCAACGATGACGTGCTACACATTTTGTGCAGTTACGCTATATCGTTGTTCCTTCACAGGAATACTTGTGTTTAATATTTGTTATTTTTTACGTTCAAGATTCCCCTTCCACTGACGAGGCGAGCGGAGTTGGCGGAAAATGTTTCCTTCAACCGGGCTTTCCTCGGGGTGCTTGGCGAACTTGTGAACACCATGCGAGACAGACGCCAGTAAAAGCACACAAAATGTTGCTTGTAGTACTATAAATATTTATTTCATATAAAGCTATACGTATATATTTGCTTTTTGCACTTTTTTAAAACTATAACTATATTATTTACATATGTTGTACTTTAAATATCTATATTTCATAATAAAGTTTGATTTCATTTGATTGTATGACTGATGCTTTTTATGCAGGGTGTGTTCAGCCTGTTTGAGTAATACCAAATTATTATCAATAATTAGAGCAACCACATACAATAATGAAGATAAAGATAAATAAGATACAATAATGCTATGTGTTAAGGGGCGTCGACCGGTGTTGTGGTCGTATACAAATGATGTCACGACACTACAACCCGCGCGCCAACAGCGACTCCACCCACATTGGGGTGGTTCACCATTGTAATGGAAACACAACGCGACCGTACCGTTCCGTTGCGAATCGACCCGTACCGAACCGTACCGCGCCAAGCAGGCCCTAGTGGAAATGCGCCATTAAAGACAGAGAGTAGACTTTGGTGAATCTGTGTGCGCAGCCGTCAGTGCGTGCAAGAGAAAAAAAAAATCTCAAGTATCGATATTTTTACACTCAATATCAATACCAGCTTTGGTATTGCTGGTAATACCTGGATATGGATAAATCTCAAAATAACATAGCACATGCTAACATATGACCCATGGTAATGCATGGGTAACATAAATGATTATATAATGAAAAAGGTACTTAGGCAGGCCCCATTAATACCTAACACATGAGGTATCCTAAGATGTGCATTTATAACAAATACAAATCAATGTTCAGATGCTATAGACAAAGGATTTAGCCTGATCATCAAACTTCAGTCCAGAGTTATTAATTGTACTCTGTTAAGGAGATAACGGTTGAATAAGACTCGATAGCCTTATATTGTTGATAGGGATCCTTCCCCTGGTTAGAATGATGGCAATTTTGGTATCTGTAGACTGGTCTCGCAAATTACTTCCTCTAGGATAGATTATAATTAATGATGGGCAACCGATACCGAGGCTTCAGAGATTGTGTCACTCTTCCTGTGCGTTTCATTGGCTCAGAGTTGGACAACAGGTGAGTAGTTTGTCACTAAACACAGTATTTAAGATGCACCATTATAACTTAGCAATGTTGGGTTGTGAGGAGTTTGCATTTTTGTGAGTTTGTAGAGTTTTGATTGTGATAGCTAGCTACTGCTGGCAAACTGAAATCCAAGGTTTGGGATCAATTTGATCTCATTCCATCAAATAAGGTAATTATATTTTCTTGTGTTTTACTGGTTTGTACTGAGAGAAAATATGCTTCTTATAAATCTCACCCCTTTGTCTTAATCATCTCCTGTCTGTCAGATCTCACCCCTTTGTCTTAATTGTCTCCTGTCTGTCAACCCCTGGTGGGGGCAACCAGTGTGATGGCTACCCACATTTGCATGCCCAGCACCTCTGTCCTTTGTTTGTATATCCTATGTCCTTTGTTGTATATGCTTTGATGTCTTAAACCTAAGGTGCAACTACCCAACCAAATGTAGATTGCACCTTCATCCCCAATTTACCCCCCCTTAAACTCCTCGTCTTCCTCCTCTTTCATTCCACAATGTATAAAAGGCTTGTCACATAGACCCCAGTAGATCTGGTCGTGCTCCACCTTATGTTACATGCTCTGCGTGTCAATAAACTTGTCAACACTGAAGCCGTCCAGTCTCCTGACTCCTGAATCTGATTCCTGAAGGCCGAATTTCTAACAGTACTTATCAATGTATGTTTCAAATTTTTATTGTACAATTAATGCAAGTCCCAGAAATAATTACTACTACTTGTGTGCAAAGCATTGAATATCCTGGAAAATGTATAAATAATGAAACAGTATGCAGTTACATTATTTATTATTATTTCTATTATTATAGGTACAGTGTTTGTTATATACACAAGAGTTGTCATACAACAAATACACGTCATCCATGTTGAGACACTTGTGTGCTCAGCATGATGGCGAGGGAACACATGCCACTGCAAATGCTGGAATTCCTGATGGTAAGCTGATGAGTATGTATACATACTATATAAAATTGCTTTGTTGCTATATACTCTATGTAGAAACTTACTCTCAAATTTCTCCTACACAGTGTCCAGAAAAGACAGATTGGATGAGGCCTTGGTGGACATGATGATCAAGGATGAAGAGTTTAGGAATTGTATCCAAATCTTTGACCCATCCTAGATCATTCCAAGCCACAAAGCTGTTAAGGCAACGGTGGATGCCAGATACACCACAGGCAAAGAAAAGGCTTTCAGCTGTCAGCTTGATGGCAGATATGTGGACCTCCATTAGCATGGATGTCTACCTCAGAATAATATGCCATTATATCACAGAGAACTTGGATCTGGCAACTGTTCTCTTAGGGGTACCGTATTTGCCAAAGAGCCATTCAGCAGATTATATCACTGAGGTTGCTGCAAATGTGATGACAGTGTGGGGAATCAGGGAAAAGGTCTGTGGCATAGTTACAGATGGGGCCCACAACGTTGTTGCAAGCATCAACCAGCCGAATTTGCGACATATTCATTGTTTCGCCCACATGCTGAATTTGATTGTGAAAAAGTCCCTTGGTCAAACCTCTGAGCTGGAAAACATTCAAAGTAGGGCCTGTAAAATAGTGGGACACTTTAAATTGCACTACTGCAATGGAGAAGTTGTTCAAATCAACATGGGTTTGCCACAAATGAAGTTGATTCAGGAAGTGGACGTTGGAACAGCACATATGCAATGCTACAGTGGCTGTATGAGCAAAGAGAACCATTGGGGGCTGGCTTGGCATCACTTAACATAGACAGTGAACATTTCACTACTGATGATTGTCAGTATCAACCAGTGCCTGACTCTACTGCAACCTTTAAATCAGGAAACTGTTGAACTGTCAGAGGAGAAAAGAGTGTCCGGTTCAAAGGCAATTCCGATCTGTAAAATGTTGAAGCATTTGGTTGCAGTACAATGTGCAAGAATGGGTCCAGGCATTGCTAGCACTTAAAGAATCAATTTGAATGATAAATTCAGTGGATAGGAAAAAGTCACCTCCTTCTCTTTGGTGACACTAAAGGATCCCCGATTCAAGAAAATAGCTTTCACCAACTCTACAAATGCACACGTCGCTGTTGACAGGCTAACACGGGAGTGTGCTGGACTTATGGATCAAGAAGGAGAGGAAATGTCAATGTACCTGAACCAGAACCATCACAGAACTTGTGGGCTTTGTTGGACAATCATGTTCAGTCCCAGCAACATACTTGCAGTGCATCTGCCAGTGCCACTGTTGAGATCCACAGGTATTACATGTTAAAATTACTGTTGAAACGGCAGAATAATGTATTTCTGTCATTCAATGACCTTTTTTCTGTCTTGTATATATTTGAAAGAGCCACATCTGGCTTGAGGACAGGACCCACTAAAATATTGGGCTGCACAAAAGACTATATATCCAAACAATCCATATTGTGCATACCAGCATCGTCTGTACCTTGTGAACGTATTTTTTCTAAAGCTGGAGAACCAGTCAGCCAAAAAAGGAGCTGACTGAAACAGACATCTGTTTTTATTTCTCAATAAAAATCTTGCCTAAATCTTTTGTCTGTGTTACTCATAGAAACACCATTTATTATATTTCTGGGGGAGTGCTTATAATTATTTTAATTTTGTGTAATGTATTGTGATGAAAAAACAAACAAACCATACTATTTTTAAAACCTTTATTGTTGAAATGGTTTTTGAAGCCGTCTCAGTGTTACAGTGAGGTCCTATGCTTGAGTGGCTGCTATGGCTTCAGATTACCACCAGATGTCACTGTTATTACTTATACTGAAGCATTGAAGCTTCAAATAATTTTTGGCACAATTCTAAGTAAAGCCTCAAAGCTTCATAAGGCCTCATTTGCCCATCACTAATTATAATCCAGTGTCTGTCTTGGAACATAGTTGTAAAAATCTCTAAAATTTATCTCCTTGGTTATCAATGAATTTCAGAGAGAAAGAAGGCGGTATGTGGTGAATCTGGAGAGTCAAGATAAGATTTGTTCCTCAAATTTTATGAGGAACTGTCCTTCTGGGGGTTGTGAATTTTGGATCTCCCCAGCAGAAGGGTGCTGGGTAGAAAACCTTTCTTGGCATTTTTCACTTCATGCTGCAGAAACATTAAGGGACCAGAGTCGGTTATTTTCTCAAACTTTATTCTGGGATGTTCTTCCTGTGATTGTGATCTGTAGGTCCTCAGATCAAGGGAGTTGTTACGTCCAGTTCTGCCCTCCTCCCTGGTCCCGCCTAGTTTCCCTGTTTCTGTGCTTTCCCTCATGTCTGCCCCCCCCCCACCCCCCCCCGTCTTGAGTGCCCACACCTGAATCTCGTTTCACTCCCCTGTTCAGAGTATATCATCCCATCTATTTCAGTCCTCCGTGTCGGTCATTGTGTTTCGTGAGTACTCTGTGGTCTAGTTCCATGTTTCCCCCTTTTCCTGACTTGGTTCTCCTTTCTGCTAATGTTCTAGTTGTGCTCTGTGTCTGTTTCTGGCCTCCTGTTCAGTCTCCCTGTGTTTGGTAGTTCCCTTCTGTGGTTTTGTTTCACCTGCCAGTGTTTGCTTCTGTGTTTAGTTAGTCCTTTAGCTTTGTCTTTCTTGTCATGTTCACCGTTTATTGATAGATGCTGTCTGTTTGACTTTACAGTTGTTTTGTATTTGTACCATGAGCGTTTGTAGCTAATTGTTTGTTTGGTACTCCGTGGTTTCTAGTTCTGTCGTATGGTATGTGTGTGTCTTCGTAGTTTATCATGATTAGTTCTGTCTCTTAGTGGTTCTGTCGTCTGTTGCGTACATTCTCCTGTGCTTTGTAGTTCTCGTCAGTGTAGTCTGTCTCTTGCTTTGTTTAATAAATTACCTAAGAACTTGCGTTTGCGTCACGCCTAACCCCTTGATTCGTTACATAATGACCGACCAATTTAAAGTGATGCAGCAGGTTACTTGTTCTCCTGAAAGAGAGGAAATTTCCCGTGATGAGGATTCTTTTCGGGCTAGCCTGGATAATATACAATCAGTCCTGACCAAGGACGCTTTTGGCAAATGCGTTGCTTTGCCTTCTCTAGCTCCGTGCCCGGATATAGACCATGGGGAAACTATGTCCGCTGATTATTTTATTTTTAGTGTTAGTGCTTTTTATGCGCTCTCAACTAAAGTCCAAAGCACTGGAGTGGGCAGACATAATCTTGTCGAGACGCTTGGGTGACGCATGGACAGTGAAGGGCTTCAGTGACCTAATGCGGACTAGGTTTTCTGGTACTGCCATCCGGCCCTCGTTTCAGCGCAGTGTGTGGAGGAGGGTGAACCCAGGGGTTAGTGCTGGTGTTCCTCAAGTCTCCATACCCGCCTGCATCACCCAGGTCTCCACGCCCCCTGCTGACATCGTTCCGTTGGCCACGCCCCCTGCTGACGTCGTTCCGTTGGCCACGCCCCCTGCTGACGTCGTTCCGGTGGCCACGCCCCCTGATGACGTCGTTCCGGTGGCCACGCCCTCTGATGTCGTTCCGGTGGCCACGCCCTCTGATGTCGTTCCGGTGGCCACGCCCTCTGATGACAACGTTCCGGCGGCCATGGGGCCCAATTACGCTGATGACGTCTGCCCGGCCCCTGTTGAGGTCGGCCCGTTGGCCTCGTCCCCGGACGACTCCTGCCCGTTGGCCGCGTCCCCGGCCCCCGACGTCGCCTGCCCGGCGTCCCCGGCCCCCGACGTCGCCTGCCCGGCGTTCCTGCCTGCTGACGTCGCCTGCCCGGCGTTCCTGCCTGCTGACGACGTCGTCTGCCCGGCGTTCCTGCCTGCTGACGACGTCGTCTGCCCGGCGTTCCTGCCTGCTGACGACGTCGTCTGCCCGGCGTTTCTGCCTGCTGACGACGTATTTTTTCTAAAGCTGGAGAACCAGTCAGCCAAAAAAGGAGCTGACTGAAACAGACATCTGTTTTTATTTCTCAATAAAAATCTTGCCTAAATCTTTTGTCTGTGTTACTCATAGAAACACCATTTATTATATTTCTGGGGGAGTGCTTATAATTATTTTAATTTTGTGTAATGTATTGTGATGAAAAAACAAACAAACCATACTATTTTTAAAACCTTTATTGTTGAAATTGTTTTTGAAGCCGTCTCAGTGTTACAGTGAGGTCCTATGCTTGAGTGGCTGCTATGGCTTCAGATTACCACCAGATGTCACTGTTATTACTTATACTGAAGCATTGAAGCTTCAAATAATTTTTGGCACAATTCTAAGTAAAGCCTCAAAGCTTCATAAGGCCTCATTTGCCCATCACTAATTATAATCCAGTGTCTGTCTTGGAACATAGTTGTAAAAATCTCAAAAATTTATCTCCTTGGTTATCAATGAATTTCAGAGAGAAAGAAGGCGGTATGTGGTGAATCTGGAGAGTCAAGATAAGATTTGTTCCTCAAATTTTATGAGGAACTGTCCTTCTGGGGGTTGTGAATTTTGGATCTCCCCAGCAGAAGGGTGCTGGGTAGAAAACCTTTCTTGGCATTTTTCACTTCATGCTGCAGAAACATTAAGGGACCAGAGTCGGTTATTTTCTCAAACTTTATTCTGGGATGTTCTTCCTGTGATTGTGATCTGTAGGTCCTCAGATCAAGGGAGTTGTTACGTCCAGTTCCGCCCTCCTCCCTGGTCCCGCCTAGTTTCCCTGTTTCTGTGCTTTCCCTCATGTCTGCCCCCCCCCCCCCCCCCCCCCCCCCCGTCTTGAGTGCCCACACCTGAATCTCGTTTCACTCCCCTGTTCAGAGTATATCATCCCATCTATTTCAGTCCTCCGTGTCGGTCATTGTGTTTCGTGAGTACTCTGTGGTCTAGTTCCATGTTTCCCCCTTTTCCTGACTTGGTTCTCCTTTCTGCTAATGTTCTAGTTGTGCTCTGTGTCTGTTTCTGGCCTCCTGTTCAGTCTCCCTGTGTTTGGTAGTTCCCTTCTGTGGTTTTGTTTCACCTGCCAGTGTTTGCTTCTGTGTTTAGTTAGTCCTTTAGCTTTGTCTTTCTTGTCATGTTCACCGTTTATTGATAGATGCTGTCTGTTTGACTTTACAGTTGTTTTGTATTTGTACCATGAGCGTTTGTAGCTAATTGTTTGTTTGGTACTCCGTGGTTTCTAGTTCTGTCGTATGGTATGTGTGTGTCTTCGTAGTTTATCATGATTAGTTCTGTCTCTTAGTGGTTCTGTCGTCTGTTGCGTACATTCTCCTGTGCTTTGTAGTTCTCGTCAGTGTAGTCTGTCTCTTGCTTTGTTTAATAAATTACCTAAGAACTTGCGTTTGCGTCACGCCTAACCCCTTGATTCGTTACATAATGACCGACCAATTTAAAGTGATGCAGCAGGTTACTTGTTCTCCTGAAAGAGAGGAAATTTCCCGTGATGAGGATTCTTTTCGGGCTAGCCTGGATAATATACAATCAGTCCTGACCAAGGACGCTTTTGGCAAATGCGTTGCTTTGCCTTCTCTAGCTCCGTGCCCGGATATAGACCATGGGGAAACTATGTCCGCTGATTATTTTATTTTTAGTGTTAGTGCTTTTTATGCGCTCTCAACTAAAGTCCAAAGCACTGGAGTGGGCAGACATAATCTTGTCGAGACGCTTGGGTGACGCATGGACAGTGAAGGGCTTCAGTGACCTAATGCGGACTAGGTTTGCTGGTACTGCCATCCGGCCCTCGTTTCAGCGCAGTGTGTGGAGGAGGGTGAACCCAGGGGTTAGTGCTGGTGTTCCTCAAGTCTCCATACCCGCCTGCATCACCCAGGTCTCCACGCCCCCTGCTGACATCGTTCCGTTGGCCACGCCCCCTGCTGACGTCGTTCCGTTGGCCACGCCCCCTGCTGACGTCGTTCCGGTGGCCACGCCCCCTGATGACGTCGTTCCGGTGGCCACGCCCTCTGATGATGTCGTTCCGGTGGCCACGCCCTCTGATGATGTCGTTCCGGTGGCCACGCCCTCTGATGATGTCGTTCCGGTGGCCACGCCCTCTGATGACAATGTTCCGGCGGCCATGGGGCCCAATTACGCTGATGACGTCTGCCCGGCCCCTGTTGAGGTCGGCCCGTTGGCCTCGTCCCCGGACGACTCCTGCCCGTTGGCCGCGTCCCCGGCCCCAGACGACGCCTGCCCGGCGTCCCCGGCCCCCGACGTCGCCTGCCCGGCGTCCCCGGCCCCCGACGTCGCCTGCCCGGCGTCCCCGGCCCCCGACGTCGCCTGCCCGGCGTTCCTGCCTGCTGACGACGTCGTCTGCCCGGCGTTCCTGCCTGCTGACGACGTCGTCTGCCCGGCGTTCCTGCCTGCTGACGACGTCGTCTGCCCGGCGTTTCTGCCTGCTGACGACGTATTTTTTCTAAAGCTGGAGAACCAGTCAGCCAAAAAAGGAGCTGACTGAAACAGACATCTGTTTTTATTTCTCAATAAAAATCTTGCCTAAATCTTTTGTCTGTGTTACTCATAGAAACACCATTTATTATATTTCTGGGGGAGTGCTTATAATTATTTTAATTTTGTGTAATGTATTGTGATGAAAAAACAAACAAACCATACTATTTTTAAAACCTTTATTGTTGAAATGGTTTTTGAAGCCGTCTCAGTGTTACAGTGAGGTCCTATGCTTGAGTGGCTGCTATGGCTTCAGATTACCACCAGATGTCACTGTTATTACTTATACTGAAGCATTGAAGCTTCAAATAATTTTTGGCACAATTCTAAGTAAAGCCTCAAAGCTTCATAAGGCCTCATTTGCCCATCACTAATTATAATCCAGTGTCTGTCTTGGAACATAGTTGTAAAAATCTCTAAAATTTATCTCCTTGGTTATCAATGAATTTCAGAGAGAAAGAAGGCGGTATGTGGTGAATCTGGAGAGTCAAGATAAGATTTGTTCCTCAAATTTTATGAGGAACTGTCCTTCTGGGGGTTGTGAATTTTGGATCTCCCCAGCAGAAGGGTGCTGGGTAGAAAACCTTTCTTGGCATTTTTCACTTCATGCTGCAGAAACATTAAGGGACCAGAGTCGGTTATTTTCTCAAACTTTATTCTGGGATGTTCTTCCTGTGATTGTGATCTGTAGGTCCTCAGATCAAGGGAGTTGTTACGTCCAGTTCCGCCCTCCTCCCTGGTCCCGCCTAGTTTCCCTGTTTCTGTGCTTTCCCTCATGTCTGCCCCCCCCCCCCCCCGTCTTGAGTGCCCACACCTGAATCTCGTTTCACTCCCCTGTTCAGAGTATATCATCCCATCTATTTCAGTCCTCCGTGTCGGTCATTGTGTTTCGTGAGTACTCTGTGGTCTAGTTCCATGTTTCCCCCTTTTCCTGACTTGGTTCTCCTTTCTGCTAATGTTCTAGTTGTGCTCTGTGTCTGTTTCTGGCCTCCTGTTCAGTCTCCCTGTGTTTGGTAGTTCCCTTCTGTGGTTTTGTTTCACCTGCCAGTGTTTGCTTCTGTGTTTAGTTAGTCCTTTAGCTTTGTCTTTCTTGTCATGTTCACCGTTTATTGATAGATGCTGTCTGTTTGACTTTACAGTTGTTTTGTATTTGTACCATGAGCGTTTGTAGCTAATTGTTTGTTTGGTACTCCGTGGTTTCTAGTTCTGTCGTATGGTATGTGTGTGTCTTCGTAGTTTATCATGATTAGTTCTGTCTCTTAGTGGTTCTGTCGTCTGTTGCGTACATTCTCCTGTGCTTTGTAGTTCTCGTCAGTGTAGTCTGTCTCTTGCTTTGTTTAATAAATTACCTAAGAACTTGCGTTTGCGTCACGCCTAACCCCTTGATTCGTTACCTAATGACCGACCAATTTAAAGTGATGCAGCAGGTTACTTGTTCTCCTGAAAGAGAGGAAATTTCCCGTGATGAGGATTCTTTTCGGGCTAGCCTGGATAATATACAATCAGTCCTGACCAAGGACGCTTTTGGCAAATGCGTTGCTTTGCCTTCTCTAGCTCCGTGCCCGGATATAGACCATGGGGAAACTATGTCCGCTGATTATTTTATTTTTAGTGTTAGTGCTTTTTATGCGCTCTCAACTAAAGTCCAAAGCACTGGAGTGGGCAGACATAATCTTGTCGAGACGCTTGGGTGACGCATGGACAGTGAAGGGCTTCAGTGACCTAATGCGGACTAGGTTTGCTGGTACTGCCATCCGGCCCTCGTTTCAGCGCAGTGTGTGGAGGAGGGTGAACCCAGGGGTTAGTGCTGGTGTTCCTCAAGTCTCCATACCCGCCTGCATCACCCAGGTCTCCACGCCCCCTGCTGACATCGTTCCGTTGGCCACGCCCCCTACTGACGTCGTTCCGTTGGCCACGCCCCCTGCTGACGTCGTTCCGGTGGCCACGCCCCCTGATGACGTCGTTCCGGTGGCCACGCCCTCTGATGATGTCGTTCCGGTGGCCACGCCCTCTGATGATGTCGTTCCGGTGGCCACGCCCTCTGATGACAACGTTCCGGCGGCCATGGGGCCCAATTACGCTGATGACGTCTGCCCGGCCCCTGTTGAGGTCGGCCCGTTGGCCTCGTCCCCGGACGACTCCTGCCCGTTGGCCGCGTCCCCGGCCCCAGACGACGCCTGCCCGGCGTCCCCGGCCCCCGACGTCGCCTGCCCGGCGTCCCCGGCCCCCGACGTCGCCTGCCCGGCGTCCCCGGCCCCCGACGTCGCCTGCCCGGCGTCCCCGGCCCCCGACGTCGCCTGCCCGGCGTCCCCGGCCCCCGACGTAGCCTGCCCGGCGTCCCCGGCCCCCGACGTCGCCTGCCCGGCGTCCCCGGCCCCCGACGTCGCCTGCCCGGCGTTCCTGCCTGCTGACGACGTCGTCTGCCCGGCGTTCCTGCCTGCTGACGACGTCGTCTGCCCGGCGTTTCTGCCTGCTGACGACGTCGTCTGCCCGGCGTTTCTGCCTGCTGACGACGTCGTCTGCCCGGCGTTTCTGCCTGCTGACGACGTCGTCTGCCCGGCGTTCCTGCCTGCTGACGACGTCGCCTGCCCGGTGTACCCGCCTGCTCCAGACGACGCCTGCCCGGCGTACCCGCCTGCTCCAGACGACGTCGACCCGGAGGCTCGGCCCCCCGATGACGTCGACCCGGAGGCTCGGCCCCCCGATGACGTCGACCCGGAGGCTCCGCCCCCCCATGACGTCCATCTGGCGGCTCCGGCCCCTGTTGAGGTCGGCCCGTTGGCCGCGTCCCCGGACGACTCCTGCCCGTTGGCCGCGTCCCCGGCTCCTGATGTGGCCTGCCCGGCTGCCTCGGCTCCCGACGACGTCCGCCCGGCTGCCTCGGCCCCCGACGACGTCCGCCCGGCTGCCTCGGCCCCCGACGACGTCCCCCCGGCTGCCTCGGCCCCCGACGACGTCCGCCCGGCTGCCTCGGCCCCCGACGACGTCCGCCCGGCTGCCTCGGCCCCCGACGACGTCCGCCCGGCTGCCTCGGCCCCCGACGACGTCCGCCCGGCTGCCTCGGCCCCCGACGACGTCCGCCCGGCGGCCTCGGCCCCCGACGACGTCTCCTCTGCCGCCTCGGCCCCCGACGACGTCTCCTCTGACGCCTCGGCCCCCGACGACGTCTCCTCTGACGCCTCGGCCCCCGAGTTTTCCAGGGCCGACTGGGCGCCTCTGCCTCCTGTTCTCGCTGCCCGCGGGCGGACCCCGCCTGTTCCCGCTGCCCGCGGGCGGACCCCGCCTGTTCCCGCTGCCCGCGGGCGGACCCTGCCTGTTCCCGCTGCCCGCGGGCGGACCCCGCCTGTTCCCGTTGCCCGCGGGCAGTCTCTGCAAGTCCCCGTGCCCCGTCAGCCTGTCCTGCTGGTCCCCGCAGGCCCCAGCCTGACTCCTAGCCCACAGGCTCCCAGGAACGCTTGTCTGACTGCGCAGGTCCCCACAGTGACTGCTTTGCCCGCCTGTGGGCCTGGGACTGAGTCTGTGCCATCCTGTTTATGTGCCGGCCCTTCTGTTGATCCTGTTTTGCCCTTATCTGTGTTCCCTTTGTTGCCCTGTCCCGTGCCTGGTTTCCTGTTGGTCCCTGTGTGTGTGTCTGTTCGCGTCCACGTGTCCGTCCCTGTGTCTGTTTCTTGTGGTTTCCTCCAGGTCCCTGTACCCGTCTCGGTTCCCACTTCGTCCCCGTCCCGATCTCCGTTGTCGTCCGCCTGTTGTCTTCTGAAGCCCGGTCTTCCCTTGTTTCCAATCCTGTGCCCTTGGTCCCACCACCCGTGTCGGCTCCCTGCCCTGTCCCGTCTGGTCCCGTTCCCGTGTTGCCTCCCGTCCCTTGTCCCTGTCCTCCCTTACGTCCGGTCGGTGGCCCGTTGCGTCCGTCCTGCCCCGGGCCTGTCGTCCCTGTCCCGGTCTCGCCCGCTGGTCCCAGTGTACGTCATTTTGTCCCTGTCCCCGGTGTCCGTTCCTCCCTCCCTGTTTGGCGTGCCCCGGTGTTGCACGCCCTGAGGGTGGGTTCTGTTACGTCCAGTTCCGCCCTCTGTTTGGTTGTGTGTGTTAGGTGGTGTTCTGTTGCGTACATTCTCCTGTGCTTTGTAGTTCTCGTCAGTGTAGTCTGTCTCTTGCTTTGTTTTATAAATTACCTAAGAACTTGCGTTTGCGTCACGCCTAACCCCTTGATTTGTTACAGGAGTACAAAAAATTTACTTTCTCCACTACACATGCATCTATGCTCACTATGACGTTGAGAACTATCCATTTACATGGTTTTTTTTATATCAGAAATGTTCATTATAATTTCAGTGCTTCATGTCGATGTTTGATGTTAAATCTATGCAAGATGAGGCCCTGGGGTGTAATAAATGAGCTATCTCTAACAATGGTGAGTAAGCAGGACACTGAGTTGAGAGTAGGCTATATCAAGCCTTTATTTATGACAATACAGTGATACATATAAGATAGCAGACAATGTATCTTTCACACAAACTTAAATATAAGAACATAAATAAGATACATGTGCAACACATAAAATTAACAACACGACATTCACACCAACATGCCCAAAGGGAGGAGTCAAATTTATTTTGTATTCTTATAGAATAAAACAATATATTACATATAGTAATGTCATCCTAGAAAAATATACATTGTTACATCTTTTTTTTAAATACCAGCACTGAAGATTTGAGAAATGAAAATAGATAAGTTGTTAATTAACAAGGAAAACTGTAATTAATTTAGATAGAGATTCTTATAGTTGCTTTAGTAGAAAAAGAAAAGGCAATCTGACAGTTTTTCAAAAGAGTCCATTTCGTGTTGAGTACTGGACACTGTAGGAACGTCTTCTTTTGTAGCGCCTCCTTATAGCAGCACACCAACCACACAGTATACACTGAGACATGCAGTGAAAAACACACGGAGAAAGACAGGATAGAACAGTGAGATGATATAGCATAGCAATTCTGTGGGTTCTCAATATTACTGTTTAATAATGTTTATTTAATTTGTATTAATCCATATGTAAATTTGTGGAAAAAAGATTTGTAAGATCTTAATTAATGCCATATATTATCTATCTTGCATATAGATTACATGATAATGACTTTAAAAGCTATTTATTATACTTACACAGAGTATAATCCAACATGGTACAAGAAAGATGACTATACTACAGGGGATAATGATGCCCAGGGCCCACCAGGCTCCCCCAGTGCTGTTTCCATGGTTTGTGGTGTTGAGGACTAATGGGAACTCGGCAGGTGTAGTTGTAGGAGGTGGGATGATAAATGCTAGACCACTTTCTTTAAGTATTAGATCAAGAAATGGACTTGGTGAGCTGAAATCTTCCCGGTTAAAGACGTAATTCAAAGTAGCCAAAATCGTCGAATTAATTTGCCTGGAAGCAATGGAAAAATAAACAAAACTAAAGTTAACGGTTTAACACAGCTACAAGACCTGATTAAAAAAAGCAAATGGTAGGGTTTCACCTTTAGGAAATATGATGGGTCATATGGAACACCATCATAGGAACATTATCAAAATGTTTTATTTAGGCTATTTAAAATATATAGTTTTAACACTTTATGATAATAAAGTATAATAAACCACATATATACAGTATATACAAATGCTGTATTATGTGACACGCAAATGTTGCTATTTATATTATACAGTATGAACCATAATATGCTGCATTATAATTTTAATTTAAATGAAAAAAAATCTGTGTATCTATCTATTTGTATGTGTGTGTGTGTGTGTGCGTGCAATATGGGATATAAGTTTTGAAAATTTGTCTTACATTTCCATAAATACTACTTTCAGGGCTCTCAAGTTTTGAATTCAGTTCAGAGTGAGGTTTTATCGACAAGAGCAGAGTATGTGTATGCGCTTGTCAACTGCATGAAACGCCTGTGTCCTGTTTGTGTGCCCTGCATTTTATTTATTTTATGTGTTTGTTTAGTTTATGTATTAAAGTGGGCACTGTTTGGAATAAGCTCAACTGTGGCATCTTTTGCAGGCATGTTTTTGCTTTATATTCTATTTATAATATTTGTAACGTATGGCAACGCCCCCTCTCCTAGCTGTCACTCCGGGTTCCCTTGTGTCTGTGTTCCTCGCCTGTTTATCCCGCCCTGCTCGTTTGATTCCTTGTTTGTTAC
The DNA here is from genome assembly GCF_052324685.1 of Brachyhypopomus gauderio. Lineage (NCBI taxonomy): Eukaryota > Metazoa > Chordata > Actinopteri > Gymnotiformes > Hypopomidae > Brachyhypopomus > Brachyhypopomus gauderio. Next base: position 12,248,517 of record NC_135225.1, on the reverse strand, counting down.
CACACCCCCGTGTCATTGCCCTCACCTGTTCCCTGTTTAAAGTTCTGTATATATAGTCCCTGAGTGTCCCTTGTCCCTCGTCGGTTGTTTTGGATGTTGGATGTTTTATTGTTCTATTGCCCGTTGTCTGTTTCCCGGTTTTAGTCTTTGCTCGTTACATGTTTCTGTTTTGTCATGCCCGTCTTTGCTTGTTTTTCGGACTGCCCTCCCGTGTTGAACCCGGACTGGTTAAGTGACGATGAGTATGATATTCCCATGAATAAATCTCGCTCTTCTCAGCGTTTGTGTCCGCCTCCCTGTTCTGCGCCACGCAGAAAGTTACAATATTCTTATATTGTCATTTCAAATCGCATGTACACACTCAACATGATAGTTTCTTCCACAAAGTAGTAAAAACTAGTTTGAGTAATTTGAGTAATTTTTGCTGTAGTTCAGCTTTTCTCTGTGTGAGGTAATTGGTAGCTTTCAAAGAAGCATCCCTGGTACCTATCAACCAGATCTGGGTTAGATGCATAAGGAACTTTTTAGTGTGCTCCCTCTCCCTGTCTCCTTTGTAGTGTCTCGCTATGATTTCTCCCAATGTGTGCTGTTTGATGTCACAAATTCCACCGTAACTAGCCTAATAGAAAATTATGGATGCTGTACGGTGCACTTGGCCTTGGCTCCTTTATCTCTTACGCATTTCAGCCACTTGCCATAATTATCTCACTCCTTTATGTATTTTTGTAATCTTTTCTTTTTTAAGAACATTTAATAACATTTAACATTACACTCGGTGGTTGCCATTTTAAAATCTTGTGCCGTTTACACATGTATTGTAGTAACACTGATGCTGCTATATAGATTGTATATTCAGAGAAAGAAGAATTGCCTGCTCTTGATAAGTGTTAATCTGCTAGATTAATTTTGGACAATCTCTGCCACATGAATGTAGTATCCAGTTAAGCTTTTATCTCTTTAAGCTTCTTATAGAGTTATTGAAGTATTCCATTCATATAGAGCATAACTTACAAGTATCGGGGCTGTGGAAAGGTAGGCTGTATACTACGGGCATTCATTATTTTGTTCAGCTGAAAATAAGTAAGATTTAATTACATGATTTTATACAATAAACAATATTTTTATTTTGATGAAAAGCAAATTCCAAGATGCATAATAATTATTAGATGTGGCTGACACTCACCAAGTCATAGCAGGTTGAATTAATGAAAGTATATGTTTCATTTCTCACTTCAGGGCTCTTAGACATGATCATGTGGATTCCAAAATCAAAGGTGATGTTGAATGAGGTGCTGGTGTCTAAAAGGGAGGAGGAAGATTAATACAACACATGATAAACAAATGCTGAGATGTCCAGACTTCTGAAATTGTATTAGTTATTTGAGGTCATTCATTGGTAAATAATGGATGTCTACAAAGAACCTACACATAACTTATTCAGGATCACTGACAGTTTTGTTTATATACAACACAGTAGAACAGGAAAGAGACTCACTTTCGTAGGTAAGGTTCTGGATAATCACAGGGTCATTTAGCATTAGGGGTGCGATTTCCTGTTTTGCTCTGACACTTGAGTCTAACTTAGCATAGGCGGCTTTTATCTGATCATAAGTAGGAACAGTCGGTACATTCATAAATGCCACGGAAATATAAATCTCCACTTTGATATTTCTGAAGGACGAAAGCAAGATTAATTAGTATTCAATATTCTATACATAAAAAAGTGATGCCAAACATAAAATGAAATAACATATTATAATGAAAATAATCTCAGACTAATTTCATATATGTAGTAAATAAAAATGAAAAAAGGGAGATCCAGTTTAGGAATAATATACTTACGAAATTGCAGTGTTCTGAGGAATTGAGGTAGGTGGGGAAGGAGTGCCTGGTAAGACAGACCTGGAGGAACAAACATGGGAAAACATTTCAATGACAATTCTTCATTTATTACACAGAAATTACATGAAATGAACATATATGTTGCATAAATATCACAGAAAGTTATTTTCACTGATAATTCAGAATGAACATTCATATCAATGAAAATAATCTCAGACTAATTTCATATATGTAGTAAATAAAAATGAAAAAAGGGAGATCCAGTTTAGGAATAATATACTTACGAAAATGCAGTGTTCTGAGGAATTGAGGTAGGTGGGGAAGGAGTGCCTGGTAAGACAGACCTGGAGGAACAAACATGGGAAAACAATTCAATGACAATACTTCATTTATTACACAGAAATTACATGAAATGAACATGTATGTTGCATAAATATCACAGAAAGTTATTTTCACTGACAATTCAGAATGAACATTTCTGTTTGGTATTCACCACATCTGAATAACTTCTACAGAACCGAGATATCATTGAAAGATTTTTTTTTCACTTAAAATTCACAACAAACACTTCTGTTGCAAATAAAAATAAAAATAGGAATATACGCATACATTAGTGAGGGGGCTGTTACAGAAGTCACCAACAGACTGCTTGTGGATGTTGTAGGAACTGGTGTAGGTGAAACTACAAACAAAGAACATTTACTGACAGGTAGTACATAAAAATAAATGATTTCTTGGAAGACGAGTGGAGATAAAAGTTACTGTCATATAACTTACCACTCTGACTCTTGAGCTCTTTCAGGAAGCTGACAGGTACAATGGTATCTCCATCTTGGAAGCTGTACTCCATGTTACCTTTAATCTCATTTTCCAAAGTTCTAATAAAAGAAGATGGGGGAAAAAGATATAGATTGACTGTATGGTAATAGTAGAAAGAGGCTATTTTCAAAATGTACAGTGAGTGAAACTTACACGAAGGAAGAGTTCTGGGGTTTAATTGGTGTTGCAGTAGGTTCATTCAGAAGTGTATTTAGCTGGAGATAAATAAAAATGGCTCATTGAGTTATTCTTCCGATAATAGGTAGTTGTAAACATTTGGAGTTTTAAAACTGTTCACTCGACTTGAAATTGAGATTGGTATCAATACTGGAACAATTGTAAATGTTTTTTTTAATCAATTTAATACTTGTAAAGTGTTTTTTTTTGGCAGTAAAAATATATTATAATCAAAAAATATATAAAATTTGTAATATTTGTATTGCATCCGCTAATCACATGTGGAAATTTATAAAGACAACAGAAAATCTTGATAAATGTAACTGCAGCAATATTCTTATTTGAACAATATTCTATACTCACTGCGTCATTGATAAGATTCTGCAAAATGTCATATGGATTGTTGGTGAGGTTAGTGCTGTCTGGCATGCTGACATTGTTGAGACTGAATATGATGAAGACAGCAAAGGAGGTATTTGTAATTGCTGTGGAAAAAAAAGTCATTCAGGGTGAATGAGACGAATGTAGATTTCATTCAGCTCGCACAGTGAAAAGAGTGATTTTATTAATATTGAGCAAATTGAAAAAGGATACCAACGCTGACAGGTGTAGTTGAGCACTTTCAAAGAAGTAGTGATGTTTGTAAGTCGAGAATTCAGCAGATCGTCTGTAGCCTTGAGGACCACACTCGCACTCGGGATGGGAGAGGACGAGCTGAATTCGAGTTTGGTGTTGACCACGGCTGAATAAGTTCTACAGAGCCAAGATATCATTGAAAGATTTTTTTTCACTTATAATTCACAACAAACAATTCTGTTGCAAATTAAAATAAAAATAAGAATATACGCATACATTAGTGAGGGGGCTGTTACAGAAGTCACCACCAGACTGCTTGTGGACGTTGTAGGAACTGGTGTAGGTGAAACTACAAACAAAGAACATTAACTGACAAGTAGTACATAAAAATAAATGATTTCTTGGAGGACGAGTGGAGATAAAAGTTACTGCCATGTAACTTACCACTCTGACTCTTGAGCTCTTTCAGGAAGCTGACAGGTACAATGGTATCTCCATCTTGGAAGCTGTACTCCATGTTACCTTTAATCTCATTTTCCAAAGTTCTAATAAAAGAAGATGGGGGAAAAAGATATAGATTGACTGTATGGTAATAGTAGAAAGAGGCTATTTTCAAAATGTACAGTGAGTGAAACTTACACGAAGGAAGAGTTCTGGGGTTTAATTGGTGTTGCAGTAGGTTCATTCAGAAGTGTATTTAGCTGGAGATAAATAAAAATGGCTCACTGAGTTATTCTTCCGATAATAGGTAGTTGTAAACATTTGGAGTTTTAAAACTGTTCACTCGACTTGAAATTGAGATTGTTATCAATACTGGAACAATTGTAAATGTTTTTTTTATCAATTTAATACTTGTAAAGTGTTTTTTTTGGCAGTAAAAATACATTATAATCAAAAAATATATAAAATTTGTAATATTTGTATTGCATCCGCTAATCACATGTGGAAATTTATAAAGACAACAGAAAATCTTGATGAATGTAACTGCAGCAATATTCTTATTTGAACAATATTCTATACTCACTGCGTCGTTGATAAGATTCTGCAAAATGTCATATGGATTGTTGGTGAGGTTAGTGCTGTCTGGCATGCTGACATTGTTGAGACTGAATATGATGAAGACAGCAAAGGAGGTATTTGTAATTGCTGTGGAAAAAAAAGTCATTCAGGGTGAATGAGACGAATGTAGATTCCATTCAGCTCGCACAGTGAAAAGAGTGATTTTATTAATCTTGAGCAAATTGAAAAAGGATACCCACGCTGACAGGTGTAGTTGAGCACTTTCAAAGAAGTAGTGATGTTTGTAAGTCGAGAATTCAGCAGATCGTCTGTAGCCTTGAGGACCACACTCGCACTCGGGATGGGAGAGGACGAGCTGAATTCGAGTTTGGTGTTGACCACGGCTGAATAAGTTCTACAGAGCCAAGATATCATTGAAAGATTTTTTTCACTTATAATTCACAACAAACAATTCTGTTGCAAATTAAAATAAAAATAAGAATATACGCATACATTAGTGAGGGGGCTGTTACAGAAGTCACCACCAGACTGCTTGTGGACGTTGTAGGAACTGGTGTAGGTGAAACTACAAACAAACAACATTTACTGACAAGTAGTACATAAAAATAAATGATTTCTTGGAGGACGAGTGGATATAAAAGTTACTGCCATGTAACTTACCACTCTGACTCTTGAGCTCTTTCAGGAAGCTGACAGGTACAATGGTATCTCCATCTTGGAAGCTGTACTCCATGTTACCTTTAATCTCATTTTCCAAAGTTCTAATAAAAGAAGATGGGGGGAAAAAGATATAGATTGACTGTATGGTAATAGTAGAAAGAGGCTATTTTCAAAATGTACAGTGAGTGAAACTTACACGAAGGAAGAGTTCTGGGGTTTAATTGGTGTTGCAGTAGGTTCATTCAGAAGTGTATTTAGCTGGAGATAAATAAAAATGGCTCACTGAGTTATTCTTCCGATAATAGGTAGTTGTAAACATTTGGAGTTTTAAAACTGTTCACTCGACTTGAAATTGAGATTGTTATCAATACTGGAACAATTGTAAATGTTTTTTTTATCAATTTAATACTTGTAAAGTGTTTTTTTTGGCAGTAAAAATACATTATAATCAAAAAATATATAAAATTTGTAATATTTGTATTGCATCCGCTAATCACATGTGGAAATTTATAAAGACAACAGAAAATCTTGATGAATGTAACTGCAGCAATATTCTTATTTGAACAATATTCTATACTCACTGCGTCGTTGATAAGATTCTGCAAAATGTCATATGGATTGTTGGTGAGGTTAGTGCTGTCTGGCATGCTGACATTGTTGAGACTGAATATGATGAAGACAGCAAAGGAGGTATTTGTAATTGCTGTGGAAAAAAAAGTCATTCAGGGTGAATGAGACGAATGTAGATTCCATTCAGCTCGCACAGTGAAAAGAGTGATTTTATTAATCTTGAGCAAATTGAAAAAGGATACCCACGCTGACAGGTGTAGTTGAGCACTTTCAAAGAAGTAGTGATGTTTGTAAGTCGAGAATTCAGCAGATCGTCTGTAGCCTTGAGGACCACACTCGCACTCGGGATGGGAGAGGACGAGCTGAATTCGAGTTTGGTGTTGACCACGGCTGAATAAGTTCTACAGAGCCAAGATATCATTGAAAGATTTTTTTCACTTATAATTCACAACAAACAATTCTGTTGCAAATTAAAATAAAAATAAGAATATACGCATACATTAGTGAGGGGGCTGTTACAGAAGTCACCACCAGACTGCTTGTGGACGTTGTAGGAACTGGTGTAGGTGAAACTACAAACAAACAACATTTACTGACAAGTAGTACATAAAAATAAATGATTTCTTGGAGGACGAGTGGATATAAAAGTTACTGCCATGTAACTTACCACTCTGACTCTTGAGCTCTTTCAGGAAGCTGACAGGTACAATGGTATCTCCATCTTGGAAGCTGTACTCCATGTTACCTTTAATCTCATTTTCCAAAGTTCTAATAAAAGAAGATGGGGGGAAAAAGATATAGATTGACTGTATGGTAATAGTAGAAAGAGGCTATTTTCAAAATGTACAGTGAGTGAAACTTACACGAAGGAAGAGTTCTGGGGTTTAATTGGTGTTGCAGTAGGTTCATTCAGAAGTGTATTTAGCTGGAGATAAATAAAAATGGCTCACTGAGTTATTCTTCCGATAATAGGTAGTTGTAAACATTTGGAGTTTTAAAACTGTTCACTCGACTTGAAATTGAGATTGTTATCAATACTGGAACAATTGTAAATGTTTTTTTTATCAATTTAATACTTGTAAAGTGTTTTTTTTGGCAGTAAAAATACATTATAATCAAAAAATATATAAAATTTGTAATATTTGTATTGCATCCGCTAATCACATGTGGAAATTTATAAAGACAACAGAAAATCTTGATAAATGTAACTGCAGCAATATTCTTATTTGAACAATATTCTATACTCACTGCGTCGTTGATAAGATTCTGCAAAATGTCATATGGATTGTTGGTGAGGTTAGTGCTGTCTGGCATGCTGACATTGTTGAGACTGAATATGATGAAGACAGCAAAGGAGGTATTTGTAATTGCTGTGGAAAAAAAAGTCATTCAGGGTGAATGAGACGAATGTAGATTCCATTCAGCTCGCACAGTGAAAAGAGTGATTTTATTAATCTTGAGCAAATTGAAAAAGGATACCCACGCTGACAGGTGTAGTTGAGCACTTTCAAAGAAGTAGTGATGTTTGTAAGTCGAGAATTCAGCAGATCGTCTGTAGCCTTGAGGACCACACTCGCACTCGGGATGGGAGAGGACGAGCTGAATTCGAGTTTGGTGTTGACCACGGCTGAATAAGTTCTACAGAGCCAAGATATCATTGAAAGATTTTTTTTCACTTATAATTCACAACAAACAATTCTGTTGCAAATTAAAATAAAAATAAGAATATACGCATACATTAGTGAGGGGGCTGTTACAGAAGTCACCACCAGACTGCTTGTGGACGTTGTAGGAACTGGTGTAGGTGAAACTACAAACAAAGAACATTTACTGACAGGTAGTACATAAAAATAAATGATTTCTTGGAAGACGAGTGGAGATAAAAGTTACTGTCATATAACTTACCACTCTGACTCTTGAGCTCTTTCAGGAAGCTGACAGGTACAATGGTATCTCCATCTTGGAAGCTGTACTCCATGTTACCTTTAATCTCATTTTCCAAAGTTCTAATAAAAGAACATGGGGGAAAAAGATATAGATTGACTGTATGGTAATAGTAGAAAGAGGCTATTTTCAAAATGTACAGTGAGTGAAACTTACACGAAGGAAGAGTTCTGGGGTTTAATTGGTGTTGCAGTAGGTTCATTCAGAAGTGTATTTAGCTGGAGATAAATAAAAATGGCTCATTGAGTTATTCTTCCGATAATAGGTAGTTGTAAATGTAAACATTTGGAGTTTTAAAACTGTTCACTCGACTTGAAATTGAGATTGTTATCAATACTGGAACAATTGTAAATGTTTTTTTTAAATCAATTTAATACTTGTAAAGTGTTTTTTTTGGCAGTAAAAATATATTATAATCAAAAAATATATAAAATTTGTAATATTTGTATTGCATCCGCTAATCACATGTGGAAATTTATAAAGACAACAGAAAATCTTGATAAATGTAACTGCAGCAATATTCTTATTTGAACAATATTCTATACTCACTGCGTCATTGATAAGATTCTGCAAAATGTCATATGGATTGTTGGTGAGGTTAGTGCTGTCTGGCATGCTGACATTGTTGAGACTGAATATGATGAAGACAGCAAAGGAGGTATTTGTAATTGCTGTGGAAAAAAAAGTCATTCAGGGTGAATGATACGAATGTAGATTCCATTCAGCTCGCACAGTGAAAAGAGTGATTTTATTAATATTGAGCAAATTGAAAAAGGATACCCACGCTGACAGGTGTAGTTGAGCACTTTCAAAGAAGTAGTGATGTTTGCAAGTCGAGAATTCAGCAGATCGTCTGTAGCCTTGAGGACCACACTCGCACTCGGGATGGGAGAGGACGAGCTGAATTCGAGTTTGGTGTTGACCACGGCTGAATAAGTTCTACAGAGCCAAGATATCATTGAAAGATTTTTTTCACTTATAATTCATAACAAACTATTCTGTTGCAAATTAAAATAAAAATAAGAATATACGCATACATTAGTGAGGGGGCTGTTACAGAAGTCACCACCAGACTGCTTGTGGATGTTGTAGGAACTGGTGTAGGTGAAACTACAAACAAAGAACATTTACTGACAAGTAGTACATAAAAATAAATGATTTCTTGGAGGACGAGTGGAGATAAAAGTTACTGTCATGTAACTTACCACTCTGACTCTTGAGCTCTTTCAGGAAGCTGACAGGTACAATGGTATCTCCATCTTGGAAGCTGTACTCCATGTTACCTTTAATCTCATTTCCCAAATTTCTAATAAAAGAAGATGGGGGAAAAAGATATAGATTGACTGTATGGTAATAGTAGAAAGAGGCTATTTTCAAAATGTACAGTGAGTGAAACTTACACAAAGGAAGAGTTCTGGGGTTTAATTGGTGTTGCAGTAGGTTCATTCAGAAGTGTATTTAGCTGGAGATAAATAAAAATGGCTCATTGAGTTATTCTTCCGATAATAGGTAGTTGTAAACATTTGGAGTTTTAAAACTGTTCACTCGACTTGAAATTGAGATTGTTATCAATACTGGAACAATTGTAAATGTTTTTTTTTTAATCAATTTAATACTTGTAAAGTGTTTTTTTTGGCAGTAAAAATACATTATAATCAAAAAATATATAAAATTTGTAATATTTGTATTGCATCAGCTAATCACATGTGGAAATTTATAAAGACAACAGAAAATCTTGATAAATGTAACTGCAGCAATATTCTTATTTGAACAATATTCTACACTCACTGCGTCGTTGATAAGATTCTGCAAAATGTCATATGGATTGTTGGTGAGGTTAGTGCTGTCTGGCATGCTGACATTGTTGAGACTGAATATGATGAAGACAGCAAAGGAGGTATTTGTAATTGCTGTTGAAAAAAAAGTCATTCAGGGTGAATGATACGAATGTAGATTCCATTCAGCTCGCACAGTGAAAAGAGTGATTTTATTAATCTTGAGCAAAATGAAAAAGGATACCCACGCTGACAGGTGTAGTTGAGCACTTTCAAAGAAGTAGTGATGTTTGCAAGTCGAGAATTCAGCAGATCGTCTGTAGCCTTGAGGACCACACTCGCACTCGGGATGGGAGAGGACGAGCTGAATTCGAGTTTGGTGTTGACCACGGCTGAATAAGTTCTACAGAGCCAAGATATCATTGAAAGATTTTTTTTCACTTATAATTCACAACAAACAATTCTGTTGCAAATTAAAATAAAAATAAGAATATACGCATACATTAGTGAGGGGGCTGTTACAGAAGTCACCACCAGACTGCTTGTGGACGTTGTAGGAACTGGTGTAGGTGAAACTACAAACAAAGAACATTTACTGACAGGTAGTACATAAAAATAAATGATTTCTTGGAAGACGAGTGGAGATAAAAGTTACTGTCATATAACTTACCACTCTGACTCTTGAGCTCTTTCAGGAAGCTGACAGGTACAATGGTATCTCCATCTTGGAAGCTGTACTCCATGTTACCTTTAATCTCATTTTCCAAAGTTCTAATAAAAGAAGATGGGGGAAAAAGATATAGATTGACTGTATGGTAATAGTAGAAAGAGGCTATTTTCAAAATGTACAGTGAGTGAAACTTACACAAAGGAAGAGTTCTGGGGTTTAATTGGTGTTGCAGTAGGTTCATTCAGAAGTGTATTTAGCTGGAGATAAATAAAAATGACTCACTGAGTTATTCTTCCGATAATAGGTAGTTGTAAACATTTGGAGTTTTAAAACTGTTCACTCGACTTGAAATTGAGATTGTTATCAATACTGGAACAATTGTAAATGTTTTTTTTATCAATTTAATACTTCTAAAGTGTTTTCTTTGGCAGTAAAAATACATTATAATCAAAAAATATATAAAATTTGTAATATTTGTATTGCATCCGCTAATCACATGTGGAAATTTATAAAGACAACAGAAAATCTTGATAAATGTAACTGCAGCAATATTCTTATTTGAACAATATTCTATACTCACTGCGTCGTTGATAAGATTCTGCAAAATGTCATATGGATTGTTGGTGAGGTTAGTGCTGTCTGGCATGCTGACATTGTTGAGACTGAATATGATGAAGACAGCAAAGGAGGTATTTGTAATTGCTGTGGAAAAAAAAGTCATTCAGGGTGAATGATACGAATATAGATTCCATTCAGCTCGCACAGTGAAAAGAGTGATTTTAGTAATATTGAGCAAATTGAAAAAGGATACCCACGCTGACAGGTGTAGTTGAGCACTTTCAAAGAAGTAGTGATGTTTGTAAGTCGAGAATTCAGCAGATCGTCTGTAGCCTTGAGGACCACACTCGCACTCGGGATGGGAGAGGACGAGCTGAATTCGAGTTTGGTGTTGACCACGGCTGAATAAGTTCTACAGAGCCAAGATATCGTTGAAAGATTTTTTTCACTTATAATTCACAACAAACAATTCTGTTGCAAATTAAAATAAAAATAAGAATATACGCATACATTAGTGAGGGGGCTGTTACAGAAGTCACCACCAGACTGCTTGTGGACGTTGTAGGAACTGGTGTAGGTGAAACTACAAACAAAGAACATTTACTGACAAGTAGTACATAAAAATAAATAATTTCTTGGAGGACGAGTGGAGATAAAAGTTACTGCCATGTAACTTACCACTCTGACTCTTGAGCTCTTTCAGGAAGCTGACAGGTACAATGGTATCTCCATCTTGGAAGCTGTACTCCATGTTACCTTTAATCTCATTTTCCAAAGTTCTAATAAAAGAAGATGGGGGAAAACGATATAGATTGACTGTATGGTAATAGTAGAAAGAGGCTATTTTCAAAATGTACAGTGAGTGAAACTTACACGAAGGAAGAGTTCTGGGGTTTAATTGGTGTTGCAGTAGGTTCATTCAGAAGTGTATTTAGCTGGAGATAAATAAAAATGGCTCACTGAGTTATTCTTCCGATAATAGGTAGTTGTAAACATTTGGAGTTTTAAAACTGTTCACTCGACTTGAAATTGAGATTGTTATCAATACTGGAACAATTGTAAACGTTTTTTTTATCAATTTAATACTTGTAAAGTGTTTTTTTTGGCAGTAAAAATACATTATAATCAAAAAATATATAAAATTTGTAATATTTGTATTGCATCCGCTAATCACATGTGGAAATTTATAAAGACAACAGAAAATCTTGATAAATGTAACTGCAGCAATATTCTTATTTGAACAATATTCTATACTCACTGCGTCGTTGATAAGATTCTGCAAAATGTCATATGGATTGTTGGTGAGGTTAGTGCTGTCTGGCATGCTGACATTGTTGAGACTGAATATGATGAAGACAGCAAAGGAGGTATTTGTAATTGCTGTGGAAAAAAAAGTCATTCAGGGTGAATGATACGAATGTAGATTCCATTCAGCTCGCACAGTGAAAAGAGTGATTTTATTAATATTGAGCAAATTGAAAAAGGATACCCACGCTGACAGGTGTAGTTGAGCACTTTCAAAGAAGTAGTGATGTTTGCAAGTCGAGAATTCAGCAGATCGTCTGTAGCCTTGAGGACCACACTCGCACTCGGGATGGGAGAGGACGAGCTGAATTCGAGTTTGGTGTTGACCACGGCTGAATAAGTTCTACAGAGCCAAGATATCATTGAAAGATTTTTTTCACTTATAATTCATAACAAACTATTCTGTTGCAAATTAAAATAAAAATAAGAATATACCCATACATTAGTGAGGGGGCTGTTACAGAAGTCACCACCAGACTGCTTGTGGATGTTGTAGGAACTGGTGTAGGTGAAACTACAAACAAAGAACATTTACTGACAAGTAGTACATAAAAATAAATGATTTCTTGGAGGACGAGTGGAGATAAAAGTTACTGTCATGTAACTTACCACTCTGACTCTTGAGCTCTTTCAGGAAGCTGACAGGTACAATGGTATCTCCATCTTGGAAGCTGTACTCCATGTTACCTTTAATCTCATTTCCCAAATTTCTAATAAAAGAAGATGGGGGAAAAAGATATAGATTGACTGTATGGTAATAGTAGAAAGAGGCTATTTTCAAAATGTACAGTGAGTGAAACTTACACAAAGGAAGAGTTCTGGGGTTTAATTGGTGTTGCAGTAGGTTCATTCAGAAGTGTATTTAGCTGGAGATAAATAAAAATGGCTCATTGAGTTATTCTTCCGATAATAGGTAGTTGTAAACATTTGGAGTTTTAAAACTGTTCACTCGACTTGAAATTGAGATTGTTATCAATACTGGAACAATTGTAAATGTTTTTTTTAAATCAATTTAATACTTGTAAAGTGTTTTTTTTGGCAGTAAAAATACATTATAATCAAAAAATATATAAAATTTGTAATATTTGTATTGCATCAGCTAATCACATGTGGAAATTTATAAAGACAACAGAAAATCTTGATAAATGTAACTGCAGCAATATTCTTATTTGAACAATATTCTACACTCACTGCGTCGTTGATAAGATTCTGCAAAATGTCATATGGATTGTTGGTGAGGTTAGTGCTGTCTGGCATGCTGACATTGTTGAGACTGAATATGATGAAGACAGCAAAGGAGGTATTTGTAATTGCTGTTGAAAAAAAAGTCATTCAGGGTGAATGATACGAATATAGATTCCATTCAGCTCGCACAGTGAAAAGAGTGATTTTATTAATCTTGAGCAAAATGAAAAAGGATACCCACGCTGACAGGTGTAGTTGAGCACTTTCAAAGAAGTAGTGATGTTTGCAAGTCGAGAATTCAGCAGATCGTCTGTAGCCTTGAGGACCACACTCGCACTCGGGATGGGAGAGGACGAGCTGAATTCGAGTTTGGTGTTGACCACGGCTGAATAAGTTCTACAGAGCCAAGATATCATTGAAACATTTTTTTCACTTATAATTCACAACAAACAATTCTGCTGCAAATAAAAATAAGAATAAGAATATACGCATACATTAGTGAGGGGGCTGTTACAGAAGTCACCACCAGACTGCTTGTGGATGTTGTAGGAACTGGTGTAGGTGAAACTACAAACAAAGAACATTTACTGACCGGTAGTACATAAAAATAAATGATTTCTTGGAGGACGAGTGGAGATAAAAGTTACTGTCATGTAACTTACCACTCTGACTCTTGAGCTCTTTCAGGAAGCTGACAGGTACAATGGTATCTCCATCTTGGAAGCTGTACTCCATGTTACCTTTAATCTCATTTCCCAAATTTCTAATAAAAGAAGATGGGGGAAAAAGATATAGATTGACTGTATGGTAATAGTAGAAAGAGGCTATTTTCAAAATGTACAGTGAGTGAAACTTACACAAAGGAAGAGTTCTGGGGTTTAATTGGTGTTGCAGTAGGTTCATTCAGAAGTGTATTTAGCTGGAGATAAATAAAAATGGCTCATTGAGTTATTCTTCCGATAATAGGTAGTTGTAAACATTTGGAGTTTTAAAACTGTTCACTCGACTTGAAATTGAGATTGTTATCAATACTGGAACAATTGTAAATGTTTTTTTTTAAATCAATTTAATACTTGTAAAGTGTTTTTTTTGGCAGTAAAAATACATTATAATCAAAAAATATATAAAATTTGTAATATTTGTATTGCATCAGCTAATCACATGTGGAAATTTATAAAGACAACAGAAAATCTTGATAAATGTAACTGCAGCAATATTCTTATTTGAACAATATTCTACACTCACTGCGTCGTTGATAAGATTCTGCAAAATGTCATATGGATTGTTGGTGAGGTTAGTGCTGTCTGGCATGCTGACATTGTTGAGACTGAATATGATGAAGACAGCAAAGGAGGTATTTGTAATTGCTGTTGAAAAAAAAGTCATTCAGGGTGAATGATACGAATGTAGATTCCATTCAGCTCGCACAGTGAAAAGAGTGATTTTATTAATCTTGAGCAAAATGAAAAAGGATACCCACGCTGACAGGTGTAGTTGAGCACTTTCAAAGAAGTAGTGATGTTTGCAAGTCGAGAATTCAGCAGATCGTCTGTAGCCTTGAGGACCACACTCGCACTCGGGATGGGAGAGGACGAGCTGAATTCGAGTTTGGTGTTGACCACGGCTGAATAAGTTCTACAGAGCCAAGATATCATTGAAAGATTTTTTTTCACTTATAATTCACAACAAACAATTCTGTTGCAAATTAAAATAAAAATAAGAATATACGCATACATTAGTGAGGGGGCTGTTACAGAAGTCACCACCAGACTGCTTGTGGACGTTGTAGGAACTGGTGTAGGTGAAACTACAAACAAAGAACATTTACTGACAGGTAGTACATAAAAATAAATGATTTCTTGGAAGACGAGTGGAGATAAAAGTTACTGTCATATAACTTACCACTCTGACTCTTGAGCTCTTTCAGGAAGCTGACAGGTACAATGGTATCTCCATCTTGGAAGCTGTACTCCATGTTACCTTTAATCTCATTTTCCAAAGTTCTAATAAAAGAAGATGGGGGAAAAAGATATAGATTGACTGTATGGTAATAGTAGAAAGAGGCTATTTTCAAAATGTACAGTGAGTGAAACTTACACAAAGGAAGAGTTCTGGGGTTTAATTGGTGTTGCAGTAGGTTCATTCAGAAGTGTATTTAGCTGGAGATAAATAAAAATGACTCACTGAGTTATTCTTCCGATAATAGGTAGTTGTAAACATTTGGAGTTTTAAAACTGTTCACTCGACTTGAAATTGAGATTGTTATCAATACTGGAACAATTGTAAATGTTTTTTTTATCAATTTAATACTTCTAAAGTGTTTTCTTTGGCAGTAAAAATACATTATAATCAAAAAATATATAAAATTTGTAATATTTGTATTGCATCCGCTAATCACATGTGGAAATTTATAAAGACAACAGAAAATCTTGATAAATGTAACTGCAGCAATATTCTTATTTGAACAATATTCTATACTCACTGCGTCGTTGATAAGATTCTGCAAAATGTCATATGGATTGTTGGTGAGGTTAGTGCTGTCTGGCATGCTGACATTGTTGAGACTGAATATGATGAAGACAGCAAAGGAGGTATTTGTAATTGCTGTGGAAAAAAAAGTCATTCAGGGTGAATGATACGAATATAGATTCCATTCAGCTCGCACAGTGAAAAGAGTGATTTTAGTAATATTGAGCAAATTGAAAAAGGATACCCACGCTGACAGGTGTAGTTGAGCACTTTCAAAGAAGTAGTGATGTTTGCAAGTCGAGAATTCAGCAGATCGTCTGTAGCCTTGAGGACCACACTCGCACTCGGGATGGGAGAGGACGAGCTGAATTCGAGTTTGGTGTTGACCACGGCTGAATAAGTTCTACAGAGCCAAGATATCATTGAAAGATTTTTTTCACTTATAATTCATAACAAACTATTCTGTTGCAAATTAAAATAAAAATAAGAATATACGCATACATTAGTGAGGGGGCTGTTACAGAAGTCACCACCAGACTGCTTGTGGACGTTGTAGGAACTGGTGTAGGTGAAACTACAAACAAAGAACATTTACTGACAGGTAGTACATAAAAATAAATGATTTCTTGGAAGACGAGTGGAGATAAAAGTTACTGTCATATAACTTACCACTCTGACTCTTGAGCTCTTTCAGGAAGCTGACAGGTACAATGGTATCTCCATCTTGGAAGCTGTACTCCATGTTACCTTTAATCTCATTTTCCAAAGTTCTAATAAAAGAAGATGGGGGAAAAAGATATAGATTGACTGTATGGTAATAGTAGAAAGAGGCTATTTTCAAAATGTACAGTGAGTGAAACTTACACAAAGGAAGAGTTCTGGGGTTTAATTGGTGTTGCAGTAGGTTCATTCAGAAGTGTATTTAGCTGGAGATAAATAAAAATGACTCACTGAGTTATTCTTCCGATAATAGGTAGTTGTAAACATTTGGAGTTTTAAAACTGTTCACTCGACTTGAAATTGAGATTGTTATCAATACTGGAACAATTGTAAATGTTTTTTTTATCAATTTAATACTTCTAAAGTGTTTTCTTTGGCAGTAAAAATACATTATAATCAAAAAATATATAAAATTTGTAATATTTGTATTGCATCCGCTAATCACATGTGGAAATTTATAAAGACAACAGAAAATCTTGATAAATGTAACTGCAGCAATATTCTTATTTGAACAATATTCTATACTCACTGCGTCGTTGATAAGATTCTGCAAAATGTCATATGGATTGTTGGTGAGGTTAGTGCTGTCTGGCATGCTGACATTGTTGAGACTGAATATGATGAAGACAGCAAAGGAGGTATTTGTAATTGCTGTGGAAAAAAAAGTCATTCAGGGTGAATGATACGAATATAGATTCCATTCAGCTCGCACAGTGAAAAGAGTGATTTTAGTAATATTGAGCAAATTGAAAAAGGATACCCACGCTGACAGGTGTAGTTGAGCACTTTCAAAGAAGTAGTGATGTTTGCAAGTCGAGAATTCAGCAGATCGTCTGTAGCCTTGAGGACCACACTCGCACTCGGGATGGGAGAGGACGAGCTGAATTCGAGTTTGGTGTTGACCACGGCTGAATAAGTTCTACAGAGCCAAGATATCATTGAAAGATTTTTTTCACTTATAATTCATAACAAACTATTCTGTTGCAAATTAAAATAAAAATAAGAATATACGCATACATTAGTGAGGGGGCTGTTACAGAAGTCACCACCAGACTGCTTGTGGACGTTGTAGGAACTGGTGTAGGTGAAACTACAAACAAAGAACATTTACTGACAGGTAGTACATAAAAATAAATGATTTCTTGGAAGACGAGTGGAGATAAAAGTTACTGTCATATAACTTACCACTCTGACTCTTGAGCTCTTTCAGGAAGCTGACAGGTACAATGGTATCTCCATCTTGGAAGCTGTACTCCATGTTACCTTTAATCTCATTTTCCAAAGTTCTAATAAAAGAAGATGGGGGAAAAAGATATAGATTGACTGTATGGTAATAGTAGAAAGAGGCTATTTTCAAAATGTACAGTGAGTGAAACTTACACAAAGGAAGAGTTCTGGGGTTTAATTGGTGTTGCAGTAGGTTCATTCAGAAGTGTATTTAGCTGGAGATAAATAAAAATGGCTCATTGAGTTATTCTTCCGATAATAGGTAGTTGTAAACATTTGGAGTTTTAAAACTGTTCACTCGACTTGAAATTGAGATTGTTATCAATACTGGAACAATTGTAAATGTTTTTTTTTAAATCAATTTAATACTTGTAAAGTGTTTTTTTTGGCAGTAAAAATACATTATAATCAAAAAATATATAAAATTTGTAATATTTGTATTGCATCAGCTAATCACATGTGGAAATTTATAAAGACAACAGAAAATCTTAATAAATGTAACTGCAGCAATATTCTTATTTGAACAATATTCTACACTCACTGCGTCGTTGATAAGATTCTGCAAAATGTCATATGGATTGTTGGTGAGGTTAGTGCTGTCTGGCATGCTGACATTGTTGAGACTGAATATGATGAAGACAGCAAAGGAGGTATTTGTAATTGCTGTGGAAAAAAAAGTCATTCAGGGTGAATGATACGAATGTAGATTCCATTCAGCTCCCACAGTGAAAAGAGTGATTTTATTAATATTGAGCAAATTGAAAAAGGATACCCACGCTGACAGGTGTAGTTGAGCACTTTCAAAGAAGTAGTGATGTTTGCAAGTCGAGAATTCAGCAGATCGTCTGTAGCCTTGAGGACCACACTCGCACTCGGGATGGGAGAGGACGAGCTGAATTCGAGTTTGGTGTTGACCACGGCTGAATAAGTTCTACAGAGCCAAGATATCATTGAAAGATTTTTTTCACTTATAATTCACAACAAACAATTCTGTTGCAAATAAAAATAAAAATAAGAATATACGCATACATTAGTGAGGGGGCTGTTACAGAAGTCACCACCAGACTGCTTGTGGATGTTGTAGGAACTGGTGTAGGTGAAACTACAAACAAAGAACATTTACTGACCGGTAGTACATAAAAATAAATGATTTCTTGGAAGACGAGTGGAGATAAAAGTTACTGTCATGTAACTTACCACTCTGACTCTTGAGCTCTTTCAGGAAGCTGACAGGTACAATGGTATCTCCATCTTGGAAGCTGTACTCCATGTTACCTTTAATCTCATTTCCCAAATTTCTAATAAAAGAAGATGGGGGAAAAAGATATAGATTGACTGTATGGTAATAGTAGAAAGAGGCTATTTTCAAAATGTACAGTGAGTGAAACTTACACGAAGGAAGAGTTCTGGGGTTTAATTGGTGTTGCAGTAGGTTCATTCAGAAGTGTATTTAGCTGGAGATAAATAAAAATGGCTCATTGAGTTATTCTTCCGATAATAGGTAGTTGTAAACATTTGGAGTTTTAAAACTGTTCACTCGACTTGAAATTGAGATTGTTATCAATACTGGAACAATTGTAAATGTTTTTTTTTAAATCAATTTAATACTTGTAAAGTGTTTTTTTGGCAGTAAAATACATTATAATCAAAAAATATATATAAAATTTGTAATATTTGTATTGCATCCGCTAATCACATGTGGAAATTTATAAAGACACAACAGAAAATCTTGATAAATGTAACTGCAGCAATATTCTTATTTGAACAATATTCTATACTCACTGCGTCGTTGATAAGATTCTGCAAAATGTCATATGGATTGTTGGTGAGGTTAGTGCTGTCTGGCATGCTGACATTGTTGAGACTGAATATGATGAAGACAGCAAAGGAGGTATTTGTAATTGCTGTGGAAAAAAAAGTCATTCAGGGTGAATGATACGAATGTAGATTCCATTCAGCTCCCACAGTGAAAAGAGTGATTTTATTAATATTGAGCAAATTGAAAAAGGATACCCACGCTGACAGGTGTAGTTGAGCACTTTCAAAGAAGTAGTGATGTTTGCAAGTCGAGAATTCAGCAGATCGTCTGTAGCCTTGAGGACCACACTCGCACTCGGGATGGGAGAGGACGAGCTGAATTCGAGTTTGGTGTTGACCACGGCTGAATAAGTTCTACAGAGCCAAGATATCATTGAAAGATTTTTTTCACTTATAATTCACAACAAACAATTCTGTTGCAAATAAAAATAAAAATAAGAATATACGCATACATTAGTGAGGGGGCTGTTACAGAAGTCACCACCAGACTGCTTGTGGATGTTGTAGGAACTGGTGTAGGTGAAACTACAAACAAAGAACATTTACTGACCGGTAGTACATAAAAATAAATGATTTCTTGGAGGACGAGTGGAGATAAAAGTTACTGTCATGTAACTTACCACTCTGACTCTTGAGCTCTTTCAGGAAGCTGACAGGTACAATGGTATCTCCATCTTGGAAGCTGTACTCCATGTTACCTTTAATCTCATTTCCCAAATTTCTAATAAAAGAAGATGGGGGAAAAAGATATAGATTGACTGTATGGTAATAGTAGAAAGAGGCTATTTTCAAAATGTACAGTGAGTGAAACTTACACGAAGGAAGAGTTCTGGGGTTTAATTGGTGTTGCAGTAGGTTCATTCAGAAGTGTATTTAGCTGGAGATAAATAAAAATGGCTCATTGAGTTATTCTTCCGATAATAGGTAGTTGTAAACATTTGGAGTTTTAAAACTGTTCACTCGACTTGAAATTGAGATTGTTATCAATACTGGAACAATTGTAAATGTTTTTTTTTAAATCAATTTAATACTTGTAAAGTGTTTTTTTGGCAGTAAAATACATTATAATCAAAAAATATATATAAAATTTGTAATATTTGTATTGCATCCGCTAATCACATGTGGAAATTTATAAAGACACAACAGAAAATCTTGATAAATGTAACTGCAGCAATATTCTTATTTGAACAATATTCTATACTCACTGCGTCGTTGATAAGATTCTGCAAAATGTCATATGGATTGTTGGTGAGGTTAGTGCTGTCTGGCATGCTGACATTGTTGAGACTGAATATGATGAAGACAGCAAAGGAGGTATTTGTAATTGCTGTGGAAAAAAAAGTCATTCAGGGTGAATGATACGAATGTAGATTCCATTCAGCTCCCACAGTGAAAAGAGTGATTTTATTAATATTGAGCAAATTGAAAAAGGATACCCACGCTGACAGGTGTAGTTGAGCACTTTCAAAGAAGTAGTGATGTTTGCAAGTCGAGAATTCAGCAGATCGTCTGTAGCCTTGAGGACCACACTCGCACTCGGGATGGGAGAGGACGAGCTGAATTCGAGTTTGGTGTTGACCACGGCTGAATAAGTTCTACAGAGCCAAGATATCATTGAAAGATTTTTTTCACTTATAATTCACAACAAACAATTCTGTTGCAAATAAAAATAAAAATAAGTATATACGCATACATTAGTGAGGGGGCTGTTACAGAAGTCACCACCAGACTGCTTGTGGATGTTGTAGGAACTGGTGTAGGTGAAACTACAAACAAAGAACATTTACTGACCGGTAGTACATAAAAATAAATGATTTCTTGGAGGACGAGTGGAGATAAAAGTTACTGTCATGTAACTTACCACTCTGACTCTTGAGCTCTTTCAGGAAGCTGACAGGTACAATGGTATCTCCATCTTGGAAGCTGTACTCCATGTTACCTTTAATCTCATTTCCCAAATTTCTAATAAAAGAAGATGGGGGAAAAAGATATAGATTGACTGTATGGTAATAGTAGAAAGAGGCTATTTTCAAAATGTACAGTGAGTGAAACTTACACGAAGGAAGAGTTCTGGGGTTTAATTGGTGTTGCAGTAGGTTCATTCAGAAGTGTATTTAGCTGGAGATAAATAAAAATGGCTCATTGAGTTATTCTTCCGATAATAGGTAGTTGTAAACATTTGGAGTTTTAAAACTGTTCACTCGACTTGAAATTGAGATTGTTATCAATACTGGAACAATTGTAAATGTTTTTTTTTTTATCAATTTAATACTTGTAAAGTGTTTTTTTGGCAGTAAAATACATTATAATCAAAAAATATATATAAAATTTGTAATATTTGTATTGCATCCGCTAATCACATGTGGAAATTTATAAAGACACAACAGAAAATCTTGATAAATGTAACTGCAGCAATATTCTTATTTGAACAATATTCTATACTCACTGCGTCGTTGATAAGATTCTGCAAAATGTCATATGGATTGTTGGTGAGGTTAGTGCTGTCTGGCATGCTGACATTGTTGAGACTGAATATGATGAAGACAGCAAAGGAGGTATTTGTAATTGCTGTGGAAAAAAAAGTCATTCAGGGTGAATGATACGAATGTAGATTCCATTCAGCTCCCACAGTGAAAAGAGTGATTTTATTAATATTGAGCAAATTGAAAAAGGATACCCACGCTGACAGGTGTAGTTGAGCACTTTCAAAGAAGTAGTGATGTTTGCAAGTCGAGAATTCAGCAGATCGTCTGTAGCCTTGAGGACCACACTCGCACTCGGGATGGGAGAGGACGAGATGAATTCGAGTTTGGTGTTGACCACGGCTGAATAAGTTCTACAGAGCCAAGATATCATTGAAAGATTTTTTTCACTTATAATTCACAACAAACAATTCTGTTGCAAATAAAAATAAAAATAAGAATATACACATACATTAGTGAGGGGGCTGTTACAGAAGTCACCACCAGACTGCTTGTGGACGTTGTAGGAACTGGTGTAGGTGAAACTACAAACAAAGAACATTAACTGACAAGTAGTACATAAAAATAAATGATTTCTTGGAGGACGAGTGGAGATAAAAGTTACTGTCATGTAACTTACCACTCTGACTCTTGAGCTCTTTCAGGAAGCTGACAGGTACAATGGTATCTCCATCTTGGAAGCTGTACTCCATGTTACCTTTAATCTCATTTCCCAAATTTCTAATAAAAGAAGATGGGGGAAAAAGATATAGATTGACTGTATGGTAATAGTAGAAAGAGGCTATTTTCAAAATGTACAGTGAGTGAAACTTACACGAAGGAAGAGTTCTGGGGTTTAATTGGTGTTGCAGTAGGTTCATTCAGAAGTGTATTTAGCTGGAGATAAATAAAAATCGCTCATTGAGTTATTCTTCCGATAATAGGTAGTTGTAAACATTTGGAGTTTTAAAACTGTTCACTCGACTTGAAATTGAGATTGTTATCAATACTGGAACAATTGTAAATGTTTTTTTTTAAATCAATTTAATACTTGTAAAGTGTTTTTTTGGCAGTAAAATACATTATAATCAAAAAATATATATAAAATTTGTAATATTTGTATTGCATCCGCTAATCACATGTGGAAATTTATAAAGACAACAGAAAATCTTGATAAATGTAACTGCAGCAATATTCTTATTTGAACAATATTCTATACTCACTGCGTCGTTGATAAGATTCTGCAAAATGTCATATGGATTGTTGGTGAGGTTAGTGCTGTCTGGCATGCTGACATTGTTGAGACTGAATATGATGAAGACAGCAAAGGAGGTATTTGTAATTGCTGTGGAAAAAAAAGTCATTCAGGGTGAATGATACGAATGTAGATTCCATTCAGCTCCCACAGTGAAAAGAGTGATTTTATTAATATTGAGCAAATTGAAAAAGGATACCCACGCTGACAGGTGTAGTTGAGCACTTTCAAAGAAGTAGTGATGTTTGCAAGTCGAGAATTCAGCAGATCGTCTGTAGCCTTGAGGACCACACTCGCACTCGGGATGGGAGAGGACGAGATGAATTCGAGTTTGGTGTTGACCACGGCTGAATAAGTTCTACAGAGCCAAGATATCATTGAAAGATTTTTTTCACTTATAATTCACAACAAACAATTCTGTTGCAAATAAAAATAAAAATAAGAATATACGCATACATTAGTGAGGGGGCTGTTACAGAAGTCACCACCAGACTGCTTGTGGACGTTGTAGGAACTGGTGTAGGTGAAACTACAAACAAAGAACATTAACTGACAAGTAGTACATAAAAATAAATGATTTCTTGGAGGACGAGTGGAGATAAAAGTTACTGTCATGTAACTTACCACTCTGACTCTTGAGCTCTTTCAGGAAGCTGACAGGTACAATGGTATCTCCATCTTGGAAGCTGTACTCCATGTTACCTTTAATCTCATTTCCCAAATTTCTAATAAAAGAAGATGGGGGAAAAAGATATAGATTGACTGTATGGTAATAGTAGAAAGAGGCTATTTTCAAAATGTACAGTGAGTGAAACTTACACGAAGGAAGAGTTCTGGGGTTTAATTGGTGTTGCAGTAGGTTCATTCAGAAGTGTATTTAGCTGGAGATAAATAAAAATCGCTCATTGAGTTATTCTTCCGATAATAGGTAGTTGTAAACATTTGGAGTTTTAAAACTGTTCACTCGACTTGAAATTGAGATTGTTATCAATACTGGAACAATTGTAAATGTTTTTTTTTAAATCAATTTAATACTTGTAAAGTGTTTTTTTGGCAGTAAAATACATTATAATCAAAAAATATATATAAAATTTGTAATATTTGTATTGCATCCGCTAATCACATGTGGAAATTTATAAAGACAACAGAAAATCTTGATAAATGTAACTGCAGCAATATTCTTATTTGAACAATATTCTATACTCACTGCGTCGTTGATAAGATTCTGCAAAATGTCATATGGATTGTTGGTGAGGTTAGTGCTGTCTGGCATGCTGACATTGTTGAGACTGAATATGATGAAGACAGCAAAGGAGGTATTTGTAATTGCTGTGGAAAAAAAAGTCATTCAGGGTGAATGATACGAATGTAGATTCCATTCAGCTCCCACAGTGAAAAGAGTGATTTTATTAATATTGAGCAAATTGAAAAAGGATACCCACGCTGACAGGTGTAGTTGAGCACTTTCAAAGAAGTAGTGATGTTTGCAAGTCGAGAATTCAGCAGATCGTCTGTAGCCTTGAGGACCACACTCGCACTCGGGATGGGAGAGGACGAGATGAATTCGAGTTTGGTGTTGACCACGGCTGAATAAGTTCTACAGAGCCAAGATATCATTGAAAGATTTTTTTCACTTATAATTCACAACAAACAATTCTGTTGCAAATAAAAATAAAAATAAGAATATACGCATACATTAGTGAGGGGGCTGTTACAGAAGTCACCACCAGACTGCTTGTGGACGTTGTAGGAACTGGTGTAGGTGAAACTACAAACAAAGAACATTAACTGACAAGTAGTACATAAAAATAAATGATTTCTTGGAGGACGAGTGGAGATAAAAGTTACTGTCATGTAACTTACCACTCTGACTCTTGAGCTCTTTCAGGAAGCTGACAGGTACAATGGTATCTCCATCTTGGAAGCTGTACTCCATGTTACCTTTAATCTCATTTCCCAAATTTCTAATAAAAGAAGATGGGGGAAAAAGATATAGATTGACTGTATGGTAATAGTAGAAAGAGGCTATTTTCAAAATGTACAGTGAGTGAAACTTACACAAAGGAAGAGTTCTGGGGTTTAATTGGTGTTGCAGTAGGTTCATTCAGAAGTGTATTTAGCTGGAGATAAATAAAAATGGCTCATTGAGTTATTCTTCCGATAATAGGTAGTTGTAAACATTTGGAGTTTTAAAACTGTTCACTCGACTTGAAATTGAGATTGTTATCAATACTGGAACAATTGTAAATGTTTTTTTTTTATCAATTTAATACTTGTAAAGTGTTTTTTTGGCAGTAAAATACATTATAATCAAAAAATATATATAAAATTTGTAATATTTGTATTGCATCCGCTAATCACATGTGGAAATTTATAAAGACAACAGAAAATCTTGATAAATGTAACTGCAGCAATATTCTTATTTGAACAATATTCTATACTCACTGCGTCGTTGATAAGATTCTGCAAAATGTCATATGGATTGTTGGTGAGGTTAGTGCTGTCTGGCATGCTGACATTGTTGAGACTGAATATGATGAAGACAGCAAAGGAGGTATTTGTAATTGCTGTGGAAAAAAAAGTCATTCAGGGTGAATTATACGAATGTAGATTCCATTCAGCTCCCACAGTGAAAAGAGTGATTTTATTAATATTGAGCAAATTGAAAAAGGATACCCACGCTGACAGGTGTAGTTGAGCACTTTCAAAGAAGTAGTGATGTTTGCAAGTCGAGAATTCAGCAGATCGTCTGTAGCCTTGAGGACCACACTCGCACTCGGGATGGGAGAGGACGAGATGAATTCGAGTTTGGTGTTGACCACGGCTGAATAAGTTCTACAGAGCCAAGATATCATTGAAAGATTTTTTTCACTTATAATTCACAACAAACAATTCTGTTGCAAATAAAAATAAAAATAAGAATATACGCATACATTAGTGAGGGGGCTGTTACAGAAGTCACCACCAGACTGCTTGTGGACGTTGTAGGAACTGGTGTAGGTGAAACTACAAACAAAGAACATTAACTGACAAGTAGTACATAAAAATAAATGATTTCTTGGAGGACGAGTGGAGATAAAAGTTACTGTCATGTAACTTACCACTCTGACTCTTGAGCTCTTTCAGGAAGCTGACAGGTACAATGGTATCTCCATCTTGGAAGCTGTACTCCATGTTACCTTTAATCTCATTTCCCAAATTTCTAATAAAAGAAGATGGGGGAAAAAGATATAGATTGACTGTATGGTAATAGTAGAAAGAGGCTATTTTCAAAATGTACAGTGAGTGAAACTTACACAAAGGAAGAGTTCTGGGGTTTAATTGGTGTTGCAGTAGGTTCATTCAGAAGTGTATTTAGCTGGAGATAAATAAAAATGGCTCATTGAGTTATTCTTCCGATAATAGGTAGTTGTAAACATTTGGAGTTTTAAAACTGTTCACTCGACTTGAAATTGAGATTGTTATCAATACTGGAACAATTGTAAATGTTTTTTTTTTATCAATTTAATACTTGTAAAGTGTTTTTTTGGCAGTAAAATACATTATAATCAAAAAATATATATAAAATTTGTAATATTTGTATTGCATCCGCTAATCACATGTGGAAATTTATAAAGACAACAGAAAATCTTGATAAATGTAACTGCAGCAATATTCTTATTTGAACAATATTCTATACTCACTGCGTCGTTGATAAGATTCTGCAAAATGTCATATGGATTGTTGGTGAGGTTAGTGCTGTCTGGCATGCTGACATTGTTGAGACTGAATATGATGAAGACAGCAAAGGAGGTATTTGTAATTGCTGTGGAAAAAAAAGTCATTCAGGGTGAATTATACGAATGTAGATTCCATTCAGCTCGCACAGTGAAAAGAGTGATTTTATTAATATTGAGCAAATTGAAAAAGGATACCCACGCTGACAGGTGTAGTTCAGCACTTTCAAAGAAGTAGTGATGTTTGTAAGTCGAGAATTTAGCAGATCGTCTGTAGCCTTGAGGACCACACTCGCACTCGGGATGAGAGAGGACGAGCTGAATTCGAGTTTGGTGTTGACCACGGCTGAATAAAATCTATAGAGGCAAAGCATTTTTAAGATGACATTTCATTCTGAATAATTTTAATGTTATTGATCATTCAATGAAATTAAATTAAACATACACTGTTGATATTGTTCCTGTTGCAACTTTGTTGATCAACAGATTTCCTCCTGTTGTTGTTGATGCCTCAGATTTGGTGCTTGGGTATTTCGTAATTGACTCTGCAGATGCATGGCCGGTGTTTGTATGAAGATTTTGTATAAATGCCTTGACAGTTGACAACATTGTTGTAGATTTGGCAGTTGCTGATGATAAACTGGTTATTTGTGATGTGAATGATTCTTTACTGGCAATTTTTGTTGGTTTTGTTGAGGTTGTCTGTGTACTGAATGCAGCTAATGTAGATGTATGTTGAGAAAGACTGGATGATGTTTCTTGTGTGGACACAGAAGTTACTGGTGATTGTGGTCGAGATGCATTTAAAGTTGCCAATCTTATTGCCATTGTGGATTTTATGGATGTAGTTGTTGATGCTGGAGATGCTGAGGATGTGTTTGGTGAGGATGAAATTGAAGTGATTATAGATGTAAGTGTTTGGGCTGTGGATCCAGTGGAAATGGTTGAAGAAGTGACTGTAGTTTCGTTTCTTGAAACAGCTGAAGAGGACACACTCGTTTTGTGTGATTTTAAAGCAGTTGATGGACTCTCAATGGATGTTTTTGTTGGTGTAGATTCTGATGGTGTCTTTGGTGAGGATGACGCTGACGTGATATTGGATTTAGGTGTTTGTCTTGTGGATGCAGTGGAAATGGTCAAAGAAGTGGCTGACATTTCTTTGGTTGATGCAGATGACATGGAGACACTTGCTGTTTCTGATTTTAAGGGATTTGAAGCAATCTCAATGTTAGAAGTTGTTGGGGTAGTTTCTGTGGATGTCTTTGAGGAGGATGATGCTGAAGTGGTCGTGGATTTAAGTGTTTGTTTAGTGGGTGCAGTAGAAATTTTCAAATAAGTGGATATTTCTTTTAATAATGCAGATGACGTGGAACCATTTGCTGTTGTCGGTGATTTTAAGGGATTTGACGCAATCTCAATGGTCATAGTTGTTGGTGTAGAGTCTGAGGGTGTTATTGTTGATGATGACGCTGATGTGGTCTTGGATTGAGGTGTTTGTGCTGTAGTTGCAGTGGAAAAGGTCGAGGAAGTGGCAAAAAAATCTTTTGTTGATGTAGATGAGGTGGACATACTTGTTTTTGATTGTAAGTTATTTAAAACAATCTCAGTTGTTGCAGGTGTTATTGTAGATTCTGAGGATGTCTTTGGTAAGAATGAAGATGAAGATTTTGGAGTTTGTCTTGTGGTTGCAGTGAAAATGTTCGAGGACGTGGCTAATAATTCTTTTGTTGATGCAGATGCAGAAAGTTTGGTTGTTGTGACGGTCGTCAATGGTCTTGGTGTTGTGGTTGGAATGGTTGTCTGTTGATTCAATTCAGTGGAAGTGGGCAATGTGGTTGGAGATGCCATTGTGGTAGTTGCGCTGTGTGATGTGGAAGCAGTGGAAGTTGATAACGTTGTAGTTATGCGTGTTGTGGTTGAAGTTGAACTTTCCGTTGTTGGTGGTTTTTCTGATGTGCTACTCCATGATGTAGTTGAAGCTTCTTTTGGTGTGGATGCAGATGTTGTCTGTGTTTTCGATGCTGTCAGAGGAGATATTGTGGAAGCTGCTGGCAAAGTAGTTGTTGAGGACTCACTGGAAGTGGATTTTATTGATGTTGTACTTGGTGATGAAGTTGATGTGGGTAAAGTTGTTGGAGTTGTTGGTGTGGATACTGTTGTTGACTGTGGTGTGGATGCAGTAGTCTCTGCATTGGTTGTTGTGACAGTCGTCAATGGTGTTGGTGTTGTGGTTGGAATGGTTGTCTGTTGATTCGATTCAGTGGAAGTGGGCAATGTGGTTGGAGATGCCATAGCGGTAGTTGCGCTGTGTGATGTGGAAGCAGTGGAAGTTGACAACGTTGTAGTTATGTGTGTTGTGGTTGAAGTTGAACTTTCCGTTGTTGTTGGTTTTTCCGATGTGCTACTCCGTGATGTAGTTGGAGCTCCTGTTGGTGTGGATGCAGAGGTTGTCTGTGTTGTCGATGCAGTCAGAGGAGATATTGTGGAAGCTGCTTGCAATGTAGTTGTTGAGGACTCACTGGAAGTGGATTTTATTGACGTTGTACTTGGTGATGAAGTTGATGTGGGTAAAGTTGTTGGAGTTGTTGGTGTGGATACTGTTGTTGACTGTGGTGTGGATGCAGTAGTCTCTGCATTGGTTGTTGTGACAGTCGGCAATGGTGTTGGTGTTGTGGTTCGAATGGTTGACTGTTGATTCGATTCAGTGGAAGTGGGCAATGTGGTTGGAGATGCCATTTTGGTAATTGCGCTGTGTGATGTGGAAGCGGTGGAAGTTGACAACGTTGTAGTTATGCGTGTTGTGGATGGAGTCGAACTTTCCGTAGTTGGTGTGGCAGATGTGCTACTCTGTGATGTAGTTGGAGCTTCTGTTGATGTGGATGCAGAGGTTGTCTGTGTTGTCGATGCAGTCAGAGGAGATATTGTGGAAGCTGCTGGCAATGTAGTTGTTGAGGACTCACTGGAAGTGGATTTTATTGACGTTGTACTTGGTGATAAAGTTGATGTGGGTAAAGTTGTTGGAGATGTTGGTGTGGATACTGTTGTTGACTGTGGTGTGGATGCAGTAGTCTCTGCATTGGTTGTTGTGACAGTCGGCAATGGTGTTGGTGTTGTGGTTCGAATGGTTGTCTGTTGATTCGATTCAGTGGAAGTGGGCAATGTGGTTGGAGATGCCATTTTGGTAGTTGCGCTGTGTGATGTGGAAGCGGTTGAAGTTGACAACGTTGTAGTTATGCGTGTTGTCGATGGAGTCGAACTTTCCATAGTTGTTGGTGTGGCAGATGTGCTACTCTGTGATGTAGTTGGAGCTTCTGTTGATGTGGATGCAGAGGTTGTCTGTGTTGTCGATGCAGTCAGAGGAGATATTGTGGAAGGTGCTGGCAATGTAGTTGTTGAGGACTCACTGGAAGTGGATTTTATTGACGTTGTACTTGGTGATGAAGTTGATGTGGGTAAAGTTGTTGGAGATGTTGGTGTGGATACTGTTGTTGACTGTGGTGTGGATGCAGTAGTCTCTACAATGGTTGTTGTGACGGTCGTCAATGGTGTTGGTGTTGTGGTTCGAATGGTTGTCTGTTGATTCGATTCAGTGGAAGTGGGCAATGTGGTTGGAGATGCCATTTTGGTAATTGCGCTGTGTGATGTGGAAGCGGTGGAAGTTGACAACGTTGTAGTTATGCGTGTTGTGGATGGAGTCGAACTTTCCGTAGTTGGTGTGGCAGATGTGCTACTCTGTGATGTAGTTGGAGCTTCTGTTGATGTGGATGCAGAGGTTGTCTGTGTTGTCGATGCAGTCAGAGGAGATATTGTGGAAGCTGCTGGCAATGTAGTTGTTGAGGACTCACTGGAAGTGGATTTTATTGACGTTGTACTTGGTGATAAAGTTGATGTGGGTAAAGTTGTTGGAGATGTTGGTGTGGATACTGTTGTTGACTGTGGTGTGGATGCAGTAGTCTCTGCATTGGTTGCTGTGACAGTCGGCAATGGTGTTGGTGTTGTGGTTCGAATGGTTGTCTGTTGATTCGATTCAGTGGAAGTGGGCAATGTGGTTGGAGATGCCATTTTGGTAGTTGCGCTGTGTGATGTGGAAGCGGTTGAAGTTGACAACGTTGTAGTTATGCGTGTTGTCGATGGAGTCGAACTTTCCGTAGTTGTTGGTGTGGCAGATGTGCTACTCTGTGATGTAGTTGGAGCTTCTGTTGATGTGGATGCAGAGGTTGTCTGTGTTGTCGATGCAGTCAGAGGAGATATTGTGGAAGCTGCTGGCAATGTAGTTGTTGAGGACTCACTGGAAGTGGATTTTATTGACGTTGTACTTGGTGATGAAGTTGATGTGGGTAAAGTTGTTGGAGATGTTGGTGTGGATACTGTTGTTGACTGTGGTGTGGATGCAGTAGTCTCTACAATGGTTGTTGTGACGGTCGTCAATGGTGTTGGTGTTGTGGTTCGAATGGTTGTCTGTTGATTCGATTCAGTGGAAGTGGGCAATGTGGTTGGAGATGCCATTTTGGTAGTTGCACTGTGTGATGTGGAAGTGGTGGAAGTTGACAACGTTGTAGTTATGCGTGTTGTGGATGGAGTTGAACTTTCCGTAGTTGTTGGTGTGGCAGATGTGCTACTCTGTGATGTAGTTGGAGCTTCTGTTGTTGTGAATGCAGCGGTTGTCTGTGTTGTCGAAGCAGTCAGAGGAGATATTGTGGAAGCTGCTGGCAAAGTAGTTGTTGAGGACTCACTGGAAGTGGATTTTATTGACGTTGTACTTGGTGATGAAGTTGATGTGGGTAAAGTTGTTGGAGTTGTTGGTGTGGATACTGTTGTTGACTGTGGTGTGGATGCAGTAGTCTCTGCATTGGTTGTTGTGACAGTCGGCAATGGTGTTGGTGTTGTGGTTCGAATGGTTGACTGTTGATTCGATTCAGTGGAAGTGGGCAATGTGGTTGGAGATGCCATTTTGGTAATTGCGCTGTGTGATGTGGAAGCGGTGGAAGTTGACAACGTTGTAGTTATGCGTGTTGTGGATGGAGTCGAACTTTCCGTAGTTGGTGTGGCAGATGTGCTACTCTGTGATGTAGTTGGAGCTTCTGTTGATGTGGATGCAGAGGTTGTCTGTGTTGTCGATGCAGTCAGAGGAGATATTGTGGAAGCTGCTGGCAATGTAGTTGTTGAGGACTCACTGGAAGTGGATTTTATTGACGTTGTACTTGGTGATAAAGTTGATGTGGGTAAAGTTGTTGGAGATGTTGGTGTGGATACTGTTGTTGACTGTGGTGTGGATGCAGTAGTCTCTGCATTGGTTGTTGTGACAGTCGGCAATGGTGTTGGTGTTGTGGTTCGAATGGTTGTCTGTTGATTCGATTCAGTGGAAGTGGGCAATGTGGTTGGAGATGCCATTTTGGTAGTTGCGCTGTGTGATGTGGAAGCGGTTGAAGTTGACAACGTTGTAGTTATGCGTGTTGTCGATGGAGTCGAACTTTCCGTAGTTGTTGGTGTGGCAGATGTGCTACTCTGTGATGTAGTTGGAGCTTCTGTTGATGTGGATGCAGAGGTTGTCTGTGTTGTCGATGCAGTCAGAGGAGATATTGTGGAAGGTGCTGGCAATGTAGTTGTTGAGGACTCACTGGAAGTGGATTTTATTGACGTTGTACTTGGTGATGAAGTTGATGTGGGTAAAGTTGTTGGAGTTGTTGGTGTGGATACTGTTGTTGACTGTGGTGTGGATGCAGTAGTCTCTGCATTGGTTGTTGTGACAGTCGGCAATGGTGTTGGTGTTGTGGTTCGAATGGTTGACTGTTGATTCGATTCAGTGGAAGTGGGCAATGTGGTTGGAGATGCCATTTTGGTAATTGCGCTGTGTGATGTGGAAGCGGTGGAAGTTGACAACGTTGTAGTTATGCGTGTTGTGGATGGAGTCGAACTTTCCGTAGTTGGTGTGGCAGATGTGCTACTCTGTGATGTAGTTGGAGCTTCTGTTGATGTGGATGCAGAGGTTGTCTGTGTTGTCGATGCAGTCAGAGGAGATATTGTGGAAGCTGCTGGCAATGTAGTTGTTGAGGACTCACTGGAAGTGGATTTTATTGACGTTGTACTTGGTGATAAAGTTGATGTGGGTAAAGTTGTTGGAGATGTTGGTGTGGATACTGTTGTTGACTGTGGTGTGGATGCAGTAGTCTCTGCATTGGTTGTTGTGACAGTCGGCAATGGTGTTGGTGTTGTGGTTCGAATGGTTGTCTGTTGATTCGATTCAGTGGAAGTGGGCAATGTGGTTGGAGATGCCATTTTGGTAGTTGCGCTGTGTGATGTGGAAGCGGTTGAAGTTGACAACGTTGTAGTTATGCGTGTTGTCGATGGAGTCGAACTTTCCGTAGTTGTTGGTGTGGCAGATGTGCTACTCTGTGATGTAGTTGGAGCTTCTGTTGATGTGGATGCAGAGGTTGTCTGTGTTGTCGATGCAGTCAGAGGAGATATTGTGGAAGGTGCTGGCAATGTAGTTGTTGAGGACTCACTGGAAGTGGATTTTATTGACGTTGTACTTGGTGATGAAGTTGATGTGGGTAAAGTTGTTGGAGATGTTGGTGTGGATACTGTTGTTGACTGTGGTGTGGATGCAGTAGTCTCTACAATGGTTGTTGTGACGGTCGTCAATGGTGTTGGTGTTGTGGTTCGAATGGTTGTCTGTTGATTCGATTCAGTGGAAGTGGGCAATGTGGTTGGAGATGCCATTTTGGTAATTGCGCTGTGTGATGTGGAAGCGGTGGAAGTTGACAACGTTGTAGTTATGCGTGTTGTGGATGGAGTCGAACTTTCCGTAGTTGGTGTGGCAGATGTGCTACTCTGTGATGTAGTTGGAGCTTCTGTTGATGTGGATGCAGAGGTTGTCTGTGTTGTCGATGCAGTCAGAGGAGATATTGTGGAAGCTGCTGGCAATGTAGTTGTTGAGGACTCACTGGAAGTGGATTTTATTGACGTTGTACTTGGTGATGAAGTTGATGTGGGTAAAGTTGTTGGAGATGTTGGTGTGGATACTGTTGTTGACTGTGGTGTGGATGCAGTAGTCTCTGCATTGCTTGTTGTGACGGTCGTCAATGGTGTTGGTGTTGTGGTTCGAATGGTTGTCTGTTGATTCGATTCAGTGGAAGTGGGCAATGTGGTTGGAGATGCCATTTTGGTAGTTGCGCTGTGTGATGTGGAAGCGGTTGAAGTTGACAACGTTGTAGTTATGCGTGTTGTCGATGGAGTCGAACTTTCCGTAGTTGTTGGTGTGGCAGATGTGCTACTCTGTGATGTAGTTGGAGCTTCTGTTGATGTGGATGCAGAGGTTGTCTGTGTTGTCGATGCAGTCAGAGGAGATATTGTGGAAGGTGCTGGCAATGTAGTTGTTGAGGACTCACTGGAAGTGGATTTTATTGACGTTGTACTTGGTGATGAAGTTGATGTGGGTAAAGTTGTTGGAGTTGTTGGTGTGGATACTGTTGTTGACTGTGGTGTGGATGCAGTAGTCTCTGCATTGGTTGTTGTGACAGTCGGCAATGGTGTTGGTGTTGTGGTTCGAATGGTTGACTGTTGATTCGATTCAGTGGAAGTGGGCAATGTGGTTGGAGATGCCATTTTGGTAATTGCGCTGTGTGATGTGGAAGCGGTGGAAGTTGACAACGTTGTAGTTATGCGTGTTGTGGATGGAGTCGAACTTTCCGTAGTTGGTGTGGCAGATGTGCTACTCTGTGATGTAGTTGGAGCTTCTGTTGATGTGGATGCAGAGGTTGTCTGTGTTGTCGATGCAGTCAGAGGAGATATTGTGGAAGCTGCTGGCAATGTAGTTGTTGAGGACTCACTGGAAGTGGATTTTATTGACGTTGTACTTGGTGATAAAGTTGATGTGGGTAAAGTTGTTGGAGATGTTGGTGTGGATACTGTTGTTGACTGTGGTGTGGATGCAGTAGTCTCTGCATTGGTTGTTGTGACAGTCGGCAATGGTGTTGGTGTTGTGGTTCGAATGGTTGTCTGTTGATTCGATTCAGTGGAAGTGGGCAATGTGGTTGGAGATGCCATTTTGGTAGTTGCGCTGTGTGATGTGGAAGCGGTTGAAGTTGACAACGTTGTAGTTATGCGTGTTGTCGATGGAGTCGAACTTTCCGTAGTTGTTGGTGTGGCAGATGTGCTACTCTGTGATGTAGTTGGAGCTTCTGTTGATGTGGATGCAGAGGTTGTCTGTGTTGTCGATGCAGTCAGAGGAGATATTGTGGAAGGTGCTGGCAATGTAGTTGTTGAGGACTCACTGGAAGTGGATTTTATTGACGTTGTACTTGGTGATGAAGTTGATGTGGGTAAAGTTGTTGGAGATGTTGGTGTGGATACTGTTGTTGACTGTGGTGTGGATGCAGTAGTCTCTACAATGGTTGTTGTGACGGTCGTCAATGGTGTTGGTGTTGTGGTTCGAATGGTTGTCTGTTGATTCGATTCAGTGGAAGTGGGCAATGTGGTTGGAGATGCCATTTTGGTAATTGCGCTGTGTGATGTGGAAGCGGTGGAAGTTGACAACGTTGTAGTTATGCGTGTTGTGGATGGAGTCGAACTTTCCGTAGTTGGTGTGGCAGATGTGCTACTCTGTGATGTAGTTGGAGCTTCTGTTGATGTGGATGCAGAGGTTGTCTGTGTTGTCGATGCAGTCAGAGGAGATATTGTGGAAGCTGCTGGCAAAGTAGTTGTTGAGGACTCACTGGAAGTGGATTTTATTGACGTTGTACTTGGTGATGAAGTTGATGTGGGTAAAGTTGTTGGAGTTGTTGGTGTGGATACTGTTGTTGACTGTGGTGTGGATGCAGTAGTCTCTGCATTGGTTGTTGTGACAGTCGGCAATGGTGTTGGTGTTGTGGTTCGAATGGTTGACTGTTGATTCGATTCAGTGGAAGTGGGCAATGTGGTTGGAGATGCCATTTTGGTAATTGCGCTGTGTGATGTGGAAGCGGTGGAAGTTGACAACGTTGTAGTTATGCGTGTTGTGGATGGAGTCGAACTTTCCGTAGTTGGTGTGGCAGATGTGCTACTCTGTGATGTAGTTGGAGCTTCTGTTGATGTGGATGCAGAGGTTGTCTGTGTTGTCGATGCAGTCAGAGGAGATATTGTGGAAGCTGCTGGCAATGTAGTTGTTGAGGACTCACTGGAAGTGGATTTTATTGACGTTGTACTTGGTGATAAAGTTGATGTGGGTAAAGTTGTTGGAGATGTTGGTGTGGATACTGTTGTTGACTGTGGTGTGGATGCAGTAGTCTCTGCATTGGTTGTTGTGACAGTCGGCAATGGTGTTGGTGTTGTGGTTCGAATGGTTGTCTGTTGATTCGATTCAGTGGAAGTGGGCAATGTGGTTGGAGATGCCATTTTGGTAGTTGCGCTGTGTGATGTGGAAGCGGTTGAAGTTGACAACGTTGTAGTTATGCGTGTTGTCGATGGAGTCGAACTTTCCGTAGTTGTTGGTGTGGCAGATGTGCTACTCTGTGATGTAGTTGGAGCTTCTGTTGATGTGGATGCAGAGGTTGTCTGTGTTGTCGATGCAGTCAGAGGAGATATTGTGGAAGGTGTTGGCAATGTAGTTGTTGAGGACTCACTGGAAGTGGATTTTATTGACGTTGTACTTGGTGATGAAGTTGATGTGGGTAAAGTTGTTGGAGATGTTGGTGTGGATACTGTTGTTGACTGTGGTGTGGATGCAGTAGTCTCTACAATGGTTGTTGTGACGGTCGTCAATGGTGTTGGTGTTGTGGTTCGAATGGTTGTCTGTTGATTCGATTCAGTGGAAGTGGGCAATGTGGTTGGAGATGCCATTTTGGTAATTGCGCTGTGTGATGTGGAAGCGGTGGAAGTTGACAACGTTGTAGTTATGCGTGTTGTGGATGGAGTCGAACTTTCCGTAGTTGGTGTGGCAGATGTGCTACTCTGTGATGTAGTTGGAGCTTCTGTTGATGTGGATGCAGAGGTTGTCTGTGTTGTCGATGCAGTCAGAGGAGATATTGTGGAAGCTGCTGGCAATGTAGTTGTTGAGGACTCACTGGAAGTGGATTCTATTGACGTTGTACTTGGTGATAAAGTTGATGTGGGTAAAGTTGTTGGAGATGTTGGTGTGGATACTGTTGTTGACTGTGGTGTGGATGCAGTAGTCTCTGCATTGGTTGCTGTGACAGTCGGCAATGGTGTTGGTGTTGTGGTTCGAATGGTTGTCTGTTGATTCGATTCAGTGGAAGTGGGCAATGTGGTTGGAGATGCCATTTTGGTAGTTGCGCTGTGTGATGTGGAAGCGGTTGAAGTTGACAACGTTGTAGTTATGCGTGTTGTCGATGGAGTCGAACTTTCCGTAGTTGTTGATGTGGCAGATGTGCTACTCTGTGATGTAGTTGGAGCTTCTGTTGATGTGGATGCAGAGGTTGTCTGTGTTGTCGATGCAGTCAGAGGAGATATTGTGGAAGCTGCTGGCAATGTAGTTGTTGAGGACTCACTGGAAGTGGATTTTATTGACGTTGTACTTGGTGATGAAGTTGATGTGGGTAAAGTTGTTGGAGTTGTTGGTGTGGATACTGTTGTTGACTGTGGTGTGGATGCAGTAGTCTCTGCATTGGTTGTTGTGACAGTCGGCAATGGTGTTGGTGTTGTGGTTCGAATGGTTGACTGTTGATTCGATTCAGTGGAAGTGGGCAATGTGGTTGGAGATGCCATTTTGGTAATTGCGCTGTGTGATGTGGAAGCGGTGGAAGTTGACAACGTTGTAGTTATGCGTGTTGTGGATGGAGTCGAACTTTCCGTAGTTGGTGTGGCAGATGTGCTACTCTGTGATGTAGTTGGAGCTTCTGTTGATGTGGATGCAGAGGTTGTCTGTGTTGTCGATGCAGTCAGAGGAGATATTGTGGAAGCTGCTGGCAATGTAGTTGTTGAGGACTCACTGGAAGTGGATTTTATTGACGTTGTACTTGGTGATAAAGTTGATGTGGGTAAAGTTGTTGGAGATGTTGGTGTGGATACTGTTGTTGACTGTGGTGTGGATGCAGTAGTCTCTGCATTGGTTGCTGTGACAGTCGGCAATGGTGTTGGTGTTGTGGTTCGAATGGTTGTCTGTTGATTCGATTCAGTGGAAGTGGGCAATGTGGTTGGAGATGCCATTTTGGTAGTTGCGCTGTGTGATGTGGAAGCGGTTGAAGTTGACAACGTTGTAGTTATGCGTGTTGTCGATGGAGTCGAACTTTCCGTAGTTGTTGGTGTGGCAGATGTGCTACTCTGTGATGTAGTTGGAGCTTCTGTTGATGTGGATGCAGAGGTTGTCTGTGTTGTCGATGCAGTCAGAGGAGATATTGTGGAAGGTGCTGGCAATGTAGTTGTTGAGGACTCACTGGAAGTGGATTTTATTGACGTTGTACTTGGTGATGAAGTTGATGTGGGTAAAGTTGTTGGAGATGTTGGTGTGGATACTGTTGTTGACTGTGGTGTGGATGCAGTAGTCTCTACAATGGTTGTTGTGACGGTCGTCAATGGTGTTGGTGTTGTGGTTCGAATGGTTGTCTGTTGATTCGATTCAGTGGAAGTGGGCAATGTGGTTGGAGATGCCATTTTGGTAGTTGCACTGTGTGATGTGGAAGTGGTGGAAGTTGACAACGTTGTAGTTATGCGTGTTGTGGATGGAGTTGAACTTTCCGTAGTTGTTGGTGTGGCAGATGTGCTACTCTGTGATGTAGTTGGAGCTTCTGTTGTTGTGAATGCAGCGGTTGTCTGTGTTGTCGAAGCAGTCAGAGGAGATATTGTGGAAGCTGCTGGCAAAGTAGTTGTTGAGGACTCACTGGAAGTGGATTTTATTGACGTTGTACTTGGTGATGAAGTTGATGTGGGTAAAGTTGTTGGAGTTGTTGGTGTGGATACTGTTGTTGACTGTGGTGTGGATGCAGTAGTCTCTGCATTGGTTGTTGTGACAGTCGGCAATGGTGTTGGTGTTGTGGTTCGAATGGTTGACTGTTGATTCGATTCAGTGGAAGTGGGCAATGTGGTTGGAGATGCCATTTTGGTAATTGCGCTGTGTGATGTGGAAGCGGTGGAAGTTGACAACGTTGTAGTTATGCGTGTTGTGGATGGAGTCGAACTTTCCGTAGTTGGTGTGGCAGATGTGCTACTCTGTGATGTAGTTGGAGCTTCTGTTGATGTGGATGCAGAGGTTGTCTGTGTTGTCGATGCAGTCAGAGGAGATATTGTGGAAGCTGCTGGCAATGTAGTTGTTGAGGACTCACTGGAAGTGGATTTTATTGACGTTGTACTTGGTGATAAAGTTGATGTGGGTAAAGTTGTTGGAGATGTTGGTGTGGATACTGTTGTTGACTGTGGTGTGGATGCAGTAGTCTCTGCATTGGTTGTTGTGACAGTCGGCAATGGTGTTGGTGTTGTGGTTCGAATGGTTGTCTGTTGATTCGATTCAGTGGAAGTGGGCAATGTGGTTGGAGATGCCATTTTGGTAGTTGCGCTGTGTGATGTGGAAGCGGTTGAAGTTGACAACGTTGTAGTTATGCGTGTTGTCGATGGAGTCGAACTTTCCGTAGTTGTTGGTGTGGCAGATGTGCTACTCTGTGATGTAGTTGGAGCTTCTGTTGATGTGGATGCAGAGGTTGTCTGTGTTGTCGATGCAGTCAGAGGAGATATTGTGGAAGGTGCTGGCAATGTAGTTGTTGAGGACTCACTGGAAGTGGATTTTATTGAGGTTGTACTTGGTGATGAAGTTGATGTGGGTAAAGTTGTTGGAGTTGTTGGTGTGGATACTGTTGTTGACTGTGGTGTGGATGCAGTAGTCTCTGCATTGGTTGTTGTGACAGTCGGCAATGGTGTTGGTGTTGTGGTTCGAATGGTTGACTGTTGATTCGATTCAGTGGAAGTGGGCAATGTGGTTGGAGATGCCATTTTGGTAATTGCGCTGTGTGATGTGGAAGCGGTGGAAGTTGACAACGTTGTAGTTATGCGTGTTGTGGATGGAGTCGAACTTTCCGTAGTTGGTGTGGCAGATGTGCTACTCTGTGATGTAGTTGGAGCTTCTGTTGATGTGGATGCAGAGGTTGTCTGTGTTGTCGATGCAGTCAGAGGAGATATTGTGGAACCTGCTGGCAATGTAGTTGTTGAGGACTCACTGGAAGTGGATTTTATTGACGTTGTACTTGGTGATAAAGTTGATGTGGGTAAAGTTGTTGGAGATGTTGGTGTGGATACTGTTGTTGACTGTGGTGTGGATGCAGTAGTCTCTGCATTGGTTGTTGTGACAGTCGGCAATGGTGTTGGTGTTGTGGTTCGAATGGTTGTCTGTTGATT
This sequence comes from Brachyhypopomus gauderio, assembly GCF_052324685.1. Classification (NCBI taxonomy): domain Eukaryota; kingdom Metazoa; phylum Chordata; class Actinopteri; order Gymnotiformes; family Hypopomidae; genus Brachyhypopomus; species Brachyhypopomus gauderio. The sequence continues at coordinate 12,208,432 of NC_135225.1, read as the reverse complement.
CGATTCAGTGGAAGTGGGCAATGTGGTTGGAGATGCCATTTTGGTAGTTGCGCTGTGTGATGTGGAAGCGGTTGAAGTTGACAACGTTGTAGTTATGCGTGTTGTCGATGGAGTCGAACTTTCCGTAGTTGTTGGTGTGGCAGATGTAGTTATGCGTGTTGTCGATGGAGTCGAACTTTCCGTAGTTGTTGGTGTGGCAGATGTGCTACTCTGTGATGTAGTTGGAGCTTCTGTTGATGTGGATGCAGAGGTTGTCTGTGTTGTCGATGCAGTCAGAGGAGATATTGTGGAAGGTGCTGGCAATGTAGTTGTTGAGGACTCACTGGAAGTGGATTTTATTGAGGTTGTACTTGGTGATGAAGTTGATGTGGGTAAAGTTGTTGGAGATGTTGGTGTGGATACTGTTGTTGACTGTGGTGTGGATGCAGTAGTCTCTACAATGGTTGTTGTGACGGTCGTCAATGGTGTTGGTGTTGTGGTTCGAATGGTTGTCTGTTGATTCGATTCAGTGGAAGTGGGCAATGTGGTTGGAGATGCCATTTTGGTAGTTGCACTGTGTGATGTGGAAGTGGTGGAAGTTGACAACGTTGTAGTTATGCGTGTTGTGGATGGAGTTGAACTTTCCGTAGTTGTTGGTGTGGCAGATGTGCTACTCTGTGATGTAGTTGGAGCTTCTGTTGTTGTGAATGCAGCGGTTGTCTGTGTTGTCGAAGCAGTCAGAGGAGATATTGTGGAAGCTGCTGGCAAAGTAGTTGTTGAGGACTCACTGGAAGTGGATTTTATTGACGTTGTACTTGGTGATGAAGTTGATGTGGGTAAAGTTGTTGGAGTTGTTGGTGTGGATACTGTTGTTGACTGTGGTGTGGATGCAGTAGTCTCTGCATTGGTTGTTGTGACAGTCGGCAATGGTGTTGGTGTTGTGGTTCGAATGGTTGACTGTTGATTCGATTCAGTGGAAGTGGGCAATGTGGTTGGAGATGCCATTTTGGTAATTGCGCTGTGTGATGTGGAAGCGGTGGAAGTTGACAACGTTGTAGTTATGCGTGTTGTGGATGGAGTCGAACTTTCCGTAGTTGGTGTGGCAGATGTGCTACTCTGTGATGTAGTTGGAGCTTCTGTTGATGTGGATGCAGAGGTTGTCTGTGTTGTCGATGCAGTCAGAGGAGATATTGTGGAACCTGCTGGCAATGTAGTTGTTGAGGACTCACTGGAAGTGGATTTTATTGACGTTGTACTTGGTGATGAAGTTGATGTGGGTAAAGTTGTTGGAGATGTTGGTGTGGATACTGTTGTTGACTGTGGTGTGGATGCAGTAGTCTCTGCATTGCTTGTTGTGACAGTCGTCAATGGTGTTGGTGTTGTGGTTCGAATGGTTGTCTGTTGATTCGATTCAGTGGAAGTGGGCAATGTGGTTGGAGATGCCATTTTGGTAGTTGCACTGTGTGATGTGGAAGTGGTGGAAGTTGACAACGTTGTAGTTATGCGTGTTGTGGATGGAGTTGAACTTTCCGTAGTTGTTGGTGTGGCAGATGTGCTACTCTGTGATGTAGTTGGAGCTTCTGTTGATGTGGATGCAGAGGTTGTCTGTGTTGTCGATGCAGTCAGAGGAGATATTGTGGAACCTGCTGGCAATGTAGTTGTTGAGGACTCACTGGAAGTGGATTTTATTGACGTTGTACTTGGTGATAAAGTTGATGTGGGTAAAGTTGTTGGAGATGTTGGTGTGGATACTGTTGTTGACTGTGGTGTGGATGCAGTAGTCTCTGCATTGGTTGTTGTGACAGTCGGCAATGGTGTTGGTGTTGTGGTTCGAATGGTTGTCTGTTGATTCGATTCAGTGGAAGTGGGCAATGTGGTTGGAGATGCCATTTTGGTAGTTGCGCTGTGTGATGTGGAAGTGGTTGAAGTTGACAACGTTGTAGTTATGCGTGTTGTGGATGGAGTCGAACTTTCCGTAGTTGTTGGTGTGGCAGATGTGCTACTCTGTGATGTAGTTGGAGCTTCTGTTGTTGTGAATGCAGCGGTTGTCTGTGTTGTCGATGCCGTCAGAGGAGATAATGTCGAAACTGCTTGCAATGTAGTTGTTGAGGACTCACTGGAAGTGGATTTTATTGACGTTGTACTTGGTGATGAAGTTGATGTGGGTAAAGTTGTTGGAGTTGTTGGTGTGGATACTGTTGTTGACTGTGGTGTGGATGCAGTAGTCTCTGCATTGGTTGTTGTGACGGTCGTCAATGGTGTTGGTGTTGTGGTTCGAATGGTTGACTGTTGATTCGATTCAGTGGAAGTGGGCAATGTGGTTGGAGATGCCATTTTGGTAATTGCGCTGTGTGATGTGGAAGCGGTGGAAGTTGACAACGTTGTAGTTATGCGTGTTGTGGATGGAGTCGAACTTTCCGTAGTTGTTGGTGTGGCAGATGTGCTACTCTGTGATGTAGTTGGAGCTTCTGTTGTTGTGAATGCAGCGGTTGTCTGTGTTGTCGAAGCAGTCAGAGGAGATATTGTGGAAGCTGCTGGCAAAGTAGTTGTTGAGGACTCACTGGAAGTGGATTTTATTGACGTTGTACTTGGTGATGAAGTTGATGTGGGTAAAGTTGTTGGAGATGTTGGTGTGGATACTGTTGTTGACTGTGGTGTGGATGCAGTAGTCTCTGCATTGCTTGTTGTGACAGTCGTCAATGGTGTTGGTGTTGTGGTTCGAATGGTTGTCTGTTGATTCGATTCAGTGGAAGTGGGCAATGTGGTTGGAGATGCCATTGTGGTAGTTGCGCTGTGTGATGTGGAAGCGGTGGAAGTTGACAACGTTGTAGTTATGCGTGTTGTGGATGGAGTCGAACTTTCCGTAGTTGTTGGTGTGGCAGATGTGCTACTCTGTGATGTTGTTGGAGCTTCTGTTGTTGTGAATGCAGCGGTTGTCTGTGTTGTCGAAGCAGTCAGAGGAGATATTGTGGAAGCTGCTGGCAAAGTAGTTGTTGAGGACTCACTGGAAGTGGATTTTATTGACGTTGTACTTGGTGATGAAGTTGATGTGGGTAAAGTTGTTGGAGTTGTTGGTGTGGATACTGTTGTTGACTGTGGTGTGGATGCAGTAGTCTCTGCATTGGTTGTTGTGACAGTCGGCAATGGTGTTGGTGTTGTGGTTCGAATGGTTGTCTGTTGATTAGATTCAGTGGAAGTGGGCAATGTGGTTGGAGATGCCATTTTGGTAGTTGCGCTGTGTGATGTGGAAGCGGTTGAAGTTGACAACGTTGTAGTTATGCGTGTTGTGGATGGAGTCGAACTTTCCGTAGTTGTTGGTGTGGCAGATGTGCTACTCTGTGATGTAGTTGAAGCTTCTGTTGATGTGAATGCAGCAGTTGTCTGTGTTGTCGATGCCGTTAGAGGAGATATTGTGGAAACTGCTTGCAATGTAGTTGTTGAGGACTCACTGGAAGTGGATTTTATTGACGTTGTACTTGGTGATGAAGTTGATGTGGGTAAAGTTGTTGGAGTTGTTGGTGTGGATACTGTTGTTGACTGTGGTGTGGATGCAGTAGTCTCTGCATTGGTTGTTGTGATGGTCATCAATGGTGTTGGTGCTGTGGTTGGAATGGTTGTCTGTTGATTCGATTCAGTGGAGGTGGGCAATGTGGTTGGAGATGCCATTGTGGTAGTTGCGCTGTGTGATGTGGAAGCGGTTGAAGTTGACAACGTTGTAGTTATGCGTGTTGTCGATGGAGTCGAACTTTCCGTAGTTGTTGGTGTGGCAGATGTGCTACTCTGTGATGTAGTTGAAGCTTCTGTTGATGTGAATGCAGCAGTTGTCTGTGTTGTCGATGCCGTCAGAGGAGATAATGTCGAAACTGCTTGCAATGTAGTTGTTGAGGACTCACTGGAAGTGGATTTTATTGACGTTGTACTTGGTGATGAAGTTGATGTGGGTAAAGTTGTTGGAGTTGTTGGTGTGGATACTGTTGTTGACTGTGGTGTGGATGCAGTAGTCTCTGCATTGGTTGTTGTGACAGTCGGCAATGGTGTTGGTGTTGTGGTTCGAATGGTTGACTGTTGATTCGATTCAGTGGAAGTGGGCAATGTGGTTGGAGATGCCATTTTGGTAATTGCGCTGTGTGATGTGGAAGCGGTGGAAGTTGACAACGTTGTAGTTATGCGTGTTGTGGATGGAGTCGAACTTTCCGTAGTTGGTGTGGCAGATGTGCTACTCTGTGATGTAGTTGGAGCTTCTGTTGATGTGGATGCAGAGGTTGTCTGTGTTGTCGATGCAGTCAGAGGAGATATTGTGGAACCTGCTGGCAATGTAGTTGTTGAGGACTCACTGGAAGTGGATTTTATTGACGTTGTACTTGGTGATAAAGTTGATGTGGGTAAAGTTGTTGGAGATGTTGGTGTGGATACTGTTGTTGACTGTGGTGTGGATGCAGTAGTCTCTGCATTGGTTGTTGTGACAGTCGGCAATGGTGTTGGTGTTGTGGTTCGAATGGTTGTCTGTTGATTCGATTCAGTGGAAGTGGGCAATGTGGTTGGAGATGCCATTTTGGTAGTTGCGCTGTGTGATGTGGAAGCGCTTGAAGTTGACAACGTTGTAGTTATGCGTGTTGTCGATGGAGTCGAACTTTCCGTAGTTGTTGGTGTGGCAGATGTGCTACTCTGTGATGTAGTTGAAGCTTCTGTTGATGTGAATGCAGCAGTTGTCTGTGTTGTCGATGCCGTCAGAGGAGATATTGTGGAAACTGCTTGCAATGTAGTTGTTGAGGACTCACTGGAAGTGGATTTTATTGACGTTGTACTTGGTGATGAAGTTGATGTGGGTAAAGTTGTTGGAGTTGTTGGTGTGGATACTGTTGTTGACTGTGGTGTGGATGCAGTAGTCTCTGCATTGGTTGTTGTGACGGTCATCAATGGTGTTGGTGTTGTGGTTGGAATGGTTGTCTGTTGATTCGATTCAGTGGAGGTGGGCAATGTGGTTGGAGATGCCATTGTGGTAGTTGCGCTGTGTGATGTGGAAGCGGTTGAAGTTGACAACGTTGTAGTTATGCGTGTTGTCGATGGAGTCGAACTTTCCGTAGTTGTTGGTGTGGCAGATGTGCTACTCTGTGATGTAGTTGAAGCTTCTGTTGATGTGAATGCAGCAGTTGTCTGTGTTGCCGATGCCGTCAGAGGAGATAATGTCGAAACTGCTTGCAATGTAGTTGTTGAGGACTCACTGGAAGTGGATTTTATTGACGTTGTACTTGGTGATGAAGTTGATGTGGGTAAAGTTGTTGGAGTTGTTGGTGTGGATACTGTTGTTGACTGTGGTGTGGATGCAGTAGTCTCTGCATTGCTTGTTGTGACAGTCGTCAATGGTGTTGGTGTTGTGGTTCGAATGGTTGTCTGTTGATTCGATTCAGTGGAAGTGGGCAATGTGGTTGGAGATGCCATTTTGGTAGTTGCGCTGTGTGATGTGGAAGCGGTGGAAGTTGACAACGTTGTAGTTATGCGTGTTGTGGATGGAGTCGAACTTTCCGTAGTTGTTGGTGTGGCAGATGTGCTACTCTGTGATGTAGTTGGAGCTTCTGTTGTTGTGAATGCAGCGGTTGTCTGTGTTGTCGATGCAGTCAGAGGAGATATTGTGGAAGCTGCTGGCAAAGTAGTTGTTGAGGACTCACTGGAAGTGGATTTTATTGACGTTGTACTTGGTGATGAAGTTGATGTGGGTAAAGTTGTTGGAGTTGTTGGTGTGGATACTGTTGTTGACTGTGGTGTGGATGCAGTAGTCTCTGCATTGGTTGTTGTGACGGTCGGCAATGGTGTTGGTGTTGTGGTTCGAATGGTTGTCTGTTGATTCGATTCAGTGGAAGTGGGCAATGTGGTTGGAGATGCCATTTTGGTAGTTGCGCTGTGTGATGTGGAAGCGGTTGAAGTTGACAACGTTGTAGTTATGCGTGTTATGGATGGAGTCGAACTTTCCGTAGTTGTTGGTGTGGCAGATGTGCTACTCTGTGATGTAGTTGAAGCTTCTGTTGATGTGAATGCAGCGGTTGTCTGTGTTGTCGATGCCGTCAGAGGAGATATTGTGGAAGCTGCTGGCAAAGTAGTTGTTGAGGACTCACTGGAAGTGGATTTTATTGACGTTGTACTTGGTGATGAAGTTGATGTGGGTAAAGTTGTTGGAGTTGTTGGTGTGGATACTGTTGTTGACTGTGGTGTGGATGCAGTAGTCTCTGCATTGGTTGTTGTGATGTTCATCAATGGTGTTGGTGTTGTGGTTGGAATGGTTGTCTGTTGATTCGATTCAGTGGAGGTGGGCAATGTGGTTGGAGATGCCATTGTGGTAGTTGCGCTGTGTGATGTGGAAGCGGTTGAAGTTGACAACGTTGTAGTTATGCGTGTTGTCGATGGAGTCGAACTTTCCGTAGTTGTTGGTGTGGCAGATGTGCTACTCTGTGATGTATTTGAAGCTTCTGTTGATGTGAATGCAGCAGTTGTCTGTGTTGTCGATGCCGTCAGAGGAGATATTGTGGAAACTGCTTGCAATGTAGTTGTTGAGGACTCACTGGAAGTGGATTTTATTGAAGTTGTACTTGGTGATGAAGTTGATGTGGGTAAAGTTGTTGGAGATGTTGGTGTGGATACTGTTGTTGACTGTGGTGTGGATGCAGTAGTCTCTGCATTGGTTGTTGTGACGGTCGTCAATGGTGTTGGTGTTGTGGTTGGAATGGTTGTCTGTTGATTCGATTTATTGGAGTTGGGCAATGTGGTTTGAGATGCCATTGTGGTAGTTGCGCTGTGTGATGTGGAAGCGGTTGAAGTTGACAACGTTGTAGTTATGCGTGTTGTGGATGGAGTCGAACTTTCCGTAGTTGTTGGTGTGGCAGATGTGCTACTCTGTGATGTAGTTGAAGCTTCTGTTGATGTGAATGCAGCAGTTGTCTGTGTTGTCGATGCCGTCAGAGGAGATAATGTCGAAACTGCTTGCAATGTAGTTGTTGAGGACTCACTGGAAGTGGATTTTATTGACGTTGTACTTGGTGATGAAGTTGATGTGGGTAAAGTTGTTGGAGTTGTTGGTGTGGATACTGTTGTTGACTGTGGTGTGGATGCAGTAGTCTCTGCATTGGTTGTTGTGACGGTCGGCAATGGTGTTGGTGTTGTGGTTCGAATGGTTGTCTGTTGATTCGATTCAGTGGAAGTGGGCAATGTGGTTGGAGATGCCATTTTGGTAATTGCGCTGTGTGATGTGGAAGCGGTTGAAGTTGACAACGTTGTAGTTATGCGTGTTGTGGATGGAGTCGAACTTTCCGTAGTTGTTGGTGTGGCAGATGTGCTACTCTGTGATGTAGTTGAAGCTTCTGTTGATGTGAATGCAGCAGTTGTCTGTGTTGTCGATGCCGTCAGAGGAGATATTGTGGAAGCTGCTGGCAAAGTAGTTGTTGAGGACTCACTGGAAGTGGATTTTATTGACGTTGTACTTGGTGATGAAGTTGATGTGGGTAAAGTTGTTGGAGTTGTTGGTGTGGATACTGTTGTTGACTGTGGTGTGGATGCAGTAGTCTCTGCATTGGTTGTTGTGATGTTCATCAATGGTGTTGGTGTTGTGGTTGGAATGGTTGTCTGTTGATTCGATTCAGTGGAGGTGGGCAATGTGGTTGGAGATGCCATTGTGGTAGTTGCGCTGTGTGATGTGGAAGCGGTTGAAGTTGACAACGTTGTAGTTATGCGTGTTGTCGATGGAGTCGAACTTTCCGTAGTTGTTGGTGTGGCAGATGTGCTACTCTGTGATGTAGTTGAAGCTTCTGTTGATGTGAATGCAGCAGTTGTCTGTGTTGTCGATGCCGTCAGAGGAGATAATGTCGAAACTGCTTGCAATGTAGTTGTTGAGGACTCACTGGAAGTGGATTTTATTGACGTTGTACTTGGTGATGAAGTTGATGTGGGTAAAGTTGTTGGAGTTGTTGGTGTGGATACTGTTGTTGACTGTGGTGTGGATGCAGTAGTCTCTGCATTGCTTGTTGTGACAGTCGTCAATGGTGTTGGTGTTGTGGTTCGAATGGTTGTCTGTTGATTCGATTCAGTGGAAGTGGGCAATGTGGTTGGAGATGCCATTTTGGTAGTTGCACTGTGTGATGTGGAAGCGGTGGAAGTTGACAACGTTGTAGTTATGCGTGTTGTGGATGGAGTCGAACTTTCCGTAGTTGTTGGTGTGGCAGATGTGCTACTCTGTGATGTAGTTGGAGCTTCTGTTGTTGTGAATGCAGCGGTTGTCTGTGTTGTCGATGCAGTCAGAGGAGATATTGTGGAAGCTGCTGGCAAAGTAGTTGTTGAGGACTCACTGGAAGTGGATTTTATTGAAGTTGTACTTGGTGATGAAGTTGATGTGGGTAAAGTTGTTGGAGATGTTGGTGTGGATACTGTTGTTGACTGTGGTGTGGATGCAGTAGTCTCTGCATTGGTTGTTGTGACGGTCGTCAATGGTGTTGGTGTTGTGGTTGGAATGGTTGTCTGTTGATTCGATTTAGTGGAGTTGGGCAATGTGGTTGGAGATGCCATTGTGGTAGTTGCGCTGTGTGATGTGGAAGCGGTTGAAGTTGACAACGTTGTAGTTATGCGTGTTGTGGATGGAGTCGAACTTTCCGTAGTTGTTGGTGTGGCAGATGTGCTACTCTGTGATGTAGTTGAAGCTTCTGTTGATGTGAATGCAGCAGTTGTCTGTGTTGTCGATGCCGTCAGAGGAGATAATGTCGAAACTGCTTGCAATGTAGTTGTTGAGGACTCACTGGAAGTGGATTTTATTGACGTTGTACTTGGTGATGAAGTTGATGTGGGTAAAGTTGTTGGAGTTGTTGGTGTGGATACTGTTGTTGACTGTGGTGTGGATGCAGTAGTCTCTGCATTGGTTGTTGTGACAGTCGGCAATGGTGTTGGTGTTGTGGTTCGAATGGTTGTCTGTTGATTCGATTCAGTGGAAGTGGGCAATGTGGTTGGAGATGCCATTGTGGTAGTTGCGCTGTGTGATGTGGAAGCGGTTGAAGTTGACAACGTTGTAGTTATGCGTGTTGTGGATGGAGTCGAACTTTCCGTAGTTGTTGGTGTGGCAGATGTGCTACTCTGTGATGTAGTTGAAGCTTCTGTTGATGTGAATGCAGCGGTTGTCTGTGTTGTCGATGCCGTCAGAGGAGATAATGTCGAAACTGCTTGCAATGTAGTTGTTGAGGACTCACTGGAAGTGGATTTTATTGACGTTGTACTTGGTGATGAAGTTGATGTGGGTAAAGTTGTTGGAGTTGTTGGTGTGGATACTGTTGTTGACTGTGGTGTGGATGCAGTAGTCTCTGCATTGGTTGTTGTGACGGTCATCAATGGTGTTGGTGTTGTGGTTGGAATGGTTGTCTGTTGATTCGATTCAGTGGAGGTGGGCAATGTGGTTGGAGATGCCATTGTGGTAGTTGCGCTGTGTGATGTGGAAGCGGTTGAAGTTGACAACGTTGTAGTTATGCGTGTTGTGGATGGAGTCGAACTTTCCGTAGTTGTTGGTGTGGCAGATGTGCTACTCTGTGATGTAGTTGAAGCTTCTGTTGATGTGAATGCAGCGGTTGTCTGTGTTGTCGATGCCGTCAGAGGAGATAATGTCGAAACTGCTTGCAATGTAGTTGTTGAGGACTCACTGGAAGTGGATTTTATTGACGTTGTACTTGGTGATGAAGTTGATGTGGGTAAAGTTGTTGGAGTTGTTGGTGTGGATACTGTTGTTGACTGTGGTGTGGATGCAGTAGTCTCTGCATTGGTTGTTGTGATGGTCATCAATGGTGTTGGTGTTGTGGTTCGAATGGTTGACTGTTGATTCGATTCAGTGGAAGTGGGCAATGTGGTTGGAGATGCCATTTTGGTAATTGCGCTGTGTGATGTGGAAGCGGTGGAAGTTGACAACGTTGTAGTTATGCGTGTTGTGGATGGAGTCGAACTTTCCGTAGTTGTTGGTGTGGCAGATGTGCTACTCTGTGATGTAGTTGGAGCATCTGTTGATGTGAATGCAGCGGTTGTCTGTGTTGTCGATACCGTCAGAGGAGATATTGTGGAAACTGCTTGCAATGTAGTTGTTGAGGACTCACTGGAAGTGGATTTTATTGACGTTGTACTTGGTGATGAAGTTGATGTGGGTAAAGTTGTTGGAGTTGTTGGTGTGGATACTGTTGTTGACTGTGGTGTGGATGCAGTAGTCTCTGCATTGGTTGTTGTGACGGTCATCAATGGTGTTGGTGTTGTAGTTGGAATGGTTGTCTGTTGATTTGATTCAGTGGAAGTGGGCAATGTGGTTGGAGATGCCATTGTGGTAGTTGCGCTGTGTGATGTGGAAGCAGTGGAAGTTGACAACGGTGTAGTTATGCGTGTTGTGGTTGAAGTTGAACTTTTCGTTGTTGTTGGTTTTTTCGATGTGCTACTCTGTGATGTAGTTGGAGCTTCCGTTGGTGTGGATGCAGAGGTTGTCTGTGTTTTCGATGCCGTCAGAGGAGATATTGTGGAAACTGCTGGCAATGTAGTTGTTGAGGACTCACTGGAAGTGGATTTTATTGAAGTTGTACTTGGTGTGGAAGTTGATGTGGGTAAAGTTGTTGGAGTTGTTGGTGTGGGATTTGAAGCAATCTCAGCAGTTGTAGCTGTTGTGGTATATTCTGATAGAGGTTTTGGTGAGGATGAAGCTGAAGTGGTTTTAGATCTAGGTGTTTGTGTTGTGGTTGCAGTGGACATGGTCGAAGAAGTGTGTGATATTTCTTTTGTTGTTGCAGATGACGAGGAAACACTTGGTGTTTGTGATTTTAAGGGCTTTAAAGCAATATCAGCAGTTGTAGCTGTTACGGTAGATTCTGAGAGTGGCTTTGGTGAGGATGAAGCTGAAGTGGTCTTAGATCTAGGTGTTTGTGTTGTGGTTGCTGTGGAAATGGTCGAAAAACTGTTTGATAGTTCTTTTGTTGTTTCAGATGATGTGGAATGCCTTGCTGTTGTCTGTAATGTTAAGGGATTTGAAGCAATGTCTATGGTTATAGTTGTTGGTGTAGATCCTGAGGGTCTTTTTGGTGCAGATGAAGCTGAAGTGTTTATAGATTTAGATGCTTGTGTTGTGGGTGCATTGGAAATGGTCAAAGAAGTGGCTATTGTTCTTTTTCTTGATACAGTTGAAGTGGAAAGGCTCATATTTTGTGATTTCAAGGTATTCACTGCAATCACTGTTGTAGTTGTTGGTGTAGATTCTCCATTTATCTTTGGTGAAGATGAAGGAGAGTGTGGAAAATGACTGGATGATGTTTCTTGTGTCGATTCAGCATTGTGCAAACTTATAAATTTGGTCTTTGATGTAGATCCATTTGTTGTTTCCCATCTTGTTGCCTCTGTGTAATGTGTGGATGTATTTGAAGCAATCACTGACATTGCAGTTGTTGGTGCAGATGCTATAGATGTAGTTGTTTTGTGTACCTTGCATACTGCAAATGTTTTTTCTCCTGTAACATTTTTATTGGATGTAATAGAATTTGCCAAATGTTTGGATGTTTTTTGTGTAGATGCTGTGGTTGTCTTTTGTGAGGATGTAGTTGTTTTCTGTACTTTGCATACAGCAGACGTTTTCTTTTCACTTTTTTCATTTTTTTTAGGTGTTCTTGTTTTGGATGCAATAGAATTTGACAAATGAGTGGATGATGTTTTTTGTGTGCTTGCAACTGAAATCTGCAAATGTGTTCCTTTTCTCTGTACTTTGCATATATTGGAGGTTTTCAATCTTGTTGCCATTTTGAATTTCATGGATGTATTTGAAGCAATCAGTGGGTTTGTGTTTATTGTTGGAGATGTATTGGGAATTTTTGGTGGGGATACATTCAAAGTCTTTAGAGTTGTATGTGTTTTTTCTTTTTTCTGTACTGTGCATACAGCAAATGTTTTCAATTTTGTTGCTACTATGTATCTTGTGGATGCATTTGGAACAATCAGTGTGGTTGCCTGTGAGTAAGATGCTGTAGAATTGGATATTGTTGATGTTAATTTTGGTGATGTGAAGGATGTTGAATTAGTTAAAAGTGGACTTGTTCGTGTAGTGCTGTTCTGTGGAGAGGATGTATTATAAATGGTCAATCCTTTGAATTGTTTTGATTTGGATGCTGTGTTTGACTGTGATGTGGATGCAGTAGTCTCTACATTGGTTGTTGTGACGGTCATCAATGCTGTTGGTGTTGTGGTTGGAATGGTTGTCTGTTGATTCGATTCAGTGAAAGTGGGCAATGTGGTTGGAGATGCCATTGTGGTAGTTGCGCTGTGTGATGTGGAAGCGGTGGAAGTAGACAACGTTGTAGTTATGCGTGTTGTGGTTGAAGTCAAATTTTCGGTTGTTGGTTTTTCAGATGTGCTACTCTGTGATGTAGTTGGAGCTTCTGTTGGTGTGGATGCAGAGGTTGTCTGTGTTGTCGAAGCAGTCAGAGGAGATATTGTGGAAGCTGCTGGCAAAGTAGTTGTTGAGGACTCACTGGAAGTGGATTTTATTGACGTTGTACTTGGTGATGAAGTTGATGTGGGTAAAGTTGTTGGAGTTGTTGGTGTGGATACTGTTGTTGACTGTGGTGTGGATGCAGTAGTCTCTGCATTGGTTGTTGTGACGGTCGGCAATGGTGTTGGTGTTGTGGTTCGAATGGTTGTCTGTTGATTCGATTCAGTGGAAGTGGGCAATGTGGTTGGAGATGCCATTTTGGTAGTTGCGCTGTGTGATGTGGAAGCGGTTGAAGTTGACAACGTTGTAGTTATGCGTATTGTGGATGGAGTCGAACTTTCCGTAGTTGTTGGTGTGGCAGATGTGCTACTCTGTGATGTAGTTGAAGCTTCTGTTGATGTGAATGCAGCGGTTGTCTGTGTTGTCGATGCCGTCAGAGGAGATATTGTGGAAGCTGCTGGCAAAGTAGTTGTTGAGGACTCACTGGAAGTGGATTTTATTGACGTTGTACTTGGTGATGAAGTTGATGTGGGTAAAGTTGTTGGAGTTGTTGGTGTGGATACTGTTGTTGACTGTGGTGTGGATGCAGTAGTCTCTGCATTGGTTGTTGTGATGGTCATCAATGGTGTTGGTGTTGTGGTTGGAATGGTTGTCTGTTGATTCGATTCAGTGGAGGTGGGCAATGTGGTTGGAGATGCCATTGTGGTAGTTGCGCTGTGTGATGTGGAAGCGGTTGAAGTTGACAACGTTGTAGTTATGCGTGTTGTCGATGGAGTCGAACTTTCCGTAGTTGTTGGTGTGGCAGATGTGCTACTCTGTGATGTAGTTGAAGCTTCTGTTGATGTGAATGCAGCAGTTGTCTGTGTTGCCGATGCCGTCAGAGGAGATAATGTCGAAACTGCTTGCAATGTAGTTGTTGAGGACTCACTGGAAGTGGATTTTATTGACGTTGTACTTGGTGATGAAGTTGATGTGGGTAAAGTTGTTGGAGTTGTTGGTGTGGATACTGTTGTTGACTGTGGTGTGGATGCAGTAGTCTCTGCATTGGTTGTTGTGACGGTCGGCAATGGTGTTGGTGTTGTGGTTCGAATGGTTGTCTGTTGATTCGATTCAGTGGAAGTGGGCAATGTGGTTGGAGATGCCATTGTGGTAGTTGCGCTGTGTGATGTGGAAGCGGTTGAAGTTGACAACGTTGTAGTTATGCGTGTTGTGGATGGAGTCGAACTTTCCGTAGTTGTTGGTGTGGCAGATGTGCTACTCTGTGATGTAGTTGAAGCTTCTGTTGATGTGAATGCAGCAGTTGTCTGTGTTGCCGATGCCGTCAGAGGAGATAATGTCGAAACTGCTTGCAATGTAGTTGTTGAGGACTCACTGGAAGTGGATTTTATTGACGTTGTACTTGGTGATGAAGTTGATGTGGGTAAAGTTGTTGGAGTTGTTGGTGTGGATACTGTTGTTGACTGTGGTGTGGATGCAGTAGTCTCTGCATTGGTTGTTGTGATGGTCATCAATGGTGTTGGTGTTGTGGTTGGAATGGTTGTCTGTTGATTCGATTCAGTGGAGGTGGGCAATGTGGTTGGAGATGCCATTGTGGTAGTTGCGCTGTGTGATGTGGAAGCGGTTGAAGTTGACAACGTTGTAGTTATGCGTGTTGTGGATGGAGTCGAACTTTCCGTAGTTGTTGGTGTGGCAGATGTGCTACTCTGTGATGTAGTTGAAGCTTCTGTTGATGTGAATGCAGCGGTTGTCTGTGTTGTCGATGCCGTCAGAGGAGATAATGTCGAAACTGCTTGCAATGTAGTTGTTGAGGACTCACTGGAAGTGGATTTTATTGACGTTGTACTTGGTGATGAAGTTGATGTGGGTAAAGTTGTTGGAGTTGTTGGTGTGGATACTGTTGTTGACTGTGGTGTGGATGCAGTAGTCTCTGCATTGGTTGTTGTGATGGTCATCAATGGTGTTGGTGTTGTGGTTCGAATGGTTGACTGTTGATTCGATTCAGTGGAAGTGGGCAATGTGGTTGGAGATGCCATTTTGGTAATTGCGCTGTGTGATGTGGAAGCGGTGGAAGTTGACAACGTTGTAGTTATGCGTGTTGTGGATGGAGTCGAACTTTCCGTAGTTGTTGGTGTGGCAGATGTGCTACTCTGTGATGTAGTTGGAGCATCTGTTGATGTGAATGCAGCGGTTGTCTGTGTTGTCGATACCGTCAGAGGAGATATTGTGGAAACTGCTTGCAATGTAGTTGTTGAGGACTCACTGGAAGTGGATTTTATTGACGTTGTACTTGGTGATGAAGTTGATGTGGGTAAAGTTGTTGGAGTTGTTGGTGTGGATACTGTTGTTGACTGTGGTGTGGATGCAGTAGTCTCTGCATTGGTTGTTGTGACGGTCATCAATGGTGTTGGTGTTGTAGTTGGAATGGTTGTCTGTTGATTTGATTCAGTGGAAGTGGGCAATGTGGTTGGAGATGCCATTGTGGTAGTTGCGCTGTGTGATGTGGAAGCAGTGGAAGTTGACAACGGTGTAGTTATGCGTGTTGTGGTTGAAGTTGAACTTTTCGTTGTTGTTGGTTTTTTCGATGTGCTACTCTGTGATGTAGTTGGAGCTTCCGTTGGTGTGGATGCAGAGGTTGTCTGTGTTTTCGATGCCGTCAGAGGAGATATTGTGGAAACTGCTGGCAATGTAGTTGTTGAGGACTCACTGGAAGTGGATTTTATTGAAGTTGTACTTGGTGTGGAAGTTGATGTGGGTAAAGTTGTTGGAGTTGTTGGTGTGGGATTTGAAGCAATCTCAGCAGTTGTAGCTGTTGTGGTATATTCTGATAGAGGTTTTGGTGAGGATGAAGCTGAAGTGGTTTTAGATCTAGGTGTTTGTGTTGTGGTTGCAGTGGACATGGTCGAAGAAGTGTGTGATATTTCTTTTGTTGTTGCAGATGACGAGGAAACACTTGGTGTTTGTGATTTTAAGGGCTTTAAAGCAATATCAGCAGTTGTAGCTGTTACGGTAGATTCTGAGAGTGGCTTTGGTGAGGATGAAGCTGAAGTGGTCTTAGATCTAGGTGTTTGTGTTGTGGTTGCTGTGGAAATGGTCGAAAAACTGTTTGATAGTTCTTTTGTTGTTTCAGATGATGTGGAATGCCTTGCTGTTGTCTGTAATGTTAAGGGATTTGAAGCAATGTCTATGGTTATAGTTGTTGGTGTAGATCCTGAGGGTCTTTTTGGTGCAGATGAAGCTGAAGTGTTTATAGATTTAGATGCTTGTGTTGTGGGTGCATTGGAAATGGTCAAAGAAGTGGCTATTGTTCTTTTTCTTGATACAGTTGAAGTGGAAAGGCTCATATTTTGTGATTTCAAGGTATTCACTGCAATCACTGTTGTAGTTGTTGGTGTAGATTCTCCATTTATCTTTGGTGAAGATGAAGGAGAGTGTGGAAAATGACTGGATGATGTTTCTTGTGTCGATTCAGCATTGTGCAAACTTATAAATTTGGTCTTTGATGTAGATCCATTTGTTGTTTCCCATCTTGTTGCCTCTGTGTAATGTGTGGATGTATTTGAAGCAATCACTGACATTGCAGTTGTTGGTGCAGATGCTATAGATGTAGTTGTTTTGTGTACCTTGCATACTGCAAATGTTTTTTCTCCTGTAACATTTTTATTGGATGTAATAGAATTTGCCAAATGTTTGGATGTTTTTTGTGTAGATGCTGTGGTTGTCTTTTGTGAGGATGTAGTTGTTTTCTGTACTTTGCATACAGCAGACGTTTTCTTTTCACTTTTTTCATTTTTTTTAGGTGTTCTTGTTTTGGATGCAATAGAATTTGACAAATGAGTGGATGATGTTTTTTGTGTGCTTGCAACTGAAATCTGCAAATGTGTTCCTTTTCTCTGTACTTTGCATATATTGGAGGTTTTCAATCTTGTTGCCATTTTGAATTTCATGGATGTATTTGAAGCAATCAGTGGGTTTGTGTTTATTGTTGGAGATGTATTGGGAATTTTTGGTGGGGATACATTCAAAGTCTTTAGAGTTGTATGTGTTTTTTCTTTTTTCTGTACTGTGCATACAGCAAATGTTTTCAATTTTGTTGCTACTATGTATCTTGTGGATGCATTTGGAACAATCAGTGTGGTTGCCTGTGAGTAAGATGCTGTAGAATTGGATATTGTTGATGTTAATTTTGGTGATGTGAAGGATGTTGAATTAGTTAAAAGTGGACTTGTTCGTGTAGTGCTGTTCTGTGGAGAGGATGTATTATAAATGGTCAATCCTTTGAATTGTTTTGATTTGGATGCTGTGTTTGACTGTGATGTGGATGCAGTAGTCTCTACATTGGTTGTTGTGACGGTCATCAATGCTGTTGGTGTTGTGGTTGGAATGGTTGTCTGTTGATTCGATTCAGTGAAAGTGGGCAATGTGGTTGGAGATGCCATTGTGGTAGTTGCGCTGTGTGATGTGGAAGCGGTGGAAGTAGACAACGTTGTAGTTATGCGTGTTGTGGTTGAAGTCAAATTTTCGGTTGTTGGTTTTTCAGATGTGCTACTCTGTGATGTAGTTGGAGCTTCTGTTGGTGTGGATGCAGAGGTTGTCTGTGTTGTCGAAGCAGTCAGAGGAGATATTGTGGAAGCTGCTGGCAAAGTAGTTGTTGAGGACTCACTGGAAGTGGATTTTATTGACGTTGTACTTGGTGATGAAGTTGATGTGGGTAAAGTTGTTGGAGTTGTTGGTGTGGATACTGTTGTTGACTGTGGTGTGGATGCAGTAGTCTCTGCATTGGTTGTTGTGACGGTCGGCAATGGTGTTGGTGTTGTGGTTCGAATGGTTGTCTGTTGATTCGATTCAGTGGAAGTGGGCAATGTGGTTGGAGATGCCATTTTGGTAGTTGCGCTGTGTGATGTGGAAGCGGTTGAAGTTGACAACGTTGTAGTTATGCGTATTGTGGATGGAGTCGAACTTTCCGTAGTTGTTGGTGTGGCAGATGTGCTACTCTGTGATGTAGTTGAAGCTTCTGTTGATGTGAATGCAGCGGTTGTCTGTGTTGTCGATGCCGTCAGAGGAGATATTGTGGAAGCTGCTGGCAAAGTAGTTGTTGAGGACTCACTGGAAGTGGATTTTATTGACGTTGTACTTGGTGATGAAGTTGATGTGGGTAAAGTTGTTGGAGTTGTTGGTGTGGATACTGTTGTTGACTGTGGTGTGGATGCAGTAGTCTCTGCATTGGTTGTTGTGATGGTCATCAATGGTGTTGGTGTTGTGGTTGGAATGGTTGTCTGTTGATTCGATTCAGTGGAGGTGGGCAATGTGGTTGGAGATGCCATTGTGGTAGTTGCGCTGTGTGATGTGGAAGCGGTTGAAGTTGACAACGTTGTAGTTATGCGTGTTGTCGATGGAGTCGAACTTTCCGTAGTTGTTGGTGTGGCAGATGTGCTACTCTGTGATGTAGTTGAAGCTTCTGTTGATGTGAATGCAGCAGTTGTCTGTGTTGCCGATGCCGTCAGAGGAGATAATGTCGAAACTGCTTGCAATGTAGTTGTTGAGGACTCACTGGAAGTGGATTTTATTGACGTTGTACTTGGTGATGAAGTTGATGTGGGTAAAGTTGTTGGAGTTGTTGGTGTGGATACTGTTGTTGACTGTGGTGTGGATGCAGTAGTCTCTGCATTGGTTGTTGTGACGGTCGGCAATGGTGTTGGTGTTGTGGTTCGAATGGTTGTCTGTTGATTCGATTCAGTGGAAGTGGGCAATGTGGTTGGAGATGCCATTGTGGTAGTTGCGCTGTGTGATGTGGAAGCGGTTGAAGTTGACAACGTTGTAGTTATGCGTGTTGTGGATGGAGTCGAACTTTCCGTAGTTGTTGGTGTGGCAGATGTGCTACTCTGTGATGTAGTTGAAGCTTCTGTTGATGTGAATGCAGCAGTTGTCTGTGTTGCCGATGCCGTCAGAGGAGATAATGTCGAAACTGCTTGCAATGTAGTTGTTGAGGACTCACTGGAAGTGGATTTTATTGACGTTGTACTTGGTGATGAAGTTGATGTGGGTAAAGTTGTTGGAGTTGTTGGTGTGGATACTGTTGTTGACTGTGGTGTGGATGCAGTAGTCTCTGCATTGGTTGTTGTGACGGTCGGCAATGGTGTTGGTGTTGTGGTTCGAATGGTTGTCTGTTGATTCGATTCAGTGGAAGTGGGCAATGTGGTTGGAGATGCCATTGTGGTAGTTGCGCTGTGTGATGTGGAAGCGGTTGAAGTTGACAACGTTGTAGTTATGCGTGTTGTGGATGGAGTCGAACTTTCCGTAGTTGTTGGTGTGGCAGATGTGCTACTCTGTGATGTAGTTGGAGCTTCTGTTGATGTGAATGCAGCGGTTGTCTGTGTTGTCGATGCCGTCAGAGGAGATAATGTCGAAACTGCTTGCAATGTAGTTGTTGAGGACTCACTGGAAGTGGATTTTATTGACGTTGTACTTGGTGATAAAGTTGATGTGGGTAAAGTTGTTGGAGTTGTTGGTGTGGATACTGTTGTTGACTGTGGTGTGGATGCAGTAGTCTCTGCATTGGTTGTTGTGACGGTCGTCAATGGTGTTGGTGTTGTGGTTCGAATGGTTGTCTGTTGATTCGATTCAGTGGAAGTGGGCAATGTGGTTGGAGATGCCATTGTGGTAGTTGCGCTGTGTGATGTGGAAGCGGTTGAAGTTGACAACGTTGTAGTTATGCGTGTTGTGGATGGAGTCGAACTTTCCGTAGTTGTTGGTGTGGCAGATGTGCTACTCTGTGATGTAGTTGGAGCTTCTGTTGATGTGAATGCAGCGGTTGTCTGTGTTGTCGATGCCGTCAGAGGAGATAATGTCGAAACTGCTTGCAATGTAGTTGTTGAGGACTCACTGGAAGTGGATTTTATTGACGTTGTACTTGGTGATAAAGTTGATGTGGGTAAAGTTGTTGGAGTTGTTGGTGTGGATACTGTTGTTGACTGTGGTGTGGATGCAGTAGTCTCTGCATTGGTTGTTGTGACGGTCGTCAATGGTGTTGGTGTTGTGGTTCGAATGGTTGTCTGTTGATTCGATTCAGTGGAAGTGGGCAATGTGGTTGGAGATGCCATTTTGGTAATTGCGCTGTGTGATGTGGAAGCGGTGGAAGTTGACAACGTTGTAGTTATGCGTGTTGTGGATGGAGTCGAACTTTCCGTAGTTGGTGTGGCAGATGTGCTACTCTGTGATGTAGTTGGAGCTTCTGTTGATGTGGATGCAGAGGTTGTCTGTGTTGTCGATGCAGTCAGAGGAGATATTGTGGAAGCTGCTGGCAATGTAGTTGTTGAGGACTCACTGGAAGTGGATTTTATTGACGTTGTACTTGGTGATAAAGTTGATGTGGGTAAAGTTGTTGGAGATGTTGGTGTGGATACTGTTGTTGACTGTGGTGTGGATGCAGTAGTCTCTGCATTGGTTGTTGTGACAGTCGGCAATGGTGTTGGTGTTGTGGTTCGAATGGTTGACTGTTGATTCGATTCAGTGGAAGTGGGCAATGTGGTTGGAGATGCCATTTTGGTAGTTGCGCTGTGTGATGTGGAAGCGGTTGAAGTTGACAACGTTGTAGTTATTCGTGTTGTCGATGGAGTCGAACTTTCCGTAGTTGTTGGTGTGGCAGATGTGCTACTCTGTGATGTAGTTGAAGCTTCTGTTGATGTGAATGCAGCAGTTGTCTGTGTTGTCGATTCCGTCAGAGGAGATAATGTCGAAACTGCTTGCAATGTAGTTGTTGAGGACTCACTGGAAGTGGATTTTATTGACGTTGTACTTGGTGATGAAGTTGATGTGGGTAAAGTTGTTGGAGATGTTGGTGTGGATACTGTTGTTGACTGTGGTGTGGATGCAGTAGTCTCTGCATTGCTTGTTGTGACGGTCGTCAATGGTGTTGGTGTTGTGGTTCGAATGGTTGTCTGTTGATTCGATTCAGTGGAAGTGGGCAATGTGGTTGGAGATGCCATTTTGGTAGTTGCACTGTGTGATGTGGAAGCGGTGGAAGTTGACAACGTTGTAGTTATGCGTGTTGTGGATGGAGTCGAACTTTCCGTAGTTGTTGGTGTGGCAGATGTGCTACTCTGTGATGTAGTTGGAGCTTCTGTTGTTGTGAATGCAGCGGTTGTCTGTGTTGTCGAAGCAGTCAGAGGAGATATTGTGGAAGCTGCTGGCAAAGTAGTTGTTGAGGACTCACTGGAAGTGGATTTTATTGACGTTGTACTTGGTGATGAAGTTGATGTGGGTAAAGTTGTTGGAGATGTTGGTGTGGATACTGTTGTTGACTGTGGTGTGGATGCAGTTGTCTCTGCATTGGTTGTTGTGACGGTAGTCAATGGTCTTGGTGTTGTGGTTAGAATGGTTGTCTGTTGATTCGATTCAGTGGAAGTGGGCAATGTGGTTGGAGATGCCATTGTGGTAGTTGCGGTGTGTGATGTGGAAGCAGTGGAAGTTGACAACGTTGTAGTTATGTGTTTTGCGGTTGAATTTGAACTTTCCGTTGTTGTTGGTTTTTCTGATGTGCTACTCCGTGATGTAGTTGGAGCTTCTGTTGGTGTGGATGCAGAGGTTGTCTGTGTTTTCGATGCCGTCAGAGGAGATATTGTGGAAACTGCTTTCAATGTAGTTGTTGAGGACTCACTGGAAGAGGATTTTATTGACGTTGTACTTGGTGATAAAGTTGATGTGGGTAAAGTTGTTGGAGTTATTGGTGTGGATACTGTTGTTGACTGTGGTGTGGATGCAGTAGTCTCTGCATTGGTTGTTGTGACGGTCATCAATGCTGTTGGTGTTGTGGTTAGAGCCACTGTTGTTGGTGATGTAATCCCAATAAATATTCCCCATAGCCACACTGTTAAAAAAGAATGATATTTTAGCAAAATGTCAGATGCTATTACGACATTCCAATACAAAAATATACATGTATTAGAGGCCAAAAAATAAAGAATTTTTTCACAAGCAGTCAATTACATGTAAACAAGTGAACATGACAGATCCAAGCTCCTACATTCTCTTAAAGAGTTCAGGGCTACAGGTACATAATAGTTTTTCATATTGTAGACAAGACCTATCATCTATTTAGACTACAGGTGTATTCAACTAAGGATTTTCTTAGTCGAATCTGATTTGACAGATTTTCCCTTTAGTCGACTATTAGTCGAATCAGGTTTTTTTTTCTAGAGCGCCTTAAACGGGATCCCGTTCTTTTTCAGGACTTTTTCCACTTAAAAGGAAAAACCTAAAACACTCAGATAAATGCATAAACATGGTAGGTTGGCTTTATTCAGCTTTTATTTATTTATTTATTTATTTTTAAATGAAATGTTAGAGAACATTAACAAAAAAAGTCACCGTCAGTGCACATATCGAACTTTGACAGGCACTGTGCAAAATGTCAAAAATATTTAAAATAAAATATGCCTGCCTGAAAATATAAAAACAATTTGCCACACCAGAGCAAAAAAATTATAAGTAAAGGTTCAAGTAACGGGGTTTAAAAAGCAAACAACAACAAAAAATGTTTATAGGCCTACTTGCCGAGACGCACCGCGACGAGACGACCGAAACGAAAAACGGCTGAACTGTTTTTCTTTTTTTTTTTTCGCCTTACCCGTTTTAAATGGTATGCCATGTTGGTTGTTGTCATGTGAAATGAAAGACGTTGATGACATAACTTGCACTTTACTTTGTTTTATTCATCTTTACCTTTTTCAAAATACTCCCACAGTTTTGAAGTTTTTTTAGTAGCCATTATAATCTCGGCAGATGCTGATGACTCTGTAGCGGGTTCAGCTCCGCTCATTTGGACTGTGGGTGTGATGTATTAATGTGTAGTAAGGAAGATGCCTATTGTTAATGCACACACATCTTTTAAAAATATGTATTAACAGAAATTAGGATGATGTTATTTGACAAAAGGCTAAATATAACGAAAACAAAGACATTTCATGTAACAACTAATGCTTAGTAGCATCCTTGGGCACCCCCATGCAGTTAGAATGGTACATTCGACAAAGACGTTCATAGTCGACTATGGGGTATACTCAACTATAGTCGAATCAGCGACTATTGCAGGTCACCCCTAATTTAGACTACCATTTTTTTGTTCAAGATCAGCCCATATGATAAATATGATTTCCCATTTTTATTTTGCATCTTCTGATACACCTAATTTGCTGGTATAATATGTGCTCTGTGTAATATTTTGTAAGGAGACAATATATTTATCAAACTAATACAGGATGTCTGGGATTGTTCAGATTGTAAGATCTTTCTGAATGATGTACATACAGAAATACACATAATGACATTGTCATGTGAAAAAATTAGGACACCCCATGAAAGCTTGTATATTTTTAAACATGTATTCAGTGATGTCAGTAATCTTACCACTTTTTTCGGTAACAAGTAATATAACGCACTACTATTTCCAGTCTAGTAATCGTCCAAGCAAGTTTACCCCCAGAGCAGACTGTAAGATGCTAATGAACAAGTCATGAACTTGAATATGAAATTTCCCCACATCTCTTCACGAGGCGTGCTGCCAAAATGTTATTATGTAAAAAAAAAAAAAAAACGCTTCAAAACACTTATACTTCACTTGTGGTCCAGTAGGAGGCTCAACTCTGTGCTTTCTACCTTCTGATACATAGGTTTCTAGTTGGACCTCAGTATACTTGGCTGCCATCTCATCTTAGCACCTGGCTCTTGCATATATCTCACTATCCTCCTCACTATATTATCCAGCCATCCATCCATCTGCTTAGCCATATACATATACATAGTGACATAAAGGTAAAGTATACAATCTTCTAAGAACTGACTATACTTTTATAAATTCTAGATTATAATTCCCTGTAAAGTAATGACAACAGTGTGCAGCACATGTAGTACAATGCAATATCAGCTCCTCTGCTACTTTCATAATAAATAGTAAACATCATATTACTATTGTTCAATAGTAATTTGAATAGCAATGTAAAATGCTATTCAAATTTCAAAAATGATGAAATTGAAATACAAAAATCTTCCAAATGTCACAAGTTGCAGCAGACAATGATGGCAACAATTCAGCAAACGTGAGTGACCAGTTTGTCGAAGCAATTTGGGCTACTACCCAAGCTGAGGCTGTCAGCACCCAATGTCTAAGAGTCAACTAAAATCACCCTTTCGTATAATTATATATCTTGATTTTATATAATCATCATATATCATTTTATCCTTCAATAAATTCATAGTTGTGTCCTATAACATTTCTATCATTCTGCAAACAGCACTACCAGCACAATCTGCCCACAACATGAACCTACAAGAAACCAGCACAGACTATGGAAACCATTTAGCAATTGCCACAGGTGTGCCCCAATTTGGCACATGAAAACAATTTCAAGCTATGATTAACTTGTGTTTTAATTTATATTCATAGATTTGCTGTGGTTAGCTTTTTGTGTCCATTGGCCAGTAGCCTTATAACTAAATTGATTTCATATTGGTTGGTAAAAGAGAGTGGTGTTGTACAAGTCATTGTTTATGAAGCACTTGCATATTGTATGCATGCCATTATTGTATCACTTTATGTACTACATGATGGAGAATACCCACAGACAATTAAATATTCTGAGCAGGTCCATTTTTTCACCTGAAATCTTTACATGCATATATTGTTAAACCCATATGATACAGTGATACTTTCATAGGATGAAATGCAAATAGACAAGGACAGTGTCCCCTGTTGTTGTGCATGGTTTGTTGTTTATGTTCTTGTATGTTACACATTTTCTTTGTGTGCCAAACCCTATTCAGGTTGTGTGTGTCTCATCACATTCCATGCACTAGACATTGGAAAAAATAGCATTGCTCTTTTTTAACAAAAAGCCTGTTGAGTATCCATATTAATAAGCAAGAATTAAGCAAGAATTTCTCCAATAAGGGGATTTGCAATGATATACTATATATTACTATTCTAAAAAAGCATGTTACAGTTTTCAAACTTTATGCTCTATATGTTGATGATTCAGTCGCTCCCTTTATGGAGGCTGTTAATCCTTCTAATTGCACTACTGTATTAAACAGTATTATTCATTTAATAATTGGCCCCTTAGTTCCATTGAAAGGAACTCTGAATGCTTCAGTATACCAAGACATTTTGGGCAATTCCATTCCCAACTATGTGGGAAGAGTTTGGAGCTGGCCCCTTTCTCTTCCAACATAAAGACATAGATGGCAGAGGCTGGTGTGGATAAACTTGCCTGGCCTGTACAGTAGGGGTGACCTGCAATAGTCGCTGGTTCGACTATAGTCGACTATACCCCCTAGTCGACTAGGAAAGTCATAGTCGAATGTACCATTCTAACTGCATGGGGGTGACCAAGGATGTTGCTAAGAATTAGTTGTTACATGAAATGTCTTTGTTTTCGTTATATATAGCCTTCTGTCAAATAAAATCATCATAATTTCTGTTAATAAATATTTTAAAATGATGTGTGCATTAACAATAGGCATCTTCCTTACTACACATTAATAAATCACACCCTGCAGTTGCACAATCCAAATGAGCAGAGCTGAACATGCCACAGCATCTACCGAGATTATAATGGCTACTAAAAAAACTTCAAAAGTATTTTGAAAAAGATAAAGATTAATTAAACAAAGTACAAGTGCAAGTTATGTCATCAACGTCTTTCATTTTGCACAACAACCAACATGGCATACCATTTAAAACGCGTAAGGCGAAAAAAAAAACAGATCAGCCGTTTGTCGTTTCAGTCGTGTCGTCTCGTCGCGGTGCATCTCGGCAAGTAGGCCTATAAACATTTTTTGTTGTTGTTTGCTTTTTAAACCCCGTTACTTGAACCTTTACGTATAATTAATTTTCCTGTTGTGTGGCAATTGTTTTTATATTTTCAGGCAAGCATATTTTATTTAAAATATTTTTGACATTTTGCACACTACAGTGCCTGTCTGACAGTTCGATATGCACACTGCGCACTGACGGTGACTTTTTTTTGTTAATGTTCTTGTAACGTTGGGTGCAGGAGGCAGACACCACGACGTTTACGGTGCACAATCAACATTTATTGGACACAACACGAAATAACGAGCGCAAGTAGCACACAAACACTCACTCACGCTGACACGTAGCTTTAGACAAAGACGAGCACACCACACTGCGCGAACACACATTAAATAGGTAAGTTACACAGACCCACGTGACCTCGAGACAAGGCACAGGTGTAACAAAGCTCACAAACAACCCACACCCACGGAAGTACAAACATGGACATAACTGCACGCAGACGACATAATGACACGCCCACAGGGAAGGGTCCGGAGCTGTTCCGTGACAGTTCTCTAACATTTCATTAAAAAATAAATAAGTAAATAAATAAAAGCTGAATAAAACCAACCCACCTTGTTTATTCATTTATCTGAGTGTTTTAGGTTTTTACTTTGAAGTGGAAAAAAGTCCTGAATGAGAATGGGATCCTGTTTAAGGAGCTCTAGATTAAAAAAAAAACCCCGATTCGACTATTAGTCGACTAAAGGGGAAATCTGACGAATCAGATTCGACTATGAAAATCCTTAGTTGAATACACCTCTACTGCACCGAGTCCTGACCTCAACCCGATAGAACACCTTTGGAATTAATTAAAATGGAGACTGAGAGCCAGGCCTTCTCGTCCAACATCAGTATGTGACCTCACAAATGCACTCCTGAAATAATGGTCAAAAATCCCCATAAACACACTCCTAAACCTTGTGGACAGCCTTCCCAAAAGAGTCGGTTGTTCTAGCGGCAAAGGTTAGACCATATTGGACCATGTATTGTCATATTGAACCCTATAGATTAGGAATGGGATATCACTTAAACTCATATGTGAGTCAAGGAAGGTGACTCCTTTTTAGTATATTTTTTTCTGGAATGTCTTTGTAGAACACAAGAGTTAAAACCTTGGAAAAATAGCAAGTGAATTCTTGATCTTGCTTCCTGTACCAAATGAAAGATGTACCATGCGCAATGAAGTTCTTGACCTTCAAACTTGATTCCAAACTTTTTTGGCAGGTCTGTCTTGATTCAGATTGGTCAATTTAGGAGATGAAAGGGTTAGTTATGTTAGTTATAATTTAGTTATGGATTTATTTATTTTTTGTTGTTGTAAACAGATGTAAGAAGTACTTGGCACGCAAAAGATTTTGTAGTGTCTAGGTTTAGTTTTAGTTTAGTTTTTTCCTAGAGCTTGGTTCCTTGTTTGAGTTCTGTGTTTATCACTGTTTTGTTAGTTTAGTGCAGGGGTCTCCAACTCGCTCGCGAGCTACCAGTAGCTCGCCACCCCTTTCCGAGTAGCTCGCCAAAGGGCCAATGAATTACATATAAATTTGTAAACCTAAATGATCCCATCGAGAAATCTACTTAAATTTATGTCCAATCAAAATTTACAGTTGTCCCTCCCCTTCTAACACTCAGATATGTGTGATAACAGCACGGTATTCTCATTCTCTGTATCACTCCGCGGACGCGTTGTCAAGTAACGGCATGTACATATATTCACGATAACACACTCCCTCTCGTGTTCTATTGCTCAATTAAGCCTGGTTCACACTACACGACTTTTCAGTCGTCAGGTTTTTGTGCCGTCCGCACTACATGACTGGTTGTGCTGTAATCGGGAGTCTTTCAGTTGTTGTGGCTTCCACACTACATGAATGGCGACGCAGGCTCACGAATTACACGACTGGGGAATCGCCGACTCATCTGGCTGCCATCCAAAAACACGAGAACACGAAAACGAAACTCTCCACAGAACCAGCAACACCACGTAGAAGAAAAAAACAATGTACATGTACTCCACATTTTCGTTATTATTATTATTTATTATTATATTATTATAATATTATATATTATTTTCGTTATTATTTCAGTCGGCGACTGAAAAACCAGCCTAAAATTGTGTAGTGTGAACCAGGCTTTAGCTGTCAATCAAAAAGTTAGGCTGCCATCAATATTGAATAAACCAGGGGTCACCCACGTCATGAGTCGCCCGCGGGCTTGTTTTAAAAATAGCTCACTATAGCGCCATGCACCAAAGCGCTGCATCGTTTATGTTTTTGCTACTATTATAGATTGTCCGTGGTTGCTAGCGGTCTTCCCGCTTAGCAATTGACACTCGCACACGCAACTTTCGTTCGCCACCCCCCAAACTCAACAACTTTCGTTCAACGCCCCCCCCCCCCCCCCCCCCGGTAGCCCTCCGCAATAACTGGTATCCAAGAAGTAGCTCCCAGTTCCAAAAAGGTTGGAGACCCCTGGTTTAGTGTTACTTTGCTGTTTCTTTTTGCTGCCTTGATTTCCCCTTACTTGGATTCTGACGAGGGAATTTTATTGTTCCCACTTGTGTTTCCAACCCTGACACAAATTCACAGTTTACAACTTTTTGATTTTTAACTAATAAGGACAATGAAGAGGTATACAGCATCACAGGAGTCAGTGCTGTAACACTCTATGCTTGCTGATTAGCTTACAGCCCAAGTCCATGCTGGACATCACAATATGTTAAATTAAACAGGATAAAAACTACTTTGTGATTTTGTTTGCATTTTAAAGGTAAAGGATTTACATCATTCATATATATTGGATAAGCATCTAGTTATGTAAAAAAATTTTACTTACATATGGTAAAGTGTGTTTTTCTGGTACTGCCATACCTGCAAACATACAACAAGATTAATGTTTTAGTTTTATGACATGATTTAAAAGTTTTGCTGTTTGTTTTTAATTGCTGTGAATATATCTACAATCAATTAAAATCAACTGTTAAAACAAACCTTGGCAAACATGGCCTGGTGTTGTAAGCTGAATTAATTTAGGTTTCTTATTCCTATCACATATCACTGACATTTCTACTCACTGTGGCTATCAATGTTACTTGGATAACAATCTGAAAATGTTCATTATAAATTCATAATTTGTCACTGCTTTAAATTTGATTCATGTGAGAAAAGGACAATTGGAAAACTGAACAATTAGAAAAATGAAAAACAGATGAAATTTTACCTTGTCTTATTTTCCAAAGCCATAACAATCCAATGTTAACCAATAGCTATTAACAGATAACCGATGTGATGCAGATAACTCGCCACCGTTTTGTCTTCAGAATAAGTCGGGTAGGATACATTCTTAAAACAAAGGCATTAAAAGGAGTGGTTATAGGTGCAACTATAGTGCCCTATCATTTTCATTTCATTTTAATAGAACAGATATATATTTCAAGACAGGGATCATTTTGACAGTGTGAATGGCAAATATGCAGTTCTGTAAGTTTATAACAACGAATGATGGTGCTCTTATGACAAATGTAAGATGGCAGCTGAATAATGTAAACAATTTTAATTTGAATCATCCAGTGGAGTATACAATAATGAGTCAGCTTGCATGGATTGTTCTTGTCTTGATTTGTCCGTGAGAAATAACCTTAATGTGAAAATGTTCAAAGAAAACCCCCAAAACAGAAAACACACAAAACAGAAAACACACATTAACTAAAAATCTAAAATATGTATATTATGAAATGCTGTTATTTTACTGTTTGACAAAGTTCAGAGCAAGTTCTGATTTTTTGTGTATTTTATCCCATTTTATTCCATTTTTACCTGGTCATGTGTTAGAAAACCTTAAAATCTAAATCAGGTAAACTACCAGCACTCACTGCCTTGGTGCCTTGTTTTTGGAATTCTCACAAATCTTATAACATATTTCTTGCTTGTGCACAAGGCTGTCATATTAGCCAGATGTACGTAATAACATTTGTATCAGTCAAAACATACTGCCACACCCTGGCCGGTATCCAGCCAACAGTCACTTATCACACTTAGCACACCCACATCAATTACAGCACTCAGCCACTCCCCCAGTCACACACTTACTGAATCATCACTATTCATTAGCATTATTATTTAAACTCTACAGATACTCAAGACTGTTCTATGACTCTTCTATGTGCCCTTTCCCTTTTATGTGATCTTTGTTCTGAAAATAAACATTTTGTGATTTGTACATTTCGCACACAAAATATGGATCTATCTCTCCTTGTGTTTTCCGTGCTTCCGTGTAATTGCTTGATACAATTACAAAACTGACCTGAAAGACATACCTGACCCAAGCTCTACTTGCAATCTCTATCCTGATGGGTCATTTATGATGCTTTCTGATAGCACATAATATGAAATTGTTTCTGCCAAAGGCTTTGTGGAATTATCTCATTTACCTTGCTCAGACTATGTTTTGCTCAGCCCATTACCAGCGTTTTGGCTGATGGCCAATCTCTCACTCTATTCACAGAAAGCAATTCTCAATAATACATAATACTGGCACAATCTGGCATGAGCCAGGTTCTTCTGGTTCTTCATGATAGATAACTCATCTGATATGTAATCTCTTGTTTAGTAGCTGTATTTCTATTTGCGAGCTTAAATCTCACACTTCAAACATAGACCCTGTTTATGAAAGCAACTGATCATCTTGCTAAAGATTATGCACAGTCTCTGTATGTTCCGGTTTCATAACTTTATCAGTGGAACAAAGACTTCCCAAATATCAGCTGAGGGCCTGTGCGTCACAAGATGGGCAATCAGCTGTATCAAACTTATGCAGCCCATATACCAAAGCAGGTATGCTGACCATGGCAAGAAATTTCTCTATTTGCAGCTGTCTCCTCGAAAACACTAAGCATTCTCCTAGACACCTGGATGTTGTGCCACTGCTCTGCTTGTTGGATGGAAGTATGGTGTCAACAAAACATCCCTGTGAGCATATCCACTATCAGCATGCATTAATGCATTATGACCTCCACTTTCAAACTGAGTATACATGGATGAGTTAGGAAAAATCTGGGATTCATGAGTAGCACCTTTCCAACATGCATCCATATTTGAAAACTAACTGTGGAGTGCATACATGTTGGATATATATACAAAACCAGTTCTTGAAGTTCCTGTATTTCCCAGCACCTGGAGCAGAGGGACACGTTATGGGAATATGCGCACCGTCTATGCAGCCTATGACTCAAAGTTCCAATATTCATCCCATATTCAAACTTGTACATTGTAATTTGGGTTGTAGTGACAGAGATGTTTATGTATTGTTCTCTTAATTAACAAATGCTCTGCAAACTCTAATTTTACACAGTGTTAGTTCCATGACACCACATAAATCCAGTTTCAGAGTGAAAGGTACCACATGCCAAAAATCTTAATGGTAATGAGTCTCTGGAAACAAACTGGTACAAAATGTCCTGAGTCACATATGAAAGGCTGAGTTTCAAAAGTGAAACAATCTCCATGGAATTTAATTTATGCATTTGAAATTGTCTCAAATACTAATGTCATCAAATGCTGCGATGAGTCATTTCAGTTTGCAAGAACTTGTCTAGCTGGTGATACTCGTTGATCTCCACTGACATAGTCCAAGTAATCCATATTTCTTCTTTGACAATTTATATTTTATGTCCAATCTTGCATACATTTTTTGTTATAAAGGTCCAACAACGTTCACACAGAAAATAGTGTAAAACTTTGAAAAAGTTAAAAGTTAAAAGTTAAAAAATTAAAAGTTTTAAAATTTAAGGTTTTAAAATTTAAAATTTAGTTTGGACCTGTACACACACTGAGGAAATTTTACTTTTCAATTAATCAATTTCAATCACAGATTTCATTCTGACAAATTTACTGTAGAGGATTTGACCTCATGTGGTTCTGGTCTACAGTCCATTGTTTGAGTGAAATCCCCTGCCAGGATGACTCATCTGTCACTATTGCCCAATGTTGTGTCCACTTCAGGCTGCTCTTTAATTGTGACATACACATTACACAACATTATTTTTGTCCCATTGATTTGTGCTTTCACACATACTCTGCACCTGACTCTGTCCTTATATTGACAACATTTAAGTTTTTTAGTACATTTAGTTGCTTTTCAATGTTTGCTAGATATGGAGTTATGGGATACATGATAAATGCAGTCATGTTTCAATTGTAATACTTTATCTAGTCCTTTGTTGCTGACAGGTGCTAGCTGACATGAAGAGCTGTTGGTCTACAAAGTCAACTCCTAGGCTCAGCTATCTCCCACTCCTTCTTTCTGTAGACAGAAAAACTTGATGATGGTGATGATGATGCCATGATGATGGTGTCAGTAATCAATGAGTTCCAGTGTCATGAGGAGCTGTCTGAACCCATGTCTGCCACATTCAGTGGGCAAGCATTCAGTTCAGCCTTTCACTCTCAGAATGGCACTACACTGCACAGTGACTACGTGTCCATTCTGAAGGAGTTTGGCAAGCACTTCATCCAGGAAGCCGTGTATGGATTACAAAGAGTCCTGCAACATCTAGTACCCCAACAAGAAAGTGGTATCAAGTGGAGTATCAGGATACCAGTAAATTTATCTCACTGTTGGATGCCTCAGAGGAGCAGGACATGGAGGCGTGCATACTGACGTACCTGGCCTACACGGCGAGCCTGTTGGAAATGGACTTCAGCTCCGAGGCCCAGCACCTGCTGCCCTGACATCTATTTCACATGATCTCTGCGACCCCATGACCTGTGGTTTTAGGTTGAGAGTACACTGTGCGCAGTTGGCTGCCACCACTCTCCAGGCTGTGACTAGTTGGAAAAGATGTTTGTTGCTGTATAAGTATGCGATGCCGGTATCGGTATGGTGTCATCACCGGAACTAAAAGGCAGGACATAATGACTTAACATGCTTGGTAATACTTCCTCTACTCACTGGAGACCCAGTAAGGGATAGATCTTGGACTTGGACA
Organism: Brachyhypopomus gauderio; assembly: GCF_052324685.1. Classification (NCBI taxonomy): domain Eukaryota; kingdom Metazoa; phylum Chordata; class Actinopteri; order Gymnotiformes; family Hypopomidae; genus Brachyhypopomus; species Brachyhypopomus gauderio. Next base: position 12,176,158 of record NC_135225.1, on the reverse strand, counting down.
TGATATATCAAGAAATGCATCCTTACCAACGTCACAGAGTGCAAATGGCATCGGAAGGTGCGCTCCAACACCGCATGCAGTCTCGGGACATTCCAGGGGGAAGGGGGAGGAGTAAGAACTAAGCGGAATTAAATGGTGAGGTTGACCATGCATATTATGTAAGTGATATTGAATGACCATGTAGGTGTGTAATGTATAGTTGATATATGTAAACATGAACATTTAACGCTTTAAATGATGTATGTGAACATGCATTTTGCCTACCTGTGGTCACAGTGGTTTGTTCCAGGGATGATCAAGTATATAAAGTCCTCCTTTGGCTAGAAAGTGGCACGGCAGATTGCAGTGTGAGAGCACCTTTCCTCTGATTAACTTATGAGGGCTTACTAATGGACTCAGAACCTGTAATGTGATGTACTTTGATTGTGGAATAATAATAATAATAATAATAATAATAATAATAATAATAATAATAATAATAATAATAATCTTTATTTGTAAAATACCTTTCATACATACATGCAACTCAAAGTGCTTTACAGAATAAATTAAAAAGAAACATTAAAAGGAAGCAAAGATAAGAAGACAAAAATAAAATATTAAAATAAATTAAAGATAAAAAGAAAACAAACACAATAAAATAATGAAATAAATTATAAAATAATAGACAACATAATGTAATTGTGACGGGCGGGGGTGAGCAACAAAAAGGAAGCGATCATGCCAAGTCTCAGGGAAAAAGGATGGTTTAATAGAAAGTGTGCAAACCTAAAACCCGTGCACTATCTCCAAATTAAGGATATAATGACCAGCAGTCAACTGGTACAAAGACAAGACATATATAGACAAACAAACCACCCTCAGGTGAGACGGATCACGGGCTCTGCCCACATGAGGGACGCACATGACGTCACCAGACAACAACAACAACAGCCGCTGTGGATGGAGGCGGTAGGGGGCCGCCTCACCGTGATTGTAATAAAGTAAATAAGATGAAGAATTTCTTAACTAAAAGCAGATCTAAACAGGAAGGTTTTAAGATTATTCTTGAAGCTGTGCAGGGATGAAATGCCTCTGAGCTCTTCAGGAAAAGAGTTCCAGAGCTTTGGGTCATAGTGGCTAAAAGCACCCATGCCAATCTTTAATCGGCTTAATGAATCACCAGTAGATTACTGTTTGAAGACCTGAGAGACCTGATTGGCAGGGCTGGCCCTTCCATTAGGCGACAGAGGCAAATGCTAGGGGCGCTGTCTGTCCAGGGGGGCGCTCGCGTGTGTGACGCCGGGTGTGTTGCAAAGGACGAGACACGAATCCTGGCTTGGCAATAGACACGTTTATTTTAACAGATAACGCGCAGACAGCGCACGTAAAACACTCAGTGTAAACACTCACAACGTGTAGACTTAGACAACGACAAGCACAGGACACTGCGCGAGCGCACATTAAATAGACAAACCACATAAGCCCCGTGTGATTACGAGATGAGCCACAGGTGAGACGGATTATCACAAGACACAACCACACTCACGGAGATCCACTGACGCAGACGAGTAGACATAGACGACCTAGACACACGCCCAAAAGGGAGGGGCCAGAGTCCTCACCGTGACAGCGTGCATGCATTTTTTTTTTGTTTTTGTTTTTTTTTACAAATGAACAATTAATAAATGTGAAAACAAGCAAAGTCCACATAATCATAATTTCATTGTTTAATAATATTAGTCAAATTAATAATTATTATAATAACAACACACGCCACCTATCACCTGCGCGCCAACCCACACGCCAACCCGCCCTCCCCCGCGCGCTCTGCGCACCTCGTTACTGTTTCTCTGTGGGGGAAAAAGACATCACAGGGTGAGTGAGATCTCCTTGTAAAGACGTAAAAAAGGCAGAAGTCCTCTGGTGCCCAGGGTAGAAAAAGGAGAAAAGTGGAGGAAGAAATGCAGCAAAAAAACAGGTAATATAATGGTAATATGTGGTGAATTAACACTATACCATTGGCGAACCGTCAGGGACTTCAACACCTTCTCTGAAGGTTAATTGATCTTAAAAAGGATGCTTTATCTATTATATGTAATATATGTTAATCACGCTTCACCAATAATTAGTACTTTTCCTATAAATTGGCTTTCAAATCCACTTTTTGTGCTTGTGCTGAAAAAAAATCAACCAATCAGAATATTTCACACCATTGTTTCTAGGTAAAAGAGAGAAAGGTCCTCCCCCAGGACCTTCTGTTTATCTGTCGCATACCCTTGCCTTTTACATTGAGAGCTTTTATTATAGATTGGCAGTTTTATCAACCGATCATATTTTCGAATTAGAATCGTGGGGGCGTGCTCCAATGGTCTCTCATTTTTATTTGAAACAAATCCAAAATGTTGCCAATCTGTAGCTGCTGTGTTTTTTCTTTGAAACCAGCTCGCTTGACTCACAACTAACACTCAATCGTCATTGTGGCGTTTTCCCCTCTGTATGATCTTAGTGAAAATAGCCACTCCATAACCAATCAGTGAGCTCCAACTGCTGACCCCGCCCACAGATCGTATTTAATGGATGCGTAAAATGTCTTAAATGCCCCATTTTTCAAATTACAGATTTGGCACATTGCGTCATGTCACGTGGTTAAATATACTCCCAGCTAACAAAAAAACGTCCCGAGGACATCCCGAGAACCAACACTGCGAACTTCCTCTGGACGTTTTTTTGTAGGGTCGCCAAAATGTTTCAGGGGACGTTCAGTGGACGTTACAAAAGACGTTTGTAGGACCACCTGGAAACATACAGAGGACAATGAGCGGACGTTTAAGGAACGTCCTTTAAACGTCTCTTATGTGTTAAATTGTTTAGGTCTACTTCTTATGTTACTTCTAAAACAACTTAGATTTAATTTATTTAGTAAATCCAGGTATTGTATATGGAATAAAAATGAACACACAAGAAGTGATAGGCTGTAAACGACCTGAGGGTCGTTTGTTCGTCTATATATATATATCTTGTCTTTGTACCAGTTGACTGCTGGTTATTATTTCCTACATTTGGAACAATGCACGGGTTTTTGGTTTGCACACTTTCTATTAAACCATCCTCTATCCCTGAGACTTGGCGTGATCGCTTCCTTTTTTAGTTGCTCACCCTGCCCGTCACAGTAACTAACAAATCAAGGGGGTAAACTAAAGAGAACATGCGAATGACAAAACTGAGAACCTACAAGAATGAATTAGCAGATAGAGTACAAACAGACACCTATGAATACAGAAACACAAAATGCAAACACAATTTAAACAGGACAGGAACACAGCCCTAAAATAAGCATCAAACACAATTGCTAGAAACATTAATCTCACACATGTTGAAACAGGACAGAATAGACAAGCGAACACAGTTACACGCAGGCATACACACGAATCTAGGAGAAGGAGAGACACACTACAACAAAGTAAACCTACAGGGGAAACAAACTGAAGGGGAGTAAAACGATCGTAGGAGATGCACACTGTCCTCAAGAATCAGGAGTAGTGTATGAAAGGAAAAACTACATAATTAAACAAAGAGAAACAAGAACTAAAACAGGGAAGACAAACCAGAACTAACCTGACCAGCACGTGGGAGAAGTGAAGGGCAGGCACAGGCTACTGAAACCGGAGAAGAATAAGCACAGGGGAGAATAGGAACATAGCAAACACAATGACCGATACAGTGGAGTAAAACCGAGGAGAATATATACACTGAAACAGGGGAGAATCGAGATGCAGGTGAAAACACTTGAGGACAGGGGCGTGACAAACAGAAGGGAAACCAAAGGAACGGGCAAACAAAGCGGGGCTAGGGCAGACGACATGGGACTGGGGAGGAGGGCGAAGCTGGATGTGACAGTAACTCCAAGTTTACCACACTTCTGTGAAACCAATCTGTTCCGTTAGGAAGCAACACTCTAGCACAACTGCTGTTGTGCAAATGGAACAGACAACAGCTAGAAATGAGAGGCAATTAGCAAAACAACCCCCATAAAGGAGTGGTTCTGCAGGTGGGGACCACAGACCTTTTCTCTGTTCTCATGCTTTCTGGCTGATGTTTTTGTCACTTTTGTCACAGTTCTCTAACCATAGAGGTAGCATGAGGCACTGTCTACAACCCACAGAAGTTGCTCAGGAAGTGCAGCTCATCCAGCATGGCACATCAATGCGAACGGTGGCAAGAAATTTGCTGTGTCTGTCAGCATAGTGTCCAGAGCATGGAGCAGATACCAGGAGACAGGCCAGAACACCTGGAGACATGGTGGGGGCCGTAGGAGGGTAACAACCCAGCGGCAGGGCCGCTACCTCTTCCTTTGTGCAAGGAGGAACAGGAAGAGCAGTGCCAGAGCCCTGCAAAATGACCTCCAGCAGGCCACTAATATCCATGTTTCTGCTCAAGCTCTCAGAAACAGACTCCATGAGGGTGGTATGAGGGCCCAACGTCCACAAGTGGGGCTTGTGCTTACAGCCCAACTCTGTGCAGGACGATCGGCATTTGCCAGAAAACACCAAGATTGGCAGATTTGCCATTGGCGCCCTGTGCTCAGATGAGAGCAGCTTCACACTGAGCACATGTGACAGATGTCACAGAGTCTGGAGATGCCATGAAGAAAGTTCTGCTGCCTGCAAGATTCTCCAACATGACCAGTTTGGCAGTGGGTCAGTAATGGTGTGGGGAGGCATTTCTTTGGAGGGCCACACAGACCTCCATGTGCTAGCCAGGGGTACCCTGACTGCCATTAGGTACCAGGATGAGATCCTTAAACCCATTGTGAGACCATATGCTGATGCAGTGGGCCCTCGGTGCCTGCTGCTGCATGATAATGCTAGGCCTCATGTAGCCGAAGTGTGTCAGCAGTTCCTGCATGATGAAGGCATTGATGCTATGAACTAGTCTGCCTGTTCCCCAGACCTGTATCCAATTGAGCACACCTGGGACATCATCCATCAATGCAGCATTGCACCACAGACTGTCCAGGAGTTGACTGGACATCCATGTCTAGGATGAGATTACTCAGAAGTACATCCGACGCCTAATCAGGAGCATGCCCAGGCATTGTAGGGAGGTCATACAGGCACATGGAGGCCATACACACTACTGATCATTTTAACTTGTCTTGAGGAATTTCCACTTAAGTTGAAACAGCCTGTCATTTGATCCCTATATGTAGATATGCCTATTTTAACGGGTCTCAGAGAGAACGAGGCTACAGAAGTAAGAGTAGTGACATGTCTGCAGGCCAAACAAGCACAGGGACATGAATGAACTGCCATTTCAGGAAGCCTTCATTACAAAGGCAAAGTCAGTTAGTTTGAACTTCAGTTACCAAAGTATATTCTGGTTCTTGATGGGTGACCCACAGCGATTTAAGTTATGTTCATGTGACTGCTATTCATTATAAGAAAAAGGGATAGTCACCAGTGATCGACTGTTGTATATCTTCTGGAGCAATGTATGGGTTTATGCTGAAAAAATATATAAACCATGATGGAGTTATTTTTAGTCATAATTAATAAAGTGGTAATATTATGGTATATAAAAAAAACCAAAAATAACATGTACCCCCTGAATAAAACTAAGATCTCAGATCTTGACCTAGTGTTTGGTGTGTAATTATACCATTTATTTTGCCCCTCATAGAGCTCACTCTGTTGTAATAACATGAGGTTATTGATAATGGGGTTGTCTTTTCCTTTCCCTCTAGATTGCCCAATTCAGCTAGCAGGTGTCCGAGTTCTACATTGATTTTCATGTAAAGCATTTAAGTCTGTTTAACTTGCATCTGAATTTCCTCTAACACTCTCTGAAGAACATAGCAACTGCCTGTTTGTAACTGGACAGAAATATAAATGGAGGATCATATTTTTCTTTTAGTGAACAACTGGTTAAGTCTTTTTGTCACTGATGACTAATGAAGGGTGACAGCACCCATGATAAAACCTTTAAAAGTTTATGTTGGAAGTTTCTTCTTTAGAGGTGGTTAATGCTGAATAAAAACTTGTGTCAGTGCTACAATTTTGCTAAACATCTTGACTGATCAAAGCTAACTGGTAACTAGTGTTTTCGATCTCTGCAAGCATCTCTAGCCAAAATCTTTAAAAATATATATTTTATACCTTTTATAACATAATGATAACTTGTTATTCATTAATTTACTCTAGCAAATGTACTACCAATTATTTAGTGTGGAATTTTAAACTTGTTAACAATGTATATATGAAATGTGTGTCATAGTTATTGTCACCAGGATTGAACTGTTATTAGGTTTAATGTAGTTTAATGCGGGAGTGGGAAATGGTGAGGATTAATGGCGAATTAAATCCTCCTGCCAGTCACACACGTCCAGCTTGTCAGTCACCAATCACAACACACATCCAGTTCCACGGTCACAACCACCCATTTATTATCACTTGCACCTCATTACACCCTGCCTAATTAAGTCAACATGCACACAGCACTTCAGATGCACAGATTGTGTTTTTTGTTACATTTGTGCCCTCTATGTGTCCTTTATTGTTGTTTTTTCCTTGAAATCTGGTTTTAAGATCATTCACTCAAAATTGCCAGAGGATGTAATATGTAAGTGGGTTGTATTGTTTAAAAAAATGCTTCCTGATGTGCTGGGAATAGAAATATTTGTTACACCCAAACGTGTTCCACAAGACTCTTATGAATGCATTGAAGCTGTCACTCATTGCATTGTCTTGTCTAATAATATCAGTGATTAGATTACTATTCATGATTATATTCATGATTTATTTTTTCTGACAGTACAGCTGTGCCATAGTGCAACATTCTGGGTCACCATTACAACAAGCCAGGTGAAGGCCCTTAATTAGAATATTTCTTTTATTATGTCCTTGCATGCATTGTGGTGCTATGCCTTATATTTGTGCAATGCAGTGCATTATAGATTTGTGATAATCACATAATAAATCAATAATAAAATAATAATAAACGTAAATAATAAAAATGTAAACTTTAAAACTTGTATTTGAAGCCTGTATATATCTGCAATGTTTGTTTGTACTAGTATATTATGTAAGCTTTGTGTGTGATAGATATTTAACACAACCAAATCAAATGTCCTTTTTTCATACTGAATCTTTCATTCTTACACTCATTCATACACATACACTGATTGGTATTTCATAAATGTCCAGTAACAGCATGTGGCTGGGTTTTGGCCAAGGTGTGTCCTCAAGAATATCTCTTAGGTAACATGCACACACACTGAAGCAATGTAAAGACTGAGCCTGCAAAAAGGTTTGGGCACAAATTTATAAAACCAAAAGTGGCTCCTATTCAGAAATATGTCTGGAAAAGTTTATGTTTTTTCACTTTGATCTGGTACTTGACATATGCACAGAAAATCGTAGCTACTAAATTGGAATTCTACTCTACTGCATCATAACCAACAAAACTGTTAAGTTTTAGTCTTTTTTAAGACTTCTTTCAAACCCTTTTATATTTATGATTTCTGTTGTTTCTATGATTACATTTTTAGGTCACTGAAATGACATCAGATTGTATCATTGATCAGTGTGGTATCTCACCATGCAGATTAGGTTTGATTTAGTTGCCAATTATGTCTGTCTTTTAAGATGTCTGTCACTGAAAAATCTGGCTCCACCCAAGACAATACAGTGGAGATAATTTAATTATTGTTTGTGGTGTTTATAGCATTGAAATATTGTATTTAAATCAAATTGTCAGTGCTATGAGCACTAAAGACTAGTGGAGGATGACGTCTTAAAACCTGGACCCAAATTATCTTTAGTGTATACACCCTCTTCAAGACCAATGAGCGAACCTTTATGCACTTTGCCATGAGGACATTTCTAGTCATTCCTGAGGATGATGCATCTATGTTCATCAAGAGCAGCTTTAAGAGTGGCTTTCCTTGATTATCAGTCTGCCTGTCCATTTATATTATCTCTCTGTCTATCTCTCGCTAAACAACATTATCTCTTTACTACTGACTATCTCAGCACCTTCTGTATTTGTCTCTCTCCATCTATCTGTATATCGATTCCTCTGCATCTATCTATCTACCCCTCCACATCCCTCTATATCCATCTATCCTTTAACATCCATTTATTCATCCATCTGTCTATGTATCTATCCTTCTCTTTTTTCTTATTTCTTATTCCTTTGCTTTTCATGTTATGTTTTCTTGAGTCCAACTACTCAATATTATGTTAATTCAATTAAAAATCCCCCAAACTCACACCACCCTCAGTTCATCATCCTTTCAGGCATCAGCTGTAAAAGACCGGAATACCCTCCAAGAAACACTAAAGCTAGAGACATTTATCCAAATTGCTGAGTTTAAATGACACATTCGGGAACGTTTTTACTGATATTTGTAACAGTTTCAACTGGTTTTGTGTGTGTGGTCAGAATTTAAAATGTTTTGCTTTAGATAATGTACAGTATCAAGATGAAAACACGTGGCTAAAATGACGAATGACAACTAAGCTTATATAATGTGTTCTCTGTCCCACCAGTGGGTGTAAAACAACCTCAGGACTTTTTAACTAGAAAAAACTGCAGTGAGAAGTTCCTGGTCTGCATGACTGATTTAACCACATTCCTTCTGAAGGTTACAAGCAAATTATAATTGTTTAGTTTGTAGACACATTCACACTGTTGCACAATGTTACTGGTATAAGGATTGAAATACCTGTACCTGCATGACTTCAAACGCGAAGGAAGTAGACAAGCTTTAGTGTGCAGTTCTAAATAGGATTTTCCAAAACCTTCATTCACTATAGTTGCAGTGAATGGTGCCATCTAGTGATTCTACAGCGATATGGCACCCCATCATTATTGTTACAGACCTGGGGCCTCATGTACGAACGGTGCGTACGCACAAAAACATTGCGTACGCTATGTTTCACGCAAACGGTCAGATGTACTAAATGTGATTTGAACGTGAGAAAGTGCGTACCCCCACAACACTTTAACTTCAGGCTTACGCATGTTTCTAATGTGTTTTTGTCATTTAGCGACACTTAGAGGTGATGCATTGAAATGACAACTATTAAGATATCCTTTACGCACACATTTTAGTAAGCCCTTATTGTGTAAAAAAGTAAATTAATCAGACAATTAAACAGTAAATTAATCAGACAATTTCATTGCCTTACTGAAATAATCATTCAACGTGTTTCACTTAGCCTAGATTATATAAACATTCATGAAATGTTGCGCTGGAGTTCTTGGGAGATGGCTGTATTGGCATTACTGGAAGAGATTGCTTATGGCCGAATTTGCAGAGAGCGCGTTTTTCGTGACCATTATGGTTTTTTGGCACATGGTGATGACTGGCATATAAGCCGTTTCAGATTTCCAAGAGCTGTCCTCTTGGGACTGTGTGCTGAGTTGGGTCCAGTTTTGGAGAGAGAAACGGAGAGGAGTCACGTTGTAACGTTTCAGCCAGGAAGACACGGATCCGAATGCGGATTGCTGATGTTTTTATTTCTTGAGTGAATACGGAGTACTCGCACAGGTGAATAACTCCGTGTGGTGTGTGCAGTGTGTGAGTGCGGTTGTCGTGGTCAGGACGGTCCGAGTTCACGCCGGGTAGACAGATGGCTGGAGGTACAAAGGGGCTAGGCTGGAGACGAGGTCTGGAACGAGAGCAGAGGTCAAAACACAGGAGAGCAATCAGGAGATAACGCTTGGTAGATGGCATGCCAACAATACTTCGCAACCCGGAAGATAGAGGAGGAAGCTTAAATAGCGTGAAAGGGGAGGGGCGATGAGCGGCAGGTGAAACGCATCTCATGGCGATCATGTGCTGTTCCTGACACACGTATTGGCAGTTCCTTTACAGGTGCTGACAGCGCTCGGCTTCCTGGCAACTGGCTCGTTTCAAAGAGAACTGGCAGACCGGTCTGCGATATCCCAGTCATCTTTGAGCCGTGCCATGAAGAGGCGGTCTTTGCATAGAGGCGTTGCTAGGCAACTGCCTTGGGCCCCTCCCACTGCAGCCCACTGTAGGGGCCCCCTGACCTGCTAACTTGTTTCTCGCATATTAATGTTGATGGGCCCCCTAGCTAAATTCACCTTGAGCCCCCAAATTGCTAAGTCCGCCACTGGTGCCATGCCAGCTGTTTTGGATGGGATCATCTGCATGTCAGCTAGGTATATAAAGTTCCCATAATAAGAAGCGGTTGACCAGGCAAGCATTAAAGCTCAATTTGCAGTGATAGCCGGTTTCCTAATGTAATCGGAGCAATCGACTGCACACACATTTCTATAAAGGCACCATCCTAGGAGGAATTTGCTTATGTGAATAGAAAGCACTTTAATTCCATAAACGTGCAAATAATCTGTGATGCAAAAATGTTCCTTACTAATGTAGTGGTACATTGGCCTGGTTCAACCCATGATTCGTACATCCTTACAAACAGCATGGTTGGGAAATAAAAGCATTTGACATTTCCAGCTTAGAATAATTCATTTAAAACATGGGTAATTGTTAAATTACTTAGGAAACAGCAGCTACGCGCTCAAGACGTGGCTGATGACCCTTTCCACAGACTGACCGGGAGCGGAGATACAATTCTCTTCATTTTTGCACCCGGTTAGACTTGGAGAGGGTGATTGGGCAGCTGAAAAGCCTGGACAGGACCGGGGGTATGCTCCTGTATTGGCCAGAGAAGGTGTGTGGTAATGTGAGGGCATGTGGGGTCCTGCACAATGTTGCGCACAGGTATGCCGTGCCATTGTTAGAGGTGGTGGAGCAACCAGTGGACCCAGAGCCAAATTAATGTGCAGCCTAACCCAGGTGCCATATAAGCAATGCAACAAATCATAGCTACAATATAAAAGGGTAAGAGACAGCATTCAAATTTTAACCAATTATTTTATTGAGTTGCTGATGCTAGTGAGTGCATCACTGATATTTTTTAGGTGCATTATATAATTCTGCCAGTGTGCATTGTTCTGACCCCACAGCATTTAAAGCTTCACACACGCTGTCCCACTCAAGATACTGGACAGAGTGGAAAAAGCTGGACTCAAGGTCTCACTGTGCCAGTGCCAGTTCTGCCAGTCTCATGTCCCTCAAAAGTGGAAGCTGTTACCAACTGGACGTGTTAATGGGGTGTTAAATCTATGCCAGGGGTACTCAACTGGCGGACCGCGGTCCGGATCCGGACCCGAACGCAGTCCTGTCCGGACCCAATCTCATTCCTGATTAACTGGATACGGACCAAAAAAAAAACCGGAGCATTTATTTCAGGGCTATTGAAAAAACACTCCGTCACGAGTGTTACGTTGGCCACCCCCACTCAACAACTTACGTTCGCCACCCCCGCCGCACCGGACCTCAGGTCACAGGTATCTGCCAAAATTGGACCGCGGACAAATTTAGTTGAGTACCCCTGATCTATGCTGACTCCCCGGGGCGGGTAGTGCCCTTGGTGGGGGGCTCTGTCATGCTACAGCCCTGGACCCTCCCCTTGGGGCGTGTGTCTACGTAGTCCGTGTCCATGTATGTACTGTACATGTGGGGGTGTGGTTGGGTGTGAGTATGTGTGTTCACTCGTGTCAGTAATCTAATGTATTTCAGGCGGTGCTTGTTAGTTAATGTGTATAAACTGTGTGTGTAACGTCCTGTGCTCATCTTTGTTTGAGTCTCACGCCAGTAATTTTCATGTTATATGTGCGATGTCTGCACTACTTCACAAAATTGAATACCTGTCTCGTCCTTCAGCCTGCATCCACCGTTACAGTAGGTAATGTTTATATTACATCATGTCAACAATGGATGCATGTCTAGATGCTCCACACAAGTAAAATAAAAATCGAAGTACGAAATTAAAACAACTCTGTCCTTAATACAATTCATTATTGAGATCCGAGAGATAGCCATACTGCTAGTTTTATTTTTGGTGACAACAAAGGTGCTGTTACACTTTTCACTGTTGTGGAAAGAGCTCAGGAAATGGTGTTAGCTGATCTGTTTTATGGCAAGGTCTGAAAAATAATATAATGCCTGTACTGTATTTAATTTACCTGCACAGGTAACCCTGGATTTTCTGTCTCATGACAGTGGACCTTTTTTAAGTTATAGTATGATGGCAGTTTATTTTGCATGCCTAACCTGCTCCTATGAAGGCTAAGTCCAGGATTATAGACAAGTTAGCTTTTAAGTGCCCTGGTGCACAAAATGTAAAGCCCCAGTATTCTGACTAAATAGTACCACCATTCTCTTCCAGGTTGCGAGAGATACGCTGGCGCGTTTTGGCTGCCGCTTCTCCCCTGGGAAAATACTTTGTATTTTATAACTTTGTATTTTATGCATTTTACATTTCTCACCTGAACCAGCGCTGTGTATGGCATTTTGGCATTTTGTACTGGATTAACTGTGCTTGAGTCCTGTGGAATTACGTGGTGGCTCTGAGTTTTCTTGGAGTGGAGTATCTGTGGCTAGGTGTTTGCGGAGCACCGGTGAGGCTATACAACTGCTGTGAGTAATGGCCTATGCTTCTTCCAGGCTATGTGGATTATTATTATTGTGTCTGTTGGGCTGTGACGGCTGCAGCTACCATTGTGGTCCCACCATGGCGACGGGGATGATAAAGTACTCCTTCAGTGACCTTTTTGCGCTTCGCAAAGCACAGTATAAGACTCTTGCTCCGCTACAGATGCATCGACACCTCAGCATTTTGCGACGACCTAAATACTGTCATCGGGGTCGGTCTTACATTTTTAGGCAGCTCCCTAACAATATTCCTTCGATGTGGGCCTCGCGATGCCGGAAGGTTTCACATGCGGTGGCTGGGTTAAACAACCAAATTAAGAAACGGAACCTACACTACATATCAACAACTGTCCCGGTGCTTAGAGCAGATCTCAAATGTGCTCTGTTCAATGGTCGTTCCTTAAATAACGAGGCATCGTTCATTGCAGATGTTATTCTGGAACATGACATTTATCTGCTTTGTCTTACCGAAACCTGGCAGCAGCCTAATGAGTATTATGCTCTCAATCAGGCATTGCCTGCACACTACAAATACATGGATAAACCGCGTTTAACTGGTCGTGGTGGAGGACATGCAGTAGTTTACAGATCTAACCTTAACATTAAATCTGTCTCAATCTCGAACATGACATCGTTTGAGTGTTTGGCTATGTTAGTCTCTGCAGCTAGACTCGTACTAATTGTGCTTATTTATCGTCCTCCTAAGCTAACTTCGGTTTTTATGGCTGAGTTTTCTGAGCTAATCTCTTCACTTATCTCTGTTTACTCTGATTTGTTGCTGCTTGGTGATTTTAATATTCATATTGATTCGGGTACCAGTATGCTTGCCAAAGAATTCCTAAATGTGCTTCAGAGTTTTGATATTGCTCAGCACGTCAACTTTCCTACACACAAGAAAGGCCACACCTTGGACAATGTCTGTTCTGTGGGTAAATCTCCCTTTAATTGTAATAGCATTGATCTATGTGTGTCTGATCATAAAGCTTTTTTGCTTTCCCACTGTCACGGCCTCTGCGAGGGCTGCACCAATCACGCCAGATTACATTTCGGAACCTCAAAAAAAAGCTAAAACACTTTATTATTCTAATGTTATTCATAGTGCCCACGGTAATCCCAGAGCTCTGTTTCAAGCTGTCAATAGGATACTCGGCCCTGTGAAGAGTTTTCCTTTAACTCCGTCGTTTGCACTTTGTTCTCGTTTTATGGATTTTTTCAATCATAAAATAGACACAGTATACTCACAGTTTCAGTCTACTGTGAATGTGTTAGACACATCTCGACCATTCTCATAGTCCAGTAGCAGTTATTTTACGGCTTTTGATGCTGTGGATCAGCAGTTGGTTGCAAAGCTTGTTATGACCTCTAGGCAGGGCCGGCCCTTCCATTAGGCGATATAGGCAAATGCTAGGGGCGCCGTCTGTCCAGGGGGGCGCTCGCGTGCATGCAGTTTTTTTTTTTTTTTTTTAACAAATGAACAATTAATAAATGTGAAAACAAGCAAAGTCCACATAATCATAATTTCATTGTTTAATAATATTAGTCAATTTAATAATTCTTATAATAACAACACAAGACACCTCTCACCCGCGCGCCATCCCGCCCTCCCCCGCGCGCTCTGCGCACCTCGTTACTGTTTCTCTGTGTGACGGGCAGGGGTGAGCAACGAAAAGGAAGCGATCACGCCAAGTCTCAGGGAAAAATTATGGTTTAATAGAAAGTGTGCAAACCTAAAACCCGTGCACTATCTCCAAATTAAGGATATAATGACCAGCGGTCAACTGGTACAAAGACAAGACATATATAGGCAAACAAATGACCCTCAGGTGAGACGGATCACGGGCTCCGCCCACCTGAGGGACGCACATGACGTCACCAAACAACAACAACAACAGCCGCTGTGGACAGAGGCGGCCGGTAGGGGGCCGCCTCACCGTGACACTCTGTACACCGCAGAGTGAGTGACATCTCCCTGTAAAGACCTCAAAAAGGCAGAAAAACAGGTAATATAATGGTAATATGTGGTGAATTAACACTATACCATTGGCGAATGGTCAGGGACTTCAACGCCTTCTCTGAAGGTTAATTGATCTTAAAAAGGATGCTTAATTTATTATATGTAATATATGTTAATAACGCTTCACCAATAATTTGTATTTTTCCTATAAATCGGCTTTCAAATCCACTTTTCGTACTTGTGCTGGAAAAAAACCTCAGCGGTGAAATAAAAAATCAACCAATCAGAATATTTCACACCGTTGTTTCTAGGTAAAAGAGAGAAAGGCCCTTTTACACTGAGAGCTTTTATTATAGATTGGCAGTTTTATCAACCAATCATATTATCAAATTAAAATCGTGGGGGCGTGCTCCAATGATCTCCTTTTTATTTGAAACAAATCCAAAATGTTGCCAATCTGTAGCTGTTGTGTTTTTCTTTGAAACCAGCTCGCTTGACTCACAACACTCAATCGTCATTGTGGCTTTTTCCCCTCTGTATGATCTTAGTGAAAACCGCCACTGTCATCATACTGCCCAATCCTAGTAGGTGCTATGATTAGCTTAGCTTAAAATAAATATATACTAAAACACACATATGCTCCTCTGTTCATTGCGAATGCACTTTTGAAATATTAATGTTGCAGTAGGCAAATTGCCCTGATTTGCACTGGTGGTAGTTGTTGTTTATTTATTTTTATTTTTTATTTATTATTAATATTTAAAAGTTGTTTTCTGCACTATGTTATGTAAAATAGTTTTAAAATATTTTTTGTGCAACACCTTTATATTTATTGCTTGTTATATGGTAATATTTAAGTCATTTGCTTTTTATTTGTTTCTTTAATAGTGACACAATCAACACAATGATTGATGATGCAGGGGGCACCAACCAAAATCTCGCCTAGGGCACCACATTAGTCAGGGCCGGCTCTGCCTCTAGGGCAACGACATGTCAACTGGATCCCATGCCAACACAATGGGTGAAAGCCTGTTCTCCGTCTGTCTGTCCTCTTATTACTATGGTTATTAATGCTTCACTTTGCTCAGGAATGGTTCAGGCATGTTTGAAGCTGGCAGCCATCACTCCAGTTCTCAAGAGGCCTGGCTTAGATCCTGAGAATTTTGATAATTATAGGCCCATTTCGAATCTCCTATTTCTCAATAAACTGTTCGAGCGAACAGTACGCAGTTAAAGGAACATATTGAATCCTGTGATCTGTTTGAAGTCTTTCAGTCTGGTTTTAGGAGAAAACAGTACTGAAACTGCTCTTGTTAGGGTGGTGAATGATTTGTTGATGGCAGCTGACCAGGGACTGCTTAGCTTGCTTATTTTACTGGACCTGACTGCAGCATTTGACACAGTGTGCCATAGCCTATTGCTATCTCGGCTTAAAAATATGATTGGCATAACTGGGACTGCGTTAGCATGGTTCACTTCTTATCTCTCTGACAGGCAGCAGTTTGTTTCTATTGGAGGTTTTAAATCTGAAATTTGTTCCGTGTTACATGGAGTCCCCCAGGGCTCAGTCCTTGGACCTTTGCTGTTCATTTTGTACCTGTTTCCTCTTGGTGACATCATTAAGCAGCACGGGCTGCAGTTTCACTGCTATGCTGATGATGTGCAGATTTATATCTACACCAAACCTGCCCATAGCTTGCCTCCTCTTGCCTTGTTGAGCTGCTTAACGGATGTTAAGGCATGGATGATGGAGAACTTCCTGAGTTTGAACAATAGAAAGTCTGAGGCCATCATAATTGCTTCTCCTGCTACAGTTAGGAGACTTGGTGACACCACTGTTAGTATTACGGGTTTGGTTGTTTCTTCCTCTGCTGAGGTAAGAAATCTCGGAGTCACGTTTGACTCTGTTATCTTTTGAGTCACACATTAAAAATACATGTAGGGCAGCTATTTCCATCTTAGGAGTATATCTAGGATTCGCCCTTTCCTTTCTTTTGCTGCTGCTGAGATCTTGATACATGCGTTTGTCACTTGCCGACTTGATTACTCCAATGCTCTGTTGTATGGCCTCCCTGCGCGGGCTTTGAGTAAGCTGCAGTATGTGCAGAATTCAGCTGCGAGGGTGCTTACCCATAAAAAATCTTGGGAACATATTACTCCGGTACTGTGTCACCTTTATTGGCTTCCAGTGCAGTATCGCAACCAGTATAAACTGCTAGTGTTGGTTTTTAAATCCCTGCATGACCTTGCTCCTTCCTACTTAAGTAGGTTACTCCAGCCATACTCCCCGATACGTACACTTAGATCTTCAAGCCAACACTTGCTTGTGGTTCCACCCTATAAGTTAAATTCCACTGGGAAAAGAGCGTTCTGTGTCGCGGGTCCGATGCTGTGGAATGGGCTCCCTGATGAAATGCGGGCTTGTTCATCTTTAGATATTTTTAAAGCTGGTCTTAAAACTCATCTTTTTAAAGTGGCATATGGGTGAGATTTGTAGATTGTAGTGTTATTCTATATTTTATGTATATTTATCTGTATTTTTTATTGTATTTTATTTTTCCTGTGTGTACAGTGTCCTTGGGTGTCCAGAAAGGCGCTTTACAAATAAAATGTTATTATTATTCATTCAAATGCTGTACTTTTATAGGAGCAGAATATGAGATTGAGATATTTGCAAGGGTATCGCACTGCCTTGTCTCCCCCTTCCTGCCCCTTCATTGTGTTTTGTGTACTGCCGCTGCGACCCACACAGCCAAGGGGAAGTGCAGCTTTGGTTGGGGGTCTGTCACGATACGGGGGCCCCCCTGCCAGTTGCCCTCATTCACAGCGGCAGTTGTCCTGTTATGGTTTTGTTGTGTTTTTCCGTTAGGTGGGCGTGGCCAAGCATCATCTGACATCGTTTGTCTGTCTATATCAGGGGTACTCAACTAAATTTATCCGCGGTCCAATTTTGGGGGTTTGGGGGTTGCGAACGTAATTCGACTGGCGTTACTCAACTGGTGGTTGAGTACCTTGAACACAGTCCTGTCTGGACCCAATCTCTGGTCTATATATTTCTTGTCTTTGGTCTTTGTACCAGTTGATTGCTGGTTATTATATCGTTAATTCGGATATGCCACGGGTATTTGGTTTGTGCACATTATTATTAAACCTTCTTCCCTAAGACTTGGCGTGATTGCTTCCATTTTAGTTTGCACTCCCTGCTCGTCACATGAACAAACATACACAAGCATGGTTCAGTGATGCATTTTTTCTTTTAAATGAAAGATTTGAGTATTACATCAGTACAACAAACAGATTCAACAAATTTATATATATATATATATATATATATATATATATATATATATATATATATATATATATATATATTCATAAATAAAATAGATTATTTTCTAGCATTTTAAATATCTTTGCACTTAGTTTATTTTCAAAATAGTCCATTCCGTGTTGTGTACTGGATACTGTAGGCTCGTCTTCTGTTGTACCGTCTCCTTAGAGCAGCACAGCAACCAGATAGTAAACACTATGCAGAGAGAAATGCACACCCACAGAAAGAGAAGGAGAGATAGTAGACAAAAGAAAAGTGAAGCAGAAGAAAATTTCAGATTGCTTTTTGATAGGTTATTAAAAATACTGTTTGAGTTCTTATAGATATTTATTTATATTAATGTTTTTAGACAAATGTTACATTGCAGATAGATTTTTGCAGATAGCTTTAAATTAATTTGGGTGGTACTTACACAAAGAAGAATCCAGCATGGTACAATAAAGATGGCTATAGCACAGGGGACAATAATGCCCACAACCCACCATGCTCCCCCAGGTGCCAGACCACTGATTTGAAGTATTTCAGCAAGAAATTCACTTGGCAAGTTGATTTCACCTGGCATATATACATACACTGCAGTAGCTGTAATCACCATATCATTAATCCTACAAAAACAGACAAAAAAATTAAACTGAATGATTTAACCAGACATTCCTCATTCTCTATATTGTGTTGATCAAGTGAAGAATAAATCTTTAGGAACAATTCATTTTAACAAGTACATCACTTACGTGATGTTAGCAGGTGGGAAGGTAACATTCTGATTTTTGGTCAGTATTCTGTTCATCTGAAAATGAGTGTGAATATTAATTACATGATTTAAGGCGATAAGCAATATTTTCGTTTTCAAATTGATCAAACGTTAATTCAAGCAGTATAAAACGAAGATCATTTCAAGACCCAGTGTTTGGGTAAATATAATGTAGATATGATGAAGCAGGGAGGGGGGTGAGATGTGAATGTGTAACAGAAGTTCTTAATACTCCATAAAGAATGAAAATGCAGTGCTACAAGCAAAAGAGCAAACAACAGCAGTTAAGCTTGAAGTGTGCAGATCCAGCAGAGGTAGAATGCACAATGGTAGCTGACAGTAGACACATGCAGGGTGTCAGCAACTCAGGAAACTCATGTGCAGCACTGGATGAACGGTCCAGTGGGCTCACATCGGAGGGAGAAAGAACCAAACTAGACACAGATGTGTGTGAGAGAGAGAGAGAGAGAGAGAGAGAGAGAGAGAGAGAGCATGTTCCTCAGGCTGGGTGCTTGGCACACCATCACATCAGAAACTAAAAGTGAGTAGAAATGTTAATGACAACAGTTAGTATATTATATCATGAAAATAGTACACAATATTTTTTTCAATTTTAAAATGGAAACATTTTGATATTTTTTTCTTCAGAAAACATTTTTGGACCCAAAGCAAGGATAAATACAATACAGAGCGTAAACCCGGCTCACACTCACCAGGTTGTTTGTTGTAAGTTGAAGTCCATCATATGTCTCTTTGTTCAGTCCAGATTTTGTAGCCATGGGCACATTGTTGAGCATGAATCCAAAGTTGATGCTGAATGAAGTGCTGTCAATTTCTAAAAGAGGTGGAGGCATTATATACAGAGATGCCCAGATGTCTGATAATGTATTAGTTGTTTGAGTTAATTAAATTATAAGCTATATTTTGGAATCCATAAAAAAGCTACATATGACATATTCATGAATCCAGTTGAGAGAAAATATGCTTCTTTCAGATCTCACCCCTTTGTCTTAATCGTCTCCTGTCTGTCAACCCCTGGTGGGGCAACCAGTGTAATAGTTGCCCACATTTGCATGCCCAGCATCTCTGTCCTTTGTTTGTATATCCTCTGTCCTTTGTTGTATATCCTTTGATGTCTTAACCCTAAGGTGCAACTACCCAACCAAATGTAGATTGCACCTTCATCCCCAATTTACCCCCCCTTAAAACTCCTCGTCTTCCAATGTATAAAAGACTTCCCACATAGACCCCAGTAGATCTGGTCATGCTCCACCTTATGTTACATGCTCTGTGTGTCAATAAACTTGTCAACACTGAAGCCGTCCAGTCTCCTGACTCCTGAATCTGATTCCTGAAGGCCGAATTTCTAACACAGTAAAATACTCACTTTCCAAGGTAGCATTCTGGATGGTCTTAGGGTCATTTAGGATTTGGATTTTATCTTGTATTTTGACAACTGGGTCCAGGAGCTCATAGGCAGTGAGAAACTCTGTTTCACTTGGCATGTGTGTGAAGTTCTTAACCACCACTTTAATATAAATCAGTGCAGTCCCGGATCTGAAGCAGGAGAGAAAATAAGAATGACCAGAAAACATTTACTGGGTAATTTTCTTCATTACAGCCCATAATATTAATCTAGAGATATGTTCACCTGTGTAGTATGGTATAATGTTAATGTAATTAGGATAGCACTTTAAGCAAAAGCACACAGATACACAATACATTATAATAGTACTTTGACATCAGTACACTCACAGATGTGGAGTTGACTGGACATTTGATAGGGTTGACAGGGCAGCTGTAGCTATTGTAGTAGGGGCGGAAGTGGATGCCAAACCACTATCTTGAAGTATTTGAGCAAGAAATCCACTTGGTGAGTTGATGTCACCTTGCATATAGACATACTGAACATCAGCTATAATCACTGTAGAATTACCACTGTAAGAAATGGAGAGATAAACACAATCAATAATGTACACTGACTTCTCACCCTCATTTTCCAAATAGTGCTTATAATCTGCAAGAGGATTCAACATAAGGGTTCATCTGAAATAGTGTCTCATTACTTACGTGAAGATAGCTTTTGGGAATGTAAATGTATTCCCAGAATCTTGGCTGTTCAGTATTATGTTCATCTGAAAACAGTAAATGATAATAAGAGCACAATATGTTAATTACATCATATAAACTGTAGTATGTTTTGTTTTTCATTTTTAAATAGGGAAGATTTAATATAAGAGTATTTTCCTTAGGCCTGTGTTGAAAAAATCGATTTTCCGATTCAGAATCGATTCGCATATGATGATCTGATAATCGATTCGTACGTCCAAAGATCGATTTTTTAGTGAACTTTTAACCCCGCCTCGTCACTGAATTCACGCAGGCGTGCTCGGTCTAACTAGCTGTAAAACAACATGGCGTCGGACAGTGACGGTAACGACTATAGTCAAATCGGCAATCTAAAAACAGAAGGACAGTTTATCCAGTGTCAGTGACTATTTACAGTTAGTCCATGTCACTGACAGTTTACCCAGTGTTTTTACAGTTTAAAAAAGTTAAAAATGCTCTTGTAACATTGGGCGCAAGGCGATGGACGAGACAGAATCCTTTGTACTTTCCAAATCGTTACGTTTATTACATTTACCGAAGCGCAGACAGCGCACATAAAACACGTTTACATAGAACATGTGTGACTCAAACAACGAGCACAGGACGCTGCGCAAACGCACATTAAGTAGACAAACCACACAAACCCCACGTGATGACGAGACGAGCCACAGGTGAGGATTATCACAAGACGCACCCGCACCCATGGAGATACACAGACGCAGACGAGTAGACGCAGACAACGTTAACACATGCCCAACAGGGAGGGGTCGGGGACCGTAACGTGACAGTTCTGTTCTTATACTCTCACTTTAAAGAAAAATACACGTTTACATTTTATACTTTCAGTTTATTAAGTGTGAGCACTTTTAAAATAAAATGCATTTGGTAGCAACAGCTTTTGGGTGACTTCTTAATTATTTCAATCATAATAATAATGCACTGGTTAGTGTCCCAGTAGGAGTCCACTGTTGCAGATATAGACACCTCAAAGATGTCCTCTGTTTATTGTCCTGGATTACCTTTCTTGAAGGTAGATTTATGATTACCCTTTTCACCAGTCTTCCAGCCATCAGTAACTACCAACTACCAGTAACTCTTTGCTGATTAATATTGATATAATACTAGTTTTAACTAGTTTTTGTTGCTTCTGTACATAGTCAGGAAACAGCTCAAATAAATACATTTTTAATAACACTAAACCCCGAATTGGATCAAATTGGATCTAATCGATTAAATCGGATTAAATCGAAATAAATCGATTCTTAATCTTCAGAATCGGAATCGGATCGATTCTTGGAATTTGAATCGATACCCAGCCCTAATTTTTCTAGTAAACAATTTTGGGACCCAAAGCTAAGACCAGTAAAATACAGAACATAAAATAGCTCACACTCACCAAGCTGTTGATGGCTTCATCAATTAAAACATATGTTTCATTCCTTAATTTAACATTTGTAGCCATAGGCACATCACTGATCATGAATGCAAAGCTGATGCTATATGAAATGCTATCAAGTTCTAAAGAGGTGGAAGGATTAAAGAACACACAATAAACACATGTTGAGATGTCCAGACATCTTATAATGCATTAGTTGTTGGAGGTCATTATTATGTTGAAGTATATTTAGGATGCCCACAAAGAATTGACATATTTACAACACAGTGGAATATATTTAGGAAAGAAACTCACTCTGGTAGGTAATGTTTCCTATGCTCTTGGGAGAATTTAGCTTTAGAATTGTGATATCTCCCTTTGTTCTGAGAATTGAGTCCAGCAGATCATTGGCAGTGAGAACCTGAGTCTCACTAGGTACACGCGACAAATTCTTAAACACCACATGAATATAAATCAGTACTGTCACCCACCTGAAGCAGGAGAAAAAGTATTATTTACTTAAATTCATATAGGATATAGAAATATATTTGATATAGAATATATTTGATGTCAAATGTCCCCACTAATTAAGCAGGACCAATAAAAATGATCTAAAACTTTTATATATATAGTAACTCATCATTACAAATGACAACATGTTGCAAACTCATTTTAGGATTAATATACTTACAAAGTCAGAGTTGTAGGGCTGTGCAAAATTGTCGTGGCTGTAGAAGGTGTGACTGTTCTCACACCTATAAAAAGATGTACTCCATAAGTCACAGTAATGTAACAATTAAGCAACACAAGTCAAATCAATTGATTGGCTAGATTCTCTTCTACAACATACCACGCTGTGTTTGTAATTCGAAGATGTCTGGTGAGACAGCCCTAGAGGAACAATGCATGGTGGTGAATAGTTTTCATTTGAGATTCATGATTAATCCTTCATAAATTGCATAAAAATGGCAGAAATTAAACTTGCCTTATATAAGGGGTTGATGCTTGTGTCTCCTCCAAATTGCTTGTATTGACTGGAGAATATATTGTAGGTGAGGCTAAAAATGAACTAGTGAAATATTAATTTCATAAAACATGGCTTTATCTAACTCTACTCTGGTTAAATGTATTACTCTTGACCATACCACTTTGTGACATGAGCTTGGTGAAGAAAATGGCTGGTATTCTGGTATCTCCATCTTGGAAGCTGTACTCCATTTCACCTTCAATGTGATTAGCTAAACTCCTAATAAAAAAGAAAACAATAGCGATACTATATAGATTACTTAAAAATAACTAGAAGCAAGTTCACAAAAGAAATCAACCATGATATAAAGATCTTACATGAAGGTAAAGTTCTGGGGTTCAATTGGTTTTGCCTCTGGTTCATTCAGAATGGTGTTAAGCTGAAAACAGAAACATTTTATGTTTCAATTATTATTTTAATGAAGCAGTTTTTGTTAAACAGTTATGCTATTTTATTTTTCAAAATTACTGTATATGCAGAAAGATTTCAGTTGCCTAAGACAACCTGAACATTAGTTTGCATATGAATAAAGTAAGTCAAGTAAAATAGTTTTTAGAAAAAATCTTTCCATTTTCAAATAAAAATGGTCATAATTGTTTCCACATTAAGAAAATAAATATGTTCAGTTATTATGATTTTAATAAAGACATATCCCATTGTTCACATAGCATTTTTTAAATGAGTGGATCAACTGGATATTTGCATAGATCAAAACTGCAACATTATTTTGATTGATACATTTTTTTTCTGAGTGAAAAAGAGTTTACACTTACTAATGTATTGATGGTATTCTGTACATTGTTGTAAGTGTTGTTTCTGAGATTTATACTATCTGTCATGCTGATGTTGGTCAAGCAGAAAGTGAAGATGACTGCATAGGACGTATCTGTAATTTCTGTGAAAAAATTCAAACGTCATTCACTATGAATGACCAAGTGGATAAACCTCATAAAGGTGGCATGGTGAAATGGAAATCTGTAGTATTCCTTTGCAAAATTAAAGAAAAACGCACTCTCATAGGTAATGTTCAGCAGTGTCACAGAATCAGTGATGTTTGACAGTACAGGGCAGAGCAGACTTTTTGCAGCATTGAGGACCACACTCTCACTAGGTACGAGAGAAGAAGAGTCAAAACGGAGTTTGGTGTTGATCACAGCTGAATCATATCTAAAGAGACAAAACATTATTGTGATATTTAGTCACAAAAAGATCTCAAGTAACACATCAGTTCGAAATTATTCTGAATATCGAAAATATAATCATACATTATAGAGGGTGTTGCTGCAGACATCATGGCAAAGTTCCCAGTTGATGTTAAATCAATTGCTGAAGATACAACTACAAAAAAACATTTAGTGACAATGTGTTCTTTATGGACAAGCTGTGATATAAGTTACTGTCACGCAACTTACCATTCTGAATCTTGAGCTCATTTAGGAAGCTGATAGGTATATTGGTATCTCCATCTTGGAAGCTGTACTCCATGTTACCTTCAATCTCATTACCCAAAGTTCTAATAAAAGAAGATGGGGGAAAAATATATATAGATTGACTGTACGATGATAATAGAAAGAAGCAATTTTCAAAATAGTCATTGAAATAAACGTACATGAAGGAAACGTTCTGGGGCTCAATTGGTTCCGCATCAGGTTCATTCAAAAGTGTATTTAGCTGGAGAAAAACACAAATTACTACTTTAATAATTCTTTCAATGATACATAGGTGTTAACATTTGGGATTCTGAAACTGTTAATTGTGTTTCAAATGAAAATTGAGATTGTTATCAATACTGAAACATTTGTACATTATTTAACAATTTAAAGACTGGTCATTTTTTCTGCAGAACAAAATACATTTCAGGATAAAAACATAATATTTTTAATATTTGTATTCGAACCGCTAATCACATGGAAATTTATCCAGACACCACAGAATATCTTGATAGTTAAACCTAAAAGTTTCCGCAAAGATTACAAAATTAAGTAATTCTTCAAAACATAAATTGGTGTGAACGCCTTGAAATTTATATCATGTAAATTTTAAAAGTTAATTTTCAGATAAAAAACCAAAACTAGAACAATTATACCTTTACTTTTACTCATGAAAACCTAGTGTTATGGTTAGAAAAATGTTGTTGTGTTGTGTTCGTCCCTCAGGTGAGTGGGGCCCACGATCCGTCTCACCTGAGGGTCGTTTGCTTGTCTATATATGTCTTGTCTTTGTACCAGTTGACCGCTGGTCATTGTATCCCTGATTTGGATCGCGTCACGGGTTTTTGGTTTGTGCACTTTTCTCATTAAACCATCCCTTTTCCCTGAGACTTGGCGTGATTTTATTTTACACTCTCTGCCCGTCACAGAATGACCAGCCACTTTCGGAAGCTGCCAGTCTCCTTTTCTTTCTCCTTCGTTTGTGGTCATGTGTCATGGTAAGTGTTTGTCTGCGTGGTGTTTGTTGTGCGTAGTATGAAGCACCTTACCGCGGTCAACTGCCCTAGTCACCACCATGCAACACACACACAAAATTCAAGCACGGCGGTGACTAGGGCGGTCGACCCCGGTAAGGCTCTTCATGTTGTGTGATTGTCGTAAGTTCACAAGTATATGTGTGTGTATGTGTGTGTGTGTGTGTGTGTGTGTGTGTGTGTGTGTGTGTGTGTGTGTGTGAACGGATGTGTGGATCAGTGTGCGTTGCTTGCTTGTGTTGATTGTTAGATGCTTTGTGTGTGATGTGTTTGCTGCTCGTCACTGTCGCCTCGCTCCCAGTTTGTCTTGTTTTATGTGGGGAGCGACTGCGAACTTGAGCGGCGCGTCACTATTGTTTGTGTGTAGTGCGCACATGTGTGGGTCCAATCTCGAAAAAGGTAATGTACAGATTCAAGTATCATTAAAATTTAGTAACGATACTAATACTGTTCGTTTGCAGTTTTTTGTTTGTTTTGTCCCAGCGTGCTTGTGCTTTGTTTAATGTAATTCCATGCATACTCGTCCCCTTAAATGTCTGTTGGGGGGGATCGGCTGTGGTCCCATTCCACGGGGTGTGGCACAGAGGGCGTAGCTCCCGAGGGAGGTCCTGACCAGGAACGTGGGGGGTTCTCCTAAGTCGGAACGAAGACCCCTCCCCCATGGTAGGGGGATCAGGGTAAGTGCGCATGTGTGTTTTGTGTTGGGTTGTGTGTGTGTGTGTGTGTGTGTGTGTGTGTGTGTGTGTGTGTTTGTATGTGATTTATGTGCAGGTGCTTCTCCCTGGCGATGGATCATGCTTTTCCTGGACCTTGTGGGGGTCTCCACCTGGCAGGAGCCCCCTTAGGTTGTGGGGTGACCGGAGCCTGGTCTAAAAGAGCCCCTTCCTATAGGGCTGGGGCCCCCGGATGTTTGGGGACCATGGGGCTCCAGTCTGAAGAACCCCTGCCGAAGATGGAGATCCTCCCTCCTGCCCGGGATGACCAGGAGGCCCTAGGGGCTGTTCCCCAGCCTGCAATGGGGGTGCTCTGGGCCTCAGTCTCTGGCGCTCCTGGGTTGGGTGGAGGAGTCCACCTTGTGATGGGAGGCCCCAGGAGGGGCTGGCTCCCTAGGAGGCTGGGGTGACCCCTAGCGGAAGGCAGGGGTCAGCTCCGGGAATAGGTAGGTCCAGGAGGTGACTTAGCCATGCCCCGGGAAGGTAACCTGCACACACATACACCTTGGACGAATAAGGAGCCATAGCTCCTTGTGCTCACACCTGTGGAGCTAAGCGGCCAAATGGCGGTTAGGGCATGAGGGCCCTGTGAACGACCAGGTTTTGTCTTGTTGACGGCCCAGTCGGTCCAGGGTCCCACCCGGGGAGGTGAGCTAATCCATGTTTTGTGTTCTGTGTTACAGCTCCTGGACTGCAGGTGTGTGTCCCTGCCTTGTCCCTGCCTTCCTGCCCCTTCATGTTTTGTGTGCTGCCACAGTTTGCCACTCACGCAGTGGAGGGGAGTGTGGCTTGGTGGGGGGGTTTGTCATGGTACGGCGGGCCCCCTACTGGTCGTCTCTGTCTACAGCGGCAGTTGTCTTGTTGTTGTTGTGTTGTGTTCATCCCTCAGGTGGGCGGGGCCCATGTTCCGTCTCACCCGAGGGTCGTTTGTTTGTCTATATATGTCTTTTCTTTGTACCAGTTGACCACTGGTTTGTGCACTTTTCTCATTAAACCATCCTTTTTCCCTGAGACTTGGCGTGATCGCTGCCATTTTATTTCACACTCCCCGCCTGTCACAATATGTCAAATTTATACAGAAAATGATATTTTAAACTGCATCAATATTTTTGTCAGATGACTGTCTTATACTCACTGCATTGTTGATAATTTTCTGTATATGATCATATGTATTGTTGATGAGATTCATTCTGTCTGGCATGCTGACATTGTTGAGACTGAAAATGAAGATAACTGCAAAGGAGGTATTTGTAATTTCTGTGGAAAACATAAAATGACTGAGTGTGAATGATCCAACTCTAGATTCTTTACAGCTTGGACAATGAAAAGGTTAATTGTAATAATTTTGTGCAAATTGAAAAGGAAAACCTACTTTCATAGGTAAAGTTCAACACGTTCACAGAATCGTTGATGTATGTGATTCGAAAACTCAGAAGACTTCTTGCTGCATTAAGGACCACACTCGCACTGGGGACAGGAAATAAGGAGTCCAATACGATTTTGGTGTTGACAACAGATGAACCATGTCTAAAAGTAAAAAACATTATTGTCATATTTTTTAAATGATTTAATGACAGCTCATACTTTTTAATTTATTATACAATAAAATAATGTGTAAAAATTATTCATACATTACAGATGGTGGTCCTGCTGAAATCTTGATCTGATTGCTCATGGTTAACCATTGTCTTGTTGATGCTTCAGTTTCGCTGCTTGGGTATATTGTACTCAACTCAATAATTTCTTGTGTAGTGTTTGTTGGGAGCTGTTGTATTAATGTCATGGTAGTGGCCAATGGTGTTGATGCTTTGGGCACTGGCTTGGATGCATTGTTCATATTGGTATCGGATGCAGCAAAAGTTGTTAATATAGTTTTTTTTTGTGGTGTGGATGCTGTGGTCAAGTTTATTTCCACTGTTCGATGTGAGGATGCTTGCAGCGTGGGTAACAATGTATTTACCTGTGGGGCAGATGGGGTTGTCATGTCTAATGTTGTTGCCATTGATTCTGGTGTGGATGCACTGACTGACTTTTGTGAAGTGGATTCAGCAGAATTTGCTGACATGTGAATTGTGTAATCTTTTGCATTGTTCAGAGATGTTGCAGCTCTGATTGCTGCTGATAGAGTGAATGCTTGTGGGTTTGGCACAATGGTAGGGGCCAAAGTTGGTTCAATTTTCTGTGTTGAGAAGGCAGTCAAAGCAATCAGAGTGTCTGGAGTTGTTGATGTGAATGCAGTGGTTGCTGGTGGTACAGTTGCAGCTGAACTGGACAGTATTGATAATGTTGTTGGTGTGGGTAGTGTAGATGCATTGGAAGCGGAGAATTTTGTTTCTTTTTTTTGTTGTCTAGACAAAGTAAAATTTATTAATCTTGATGCTGTTGTCTGTGGCTTGGATACAGCCAATGTAGTCTGACATGAAGATGCTAGTGGTGTGAATACTGTGGTTCTCTGTGATGTTTCTATTGTTTCTATTGCTGATGTTAATGCATTTGTAAAGGACAAAGTAGTTGAAAATACTTCGTGGGTGGATTCAGCCAAAGTGATCAAAGATGTAGCGATTTCTGGTTTTGATGAAATCGAAGACTTCAAAATTGCTGGAGTTAATAGTGTTGATTTATTGTTTGTCTGTTGTTTGTAAGCCGTTGAAGTCATGATTTTCATAGTTGACTGAGGTAAGGATGAAATGAATGTAACTGATGTTGGCATTGTTGCAGGTGTTGTCTGTGGAGTAGATAATGTTGACATTGTCAAAGTTGTTTGACTTGATGTGGATGCAGTGGTTGTCTGTTGGGTGGATGCAGTTGAAGTGGAAATTGTTGTTGTCTGTGGTGTGGAAACCTGTGATGTAGATGATGTAAAATTGTTAAAGATTGTAAGAGTTGATGTGAATGCAGGAATTGCCTGAAGAGTGGATGATGTTGAAGTGGTCAAATTTGCTGGACTTGTTTTTGTTGGTGAAATGGTTGTTTTTTGATTGGATACAGTTGATGTAAATGTTGTTCTTGTCTGTGTTATGGATTTGTTTGAAATTGCTGGTGCTTTTGTTGGTGTGCATGCCATGGTAATCTTTGATGTAGATGAAGACCAAATGGCCAAAATTGTAGGTGTGGATCCAGTTGTTGTCTGTGCAGTAGACGATGTTGAAGGAGTGATCATTTTTGTACTGGTTGGTGTGAATGCTGTAAGTGTCTGTGGCATTAATGCAGTCGAAATGGACATTGTTGTGGATGGAGTTGTATGTTGACTTGACTCAGTCAACATGTTTGTCATAATCTGTGTTGTGGATGATACAAATCTGTCTGTAGTTGTGCGAACTGTTGATGTCAAAGTGTTTAGAGCTGTGCTCATTATGGATACAGTGCTTGCCTGTGAGTTGGATGCAATGGAAGCTGACACTGTAGATGTTGCCTCAAGTGTTGATGGACTCAAACTTTTCTTCAAAGTTGTTGGTATTGTTTCTGGTTTGAATGAAGTGCAACTCTGTGCAGAGGAAATGGTCAAAGTAGAAGGGGTTGATATTTGTGAGGGTGCAGTTATTAGCTTTGATATTGTCTGTGAATTGTATGATGAAGTGCTCAAAGGTGTATATCGTGGTCGTGTGGAAGCAATTATCTGTTGTGTGGATGCAGTAAAAGTTGACCCTGCTGTTGTCCGTGTGAATGAACACAACTTGTTTGATGTTGGTGGAACTGTAGTTGGAGTGGATCCCATGGTTGTTTGTTGAGTGGATGTTGTTGAATGTTGTTGGACGTTGTCGGACAAAGCTGCTGGACTTCTTGATAGTGTGGATGCACTTGTTTTTGGTGTGGATACAGTGGAAAAGAATGCTGTTGTAGCTGTACTTGGTAATATAAATGGAGTTGATGTGTTCAAAGTTGTTGGTAATATTTGTGTGGATGCAGTGGTTGTCTGTGGTGCAGATGCAGTCAAAGCTGACAAAGACAGTCTGCCAAATGATGTAGGCAAAGTAGTGGATTCGGTGGTTGTCTTCAGAGTGGATGGTGGTGTGGATGCACTGATTGCTTTTAATGTGGGTGTATTAAAAGTTGACATTGTTGTAGTTGTATCCAATGATGATGTTAAAGAGGTCAATGTAACTGGAGTTACTGGTGTGGATGAAGTCATTTTAGACATTGTTGTTCCAGTCTGCGTTGTGGATGAAGCCAGTGTCTCTGAAACCTTTGGCTCTGTAGATGTTGTTAAAATGGTGAAAGTTGTTGTTGGTGAGGTGGCACTGGTTGTCTGTTCCATGGGTGACGTGGAAGTGGATAATGTTGAAGCTGAGGTTTTTAATGTGGTTGATGTGTCCAAAGTTGTTGGGATTGCTTGTGTAGATTCAGATGTTGTCTGTGGTGTGGGTGCAGTCAAATTTGACACTGTTGCCATTGTCCTTGTGGTGGATGATGACAATGTGTCTAATGTTGGTGGCACTGCAGATGGTGGGGATACAGTTGTCTGTGAATTGGATCTAGGTACAGAAGATATTGTAGATATTGTCTCTGAGGTGGATGAAGGGGTAATCTGTGATGCAAATGATGTCAAAGAGGTCAATGTAATTGTATTTGTTGGTGAGGATGAAGTTGAATATTTTGTGGATGCTGTCCACGTGGTCAAAGTCTTTTGAGTTGTTATTTGTGTGGATGCAGTGCTTGTTGATGCAGTGAAACATGATATTGCATTTCTTTGTTCTGATGTTGATGCATTAAATCTTTCTAATGTTGTTGGTATTGAAAAAAAAGTAATCTGTGATGTGGATGATGCAAAAGAGGTCAATGAAGTTGGATTTGTTGTTGGTGGAGATATAGTTGATGGGTCTTTGGTAAAAGCAGTCGATGTGTTCAAATACTTTTGAGTTGTTATTTGAGTGGATGCAGTGCTTGTTGATGTAGTGCAATGTGGCATTGTATTTGGATTACCTAATATGGATGCATTTGTAATTCCTAATGTTGGTATGGAAGAAGTGGTAATCTGTGATAAAGAAGTCAATGTGTTTGGATTTTTTGTTGGTATGGATGTAGTTGAATTGGTAATTTCTGATGTCAGTGATGTCAAATGGGTCAGTGTATTTGGATTTGTTGTTGGTAGGGATGTAGTTGATGGATCTTTACTGGATGTGCTCAAAGTGGTTGGAGTTATTATTTTTGTGTATGCAGTGCTAGTCTTTAATCCATTGTATGTTAAAATTGTTGTAGCCTCTCTCTCTGGTGTGGATGGAGTTGAATTTTGCATATGTTTTGGTATTGAAGTGATAATATGTGCTGTAGATAATGTTAATGTAGTTGGATTTGTTGTTGGGGATATATTTGGTGGGTCTTTGGTTAATGCAGTCAAATTGGTCAACGTAGTTGGAGTTAATTTTATGAATGAAGTGTTTGTCTTTGATGCGGATGCAGGGGAAGTTGACATATTTTTTCTCTTTGATATGATATTTGACCATTGTATTGTTGTTGATATTAAAGAGGTGGTAATCTCTGTGGATAACATCAAAGGGGCCAATATAGTTGTATTTGTTGTTGATGGGTATAAATTTGGTGGGTCTTTGGTGGGAAAAGGTGAAGTGTTCAACATCGTTGGACATGTTCTTTTTGTGGATGCAGTGGAAGTTGGCCTTGTTGTAGTTGATATATCTGCTGTGGATGCATTTAATTGTTCCAAAGTTGTTGGTATTGAACAAATTGTGATTTGTGATCTAGTTTTTGTTAGGGATGTAGTTGGCTCTTTGATGGATGTGGAGGTGGTCCCGGTGGTTGGAGTTATTTGTATGGATATAGTGATTGTCTTTGATGTGGATTCAGTAGTACTTGACATTGCACTTGTTGAGTCTGAAGTTAATGGAGCCGAACAGTGCAATTTTGGTGTTGGTGCAGTGTCAGGAGTGGTTGTCTGTGAGGTAGATGATGTCATGGAAGTTAATGTAGTTGGAGATTTTGGTATGGATGTCAAAGTCATTGGTGTTGTTTTTTCTGTGGTTATTGTCTTTGGTGTTGTGGAAGTTGTCTTTTGGGTGGAATTTGTCAATGTGGTTGTAGTTGTGTTTGCGCATGATGAACTTCTCTTTGATGCAGTTGGCATTTTTTTTGTTTTTTCTGATGTGGATAGAGTCAGTCTTTCCAAAAGAGGCATTTGTGTGGATGCAGTGCTTGCATTTGAATAAGTGGAAGTGGACCTCTGTGTAGTTGTTAGTTTGGTTGTTGTTGGGACTTTTTTTGTGGAAGCAGTGGTAGTGGTCAAATTTGTTGGAGTTGTTATTTTTGTGGATGCAGTGCTTGTCTTTGATGTAGAATCAGTGGAAGTTGACCTTGTAGTTGTCTCTGATGTGGATGAAGTTAATCTTTCTGAATTTGAAGTTTTTGAAGGAGCGGCAGCCTGTGAGGTAGATGATGTCATAGATGTTAATATATTTGGAAGATTTGGTGTAGATGTCAATTTTGTTTCTATCATAGATGCAGTGGATGTGATCAAAGTCGGTGTTGTTTTTTCTGTGGTTGCAGTCTTGTGTGTTGATATAGTCTTTCGGGTGGAATTTGTCAATGTGGTTGTAGTTTTTTTTTTGCACAACAAACTTCTCTTTGATGCAGTTGACTTTTGTTCTGATGTGTACAGAGTCAGCCTTTCCAAAGGTGGCATTTGTGTGGATGCAATGCTGGTCATTGAAGGTGACCACAGTGTAGTCTTTAATGTAGTCGGACTTTCTAAAGTTGATGATGTTGTGGTAAAATGTGATGTATCCAATCTCAATGAAATCAATGTAGTTGCATTTGATGTTGGTGTGGTTGTAGTTGGGGTTTCTTTTGTGGATGCAGAGGTAGTGGTCAAAGTTGTTGGAGTTGTGGAAGCAGTGTTTGTCTTTGATGTGGATTCAGTGGAAGTTGACTTTGTAGTTTTCTCTGATGTGGATAGAGTCAATCTTTTCATAGGTGACGGTGATAAAGAAGTAATAATCTGTGATATACATGATATGAAAGCTGGTCTAGATCCTGTGGTTGCCTGTGATGATGTATTTACATTGGTCTGCATTGTTGGAATTATGGGTGTGGATGAACTGGTTGTCTGTTGCATAAATGCAGTGGAATTGGATACTGCTGTATTTGTAGTTGATGAGGTGGATGGATTTGATATGTCCAATGTTGTTATAGTTGTTTTTTTAGATCCAGTGGTTATCTGTTGTGTGGATGTCATTGAAGTGGATATTGTTGTCTGAGTTTGAGGTGTGGATGAAGCCAATTTGTCTGAAACTGTTGGCACTGTAGTTGGTGTGGATTCAGCAGTTGTCTGTGGAATACATAAAGTTATAGAAGGGATTGTTTCCTTTGTTATTGGTGTGGATATGCTAGTTAGCATGGATCCAGTTGTATTGAATACTGTTGTATTTGTAGTTGGTAAGGTGGATGAAGTTGATTTGTTCAAAGTGGTTAGGTTTGTTTTTGTAGATTCAGTGATTGTTTCTTGGGTGGATGCAGTCAACATACACATTGCTGTCATTGTCTGTGGTGTGGATAAAGCCAATGTGTCTGAAGATTTTGGCACCGTAGCTGGTATGGATCCTGTGGTTGCCTGTAGGGTGGATGTAATTACATTGGTTAACAATGTTGAACCTGTTAGTATGGATTCATTGGTTGGCTGATGCATGCATCCAGTGCAATTGAATAGCATTGTATTGGTAGTTGGTGATGTAAATGGAGTTGAGTTACCCAACATTAGTTGTGTGGATCCAATGGTTGTTTGTTGGGTGGATGTAGCTGAAATATACATTTTTGCCAGTGTCTGTGTTGTGGATGAAGCGAATTTGTCTGAAATTGAAATTGTTGGCACTGTAGTTCGTGTGGATGCCATGGTTGTCTGCGGAGTGCATACAGTTATACTGGACATTGTTTGATTTGTTGTTGGTTTGGATGCACTGGTTGTCTGTGGCATGGATTCAGTGGAATTGGTTACTGTTTTATTGGTATTTGGTGAGAGGGAATGAGTTGTTTTGTCCAAATTTGTTGGGATTGTTTGTGTTGATCCATTGGTTGTCTGTTGTGTGGATGCAGTTGATGTATAAATTGCTGTGACTATCTTTGGTGTGTATGAAGCCAATTCATCTGAGGTTGTAGTTGGTATGAATCCGGTGGTTGTCTCTGGAGTGCATGTATATGTACTGGATGCTGTTTGACTTCTTGTTAGTTTGGATGCATTGGTTGTCTGTGGCATGGATCCAGAGAAACTGGATATTGTTGCATTTGTTATTGGTGATATGGATGGAGTTGATGTGTTCAAAGTTGATGGGGTTGTTGTGGATCCAACGATTGTCTGTTGTGTGGATAAACTCAACATTGTTGTCATTGTCTGTTGTGTGGGTGAAGATAATGTGTCTGATATTTCTGACACTGTAGCTGGTGTGAATATGGTGGGTTCCTGTGGAGTGGCTATATTTCCAGTGGTCAACATTGTTTGACTTCCAGATGTAGATGTATTGGTTGCCTGTGACATGGGTACTGTTGGATTTTTTGGTGATTTAGATGTAGTTAATGTGGTCAAAGTTGTTGTCATTGTTTGTGTGGATCCAGTGGTTGTCTGTTGTGCCAATGAAGTTGAAGTAGATGTTGTTTTATGTGTGGTTGATGAAAGCAATGTGTATGAAATTTGTGGCACTATAGTTAGTGTAGATCCAGTGGTTTTCAGTGGAGTGATGATAGTTATTGGATTTGTTGTTGATGATCCCCTGGTTGTTTGCTGGGTGGATGCAGTGCTTGACATTGAAATGGATGCAGTGGAAGTTGAAATTTTCATAGTTGTAGTCAGTGAAGTGTGTGGAATGGCACTTTCCTTACAAATATGCATTTTTGTTGGCGTGGACTTAGTTGTAGTCTTTGATGTAGATGAAATCAGAGCAGCAAAAGTTGTTGGTCTGTTTGGTGTGATTGCATTGGTTACTTCTTGAGGGGATGCAGTGAAATTGGTTAATGTTGTTTGTAGCACTATTTTTGTGCTGGATGCCAAGGTTCTGTGCTGGATCTCTCGAGTGGATGATTTGGGAATAAACCTTTTTATATTTGATGTCTCTGGTATGGATATAATTGAACTTTCAGAATTTGTCAGTGCTGATATTTTCTGTGCTGTTGCTTGTGTCGAAGTTGCAAATGTTTTTGGTCGTGTTTGTGATATGTATGCAGTGGATGTCTGTGGAGAGTATTCAGTTGAATTGGCCAGAGTAGGTGCCATTGTTGTTGTGCTTGTAATCCCAATAAATATCCATCCAAGATACACTGTTATATATAAAAAAAAGGTTTTATTTATTTTTATTGCAGTTGTCCCTTTCTGGCAATGAAATTAACATTCAATGGTTCTGAAATAAACCTTCTGTCAAAATGTTTGCACACAATCCTTCAAAGTATTTTTTTATTGAGTATTAAAATTTGTATCAACATACAAAACCACATTAGCATAGAAGAACATTTCATTTTAATCATTGATAGTGAACAAGGTTTCAGGTATTTGCAAAGGAAACCTGCAAAGGAATAAGTAGTATATTTGAAACCCTTAAGATAGGCTTGGGGAGACTTCCACAAGTCTATCCAAAATGTTGCCTAACATCTGAGCCTAACATTTATCACAACACACATTTGTGTTCAAGACCAAACTATATGACCATATGACACCGTATGAAAATATGATTTTCTGGATTTTTGTTTTTGTTGTTATTTTTTTTAATTGTGGGTAGTATAGTTCAGACTCTAAATACACTTAATCTTCCTGGTTGATGTATTCTGTGTAAAATATGATGCATTTAATTCAGGGATGGGCAACTTCCATGATAAAGAGGGACAAAATTTTTTCAGCACTATTATTGGAGGGCCACATGACCACACACTTCAAATAATTGGATATGAAAGACACTACAAATTATTCTCAATAAGAACACATTTTAAATGAATTCAGATCTGTATGTTTATTGCACCAACATACATCTAATTTCTGCATATAAATGCATTAACATGTCCTTAATAAGCAACAAAGACAAAACATTTGCTTAATAAAAAAGTGCAAAAAAGTAATTTGAACTCCTTCATATCAAAGAACTGTAATGCGTAGCGCGCTGCGGAGCAAGGAGGCAGACACAAACGCTGAGAAGAGCGAGATTTAATAAGGACAATTCCATAGGCGAAGTTGTTTGTACAGGCACGGGTCAAAACGGGAGAGCCGTCCAAATGGTCAACAGGACAGGCAGGAGTCGTAACAGGGGAGCCATTCACAACGGAGAAACACAACGGAGACGGAAAATACCAGAACAGCGATGACAGATAATCCACAAAACCGAACAAACCACAAATAACCAACAACGGGTGAAACACAGAGATACTAGTACACAGGACTAAACTAGACACAGCTGAACACAATGACGACACAGGCGTGACAGACAGAGGGAAACCAGGACAACAGACACGCAGGGCGGGATAACCGGGCAAGGAACAACACCGACACGGGAGAGGGGGGCGTAGCCCTACATGACAAGAACAAGAAAGTCCTGCCCCATCGGGTTTTTTTCTTTTATGTCTGTGTATTGTATTTGTATTTATGCATTTTTTATTTTTTTGGACACAGAGATGTATGTTATGCTGTACCAGAAGCAAATTCCACCAACTTGTTGTGTGGTCATTAATAATAAATTAAATGAAATGAAATGTGGAAATTACTATTGATCTATTTGCAGGCTGCACTGAGTGAGGACGCAGTTGCCCATCCCTGATTTAATTAATTCTGTGTAATGTGTTTTGTGTGATATTTTGTAAAAAGAGAATGACAGATGCATGGGATTGTTTTGACCTAACAATAGATTCTAAAGAAACATTTTTATTTTGTCATTGGTGACCCCATTAAAATATCTCTGTATTGAATTTAAATATCTGTTTGCTTTTATTGCCCTTTCTTTGGAGCCCTTCTGAAAATAATAAATGTAGTTGTCATGCTGCCTGACGTCCAGAATTCCCTCCACCACCAGATCCTCGTCCCCTCACTGTTTCCACCCATTTATCAGTACTATAAAGCAAGCACTTATTAAGATTCTCATTGTGAGGTATTGCCAGTATCTATGCTGCAATCTGGATTTTGACCTCTGGACTTTGATTCTTGCTCTAATAATACAACTGTGACAAATCAAGGGGGCGGGTATGACGCAAACGCAAGTATCAATGAAATTTATTAAATGAAACACACACCAAACAGAACAAAGGAGGAAAATCAGGGTAAAGAGAATATATATCCAACTAAACATAGAGAGAAGACACAGCAAACAAATAACAAGCTACAAGAAGCACTACATATACCTAAACAGAAAGACTAGACTGCAACACATTGCGAGAGGGACTACTAACACATTACCAGAAATACTAGACATAAAACAGACTACGGGAAAAACAACTTACGTGTGATACAAAGTTTTACTAAGTACGAAAGGCGGATAACTATACAAAATACTGGGATAGTCGAACCAAACAAACATAACACTAAATAACGTACTAGAAAAAACGACACAAGAACCTGGGAATATAAAACGAATGCTACGCTAAACTAACATACATCGGGAGATAAGACTGACAGGGGAAACAAATGCAGACGCTGAAAACGCACAACAAAGAACCATACGTAAGGGGGAAATTCTAGACGAGGGGAATAAGCAGGACAAGGAACAACATGAAACCAATACGGAAATACTAGAGAACACTAGATGAAAGGAGGGGTGACATAGGCAATGAGAAACAAGAGAGAGAGCACACAAGGAAGACTACACAACACGAACCAGACCAGAAAACGGGGAAGATCAGGCTAGAGGACGCGGAGACACGAGAACACAGGACCGTACTGAAACCTTAGAAACACAATGACCGACAACGAGAGGATGAGACAGAGGGGATTAAATACCTTGGGACAGGGAGGAGAAATGAGACGCAGGTGAAACACTGAGGACGGGGCGTGACGGACAGGTAACAGGAAAAACAGGGCGGGGCTAGGGCAGACCACACAAGACTGGGAAGGAGGGCGGAGCTGGACGTGACAACAACTTTCTTGTTAAAGGTCTGCAAACATCTGTATTGTGACATGCTTCAAATGTTACAGTAGTGACAATGTTGTAAGTTTTTTACATTTATAGGTGTGATATAGCATGCCAAGCCTCAAATATGTAATCATTAATTCACTAGATGTTTCCTATGTTTTCTATACAATTACATATAATAAAATAAAATATGTAATATTAATTTAAGGAGCTGTCCTAATGCAACTGAATGCCATGTAACTATTGTAAGAAAAAAAGAAACTTAAAGGTGAAACGAAAATTAATGTTTAAACTTAATGTTTTCCAGGGAGACTGTGGGAGAGCAGAAGTGAGGAGGCCTTGAGGAGAGCAGAATAGGCCTATTCAGTGCAAAGTGTAAGGCAAGCAGTTTTTAGTTAAGCAAGCTGACAACTGGGGAAGAGTAGGGGGGTTTCGATGGAAAGTAGCAAAGGTGAGGGAGTTATTGAAACTTAGAAAGAAAGAGTATGAAAGGGAGGACATCGCCCAGCACGGGAGGCTTCTTCGCTTGGACACTGCTGAGATCCATTTGGGTTAGGTAGATTCCTAGGCACCAGTGCACTGAAGAGTTTGTACCACATGTATTTTGACTACTTTATACTCATTTATATTCCATATAAATTGATCTAAAATAACTTTTGGTGTTAAGACTTTTCTTGGGTCACTCAGTCAAAACCAGTCGGTTCATCGGGGCAGTGTTGGGGCCCATCTGGGTCCTGAGAAGAAATCCCAACACTATATACATGTTGTGTAGATGGAATATGGTTTGTAGAATGTGAAACTGGATTACTTGTTAAATAATTTATTCTACATATTGAATTGTACATATTCTACTTATTGTGTGTAGGTTTTGGATGTATGCTCTGGATTTTTGCCATGCTGAAAGAGCTTACCAAAATCTTACCCTTCTGGCAAAGTATTTGAGTCATTCTGTTATTTATTCTAACTGGATGCCCTGGGGGTTGTGGTTTGTTTCCACATGTCCATTTTGTCTCTGCCTGTATAACCACAAACCATACTTTCTGTCAAAATTCCAATGATGCTATGTAACTAAGCCTGGGGCTTCATTTATGAATGGTGCACACTCAGCTGCATAAGGAATGCATATTTCAAATTGCAAATTGTATGTTATTTAGGATTTGTTTAAAGTCTTGCAAATATACACTATATTTTCCACGTGGATGCAATACATAGCTAAAACTAGTGGTGTCAATTCCAGGTTCAGAGATTAAAAGTCTTCACCAGGATTTTGCTCAAGCTTGCTAGATTTTCTAATTAGCAATCCAGGTAAAATTAGTGGAATCAACACAATCCAGGAAGCCTGCGCAAAATCCTGGTGAGGACTTTTAATCTCTGAACCTGGAATTGACACCTCTAGCTAAAACACTTGAAAGTGTCTAGGTTACCATAAGATAAGTCAACAGTACCATACAAAGACACAATACAGTAGAATTCTTGACTATAGCTAATTTCATCACTGTGTTGATGCATGTAGCAATTAAACTATTGTGAACATATTCAGGGCTATTGCCTATGGACTTTCCTCAAGGTTTGATTCTTGGGGCACTCGTATTTATCATATTTCTGCTTGGCAAAATCATTCAATACTCGGGTCTATCATACCATATTTATAAAGCTGACACTTTTATGTAGGCTTCTCTCTACACATCTAGTCTCTGTAATTTTATCATCAACAAAATCAGTTATTTCTTGCCAAAATCAGGGGTTTCCCAAAACATTAGTAAATCTAAGTACTTCGTAACCACGCACGTACTTATGAATATTCCTAAATTTACGAGTGTTTCCCGAAACACTTTGTAACTTACGTCATACTTATAGTCATTTGAAAGCAGGGTTGCCAACTCTCACGCATTGAGCATGCGACACACCCATTTGACTGTCTTCACATGCTCTCACGCCACACATCCGATTTCTCATGCTGAAAAAAAATCTAGTTTATTTACCTCTGATCCATATCTATGATTCAATGAGTTACTAGTTCGCTCTGGCGCCAACCACTGGCGATCGATCGATCACGATATAATACTTAATTTGTGTCCATTTTACACCCCGCCCAGTAACAATTTACGTTCGCCCCCCCTTCCCCCATCAACAATTTACACTCGCCACCTCCTCCAGGTTCAAATCTCACTCCAAGCGATCTTGAAAAGTTGGCAACCCTGTATTGAGCATGTTTTTTTCTTCAAGTATCAAAGTAGAACAGCTTTCTCAAGCAGTCATACTGATGCATTTTGGAAACAGGAGATGAGCCCCTGGTCTAATGCATCCTCTTTATTAAGAAACCCTATCTCAAAAACTGACTTTTAGTCATTACTTGGGTAGCACGCATATGAGCCATTTTAATATAGATTAATCTAGATTAACCTAGATTAATCTAGATTAATCTCAAGATTTCAGTGAGATTAATCTAGATTAAAAAAATTAATCTATGCCCACCCCTAATATATATATATATATATATATATATATATATATATATATATATATATATATATATATATACAGTGGGTTGCAAAAGTATTCATACCCCTTGAACTTTTCCATATTTTGTCACATTACAACCACAAACATAAATATATTTCACTGGAATTTAATGTGAAAGACCAACACAAAGTGGTATACAATTGTGAAGTGGAAGGAAAATTATACATGAATCAAAACATTTTTTACAAATAAAAAACTAATAAGTGCGACGTGCAAAAGTATTCAGCCCCATTTTCCCTGAGTGCAACCAATTGCATTCAGAAGTTGCCTGATGACTGCTAATGACTCAAAAGGGTCCACCTGTGTGTAATCTAATCTCAGTACAAATACAGCTGCTCTGTGACGGCCTCAGATGTTGGTTAAGAGAATATTGGGGAGCAAACAGCATCATGAAGTCCAAAGAACACACCAGACAGGTTAGGAATATGGTTTTGGTGAAGTTTAAAGCAGGCTTAGGTTATAAAAAGATTTCCCAAGCTTTGAACATCTCACGGAGCACTGTTCAATCCATCATCCGGAAATGGAAAGAGTATGGCACCACAGTAAACCTGCCAAGACAAGGCCATCCACCTAAACTTACAGGCCGAACAAGGAGATCACTGATCAGAGAGGCAGCCAAGAGGCCCATGGTGACTCTGGATGAAATGCAGAGAGCCACAGCTCAGGTGGGGGAAACTGTCCACAGGACAACAATTAGTCGTGCACTACACAAATGTGGTCTTTATGGAAGAGTGGCAAGGAGAAAGCCATTGTTAAAAGAAAACCATAAGAAGTCCCGTTTGCAGTTTGCCAGAAGCCATGTTGAGGACACAGCAAACATGTGGAAGAAGGTGCTTTGGTCAGACGAGACCAAAATTGAACTTTTTGGCCACAATGCAAAACGCTATGTGTGGCGGAGAAATAACACTGCACATCACTCTGAAAACACCATCCCCACTGTCAAATATGGTGGTGGCAGCATCATGCTCTGGGGGTGCTTCTCTTCAGCAGGGACCGGGAAGTTGGTCAAAGTTGATGGGAAGATGGATGGAGCCAAATACAGGGCAATCTTGGAAGAAAACCTGTTGGAGTCAGCAAAAGATTTGAGACTGGGGCGGAGGTTCACCTTCCAGCAGGACAACGACCCTAAACATAAAGCCAGAGCTACAATGGAGTGGTTTAAAAAAAAGAATATTCATGTGTTAGAATGGCCCAGTCAAAGTCCAGACCTAAACCCAATTGAGAATTTGTGGCAAGATCTCAAAACTGCTGTTCACAAACGCTCTCCATCCAATCTGACTGAGCTTGAGCTGTTTTGCAAGGAGGAACGGGCAAGAATTTCAGTCACTAGATGTGCAAAGCTGGTGGAGACATACCCTAAAAGACTTGCAGCTGTAATTGCAGCAAAAGGTGGCTCCACAAAGTATTGACTCAGGGGGGCTGAATAATTTTGCACATTACACTTTTCAGTTTTTTATTTGTAAAAAAAATGTTGATTCATGTATAATTTTCCTTCCACTTCACAATTGTATACCACTTTGTGTTGGTCTTTCACATTAAATTCCAGTGAAATATATTTATGTTTGTGGTTGTAATGTGACAAAATATGGAAAAGTTCAAGGGGTATGAATACTTTTGCAACCCACTGTATATACTGTATGTGTGTGTGTATGTGACGCGCGTGCAGGGCGAAGGATGAGACACGGAATCCTTGCTTGGCAACAGACGTCACTTTTAATATAATAACAAATAGCGCAGTATGTGCACGTAGAAACACACATGTACATGAAAAACGTGCAGATTCAGACAACGACGAGCACAGGACACTGCGCGAATGCACATTAAGTAGACAAACCACATAAGCCCCACGTGATTACGAGACGATCCACAGGTGAGACGAATCAGCACAAGACACAACCGCACCCACGGAGATCCACAGACGCAGACTAGGAGACGTAGACGACGTAAACACACGCCCAAAAGGGAGGGGCCGGGGTCCTCAATGTGACAGTATATAATTTTTGCTGCATTTCCTGCTTG
Organism: Brachyhypopomus gauderio; assembly: GCF_052324685.1. Lineage (NCBI taxonomy): Eukaryota > Metazoa > Chordata > Actinopteri > Gymnotiformes > Hypopomidae > Brachyhypopomus > Brachyhypopomus gauderio. The sequence continues at coordinate 12,133,334 of NC_135225.1, read as the reverse complement.
CATTTCCTAGGACTAGGGATGCATTACATGAAACCAAAATTTGTTTTCATGCAATTGTAAACATTCGTGGAGTTGTTGGTGCAGTGGACGTCACTCTGATCGTCAGTGGACGTCATACAACCACCAAGGCCTCTTTACCAACATTGTGGCCAAGTGGCCTGGGAGTACTCATGACTCCTTCATCTGCGCCAATTCTGGAGGGTGTCAGATGGCTAGGGACGGTGCATTTGATGGTGGACATGTACTAGCTGACAGTAGGTATCCACTCTGAAGCTACATACTCCTGTATCAAATCCCCTGGTGTCCCTTCAGTAGCTGTGGGGCCCAGTATCCCCACTGCCTTCTCCTCCTCAACAGTAAGGACACTTGTGGAAATTTGACCTCCACCAGTCTTAACCCTTTTCCTTTCTTAATTCCGTGCCCTTATTTTTGACTTGACTACAGTTTTTTGTTTTGTTTTTTTTCTGACTTTGAGGAACTTCCTCAAGCTATTGAAAACCGCAGGCTATACTTTTGTTTTTGGCTCAGTTCACTCGACAGAAAGTTTAATTTTCTCTGCTTGTTTGTCATGGTTTTGAATAACGTGTGAAATGTTAATTGTGTGCCCTATTTATAGCCTTGATAGAAGCCTACGATCGGTCAGCATTGCAAATGTAATAATTTATGTTCTACTAATTTTTTTTTATACTTGAAATTGCAACACTTATTAGTTGTTAGTTTTTATGATTGTTATTTTGCCAATGATACAGACTAAGAAGGCTTTTGGGAAACACTCGTAAATTTGGCATTCTTTAAGTTACGTCGTTCTTAAAGTTACATTTACATTTTACATTTATGGCATTTGGCAGACGCCCTTATCCAGAGCAACTTACATTTTTATCTCATTTTTTTAATACAAGTGAGCAATTGAGGGTTAAGGGCCTTGCTCAGGGGTACCTCAGTCATGGCCTCAGGTCTAGGGATTGAACCCACGACCCTCCGGTCACAAGACCAGGGGTGAGTTTCCCAAAACGTTCTTGGGTGGGTTTCCCAAAACGTTCGAAGCGCTAAGTACTTCGTAACCTCATATGAAACGTACGAGGTTAAGAAGTACTTAGCGCTAAGAACGTTTCGGGAAACCCGTTCTTACGTAAGAGGTTAAGAAGTACTTAGCGCTAAGAACGTTTTGGGAAACTCACCCCAGTTCCCTAATCACCAGGCCATGACTGCTAAAGTTGTTCATAACTTTCTAAGATCGTTCGTTATCGGGAAACCCACCCCTGATAGATATCAATTTGTAATAAGCATTTTCTATTCTCATGTAAAACTATTTGAATTGCTGTTGCGTATGAAATGTGGTATACAATGTGTATTCTCAACTTACTGAATTCAGAAACATTCAAAGCAATCAACTGGCAGTAATCAACCAATCTACATTTCTTCAAAAAGAAAAAGTTGTGGCTGGGGTGTTAGTGGCCATTTTTTTTTATGTGAAGCTCTAATAGGCTATACATTTTGTCATCTTTTGTAACACACTTGTAATTATTAATACTGCTAACAGTAAACTCGTATTTTTATATTCTTCACACATGCTGTCTAGCAGTTTGCCATTTTAGGTAATGCCAGCAAGTTCAGAGGATCGGTTTCACTACTGATGCTGATTTATAGAACATTTACTATTAAAATATGTCTGAATAGTCTGAATGTTTCACACTGTTGCCACTGGGACATGATCATAACAAGAACAAAGATTGCGCTACCATTTTGGAAGATTTGATGTCTGAAACGACTGAATTTTTAAATTAAGACCATCTCCCTTCTTTTTTTCGAATTGTAAAAATGCACAAAATGCATGCATCCAAACGATGATGTATCAAACAGTACAATCGAATTAAATATCAACATTTTATCTGTAGGTTGATGTTTTTTTTACATAAAAGCATGTAAGAAAAGCACGTGTACACAATTCAAATGGATTTGCATTATGCACATATATTAGATAAGCATACAGTTACAAATAACAATTTTACTTACATATGGTTACATGTATTTTTCTGCCATATTCAGAAAGAGGAAACCTGCAAACAAGCAGTAAGATGAAATCTAGATTAGATCATTTAAAAATTCCTTTAAAACATTGCTGTCGATAAATGAACCATCAATCAAACTTTGCTGTTAAAAACAAAACTTGTAATACATGACATAGTGTATTGTAAGCTAGTAAAATGTAGTCTACGAAAGCTTTAAGGTTACTTGTTCCATCACTGACAAGTTTAATCTGAATATGTTGTTTCGAAATTCTAAGTCTTTATAACACCAAATGCATACGCACATGAATTCAAGAAAACCAACATCTGAAATATTAATATACTAAATTAATACTAAAACGAAAAAAGTTATTTTACCGGGTCGTATTTTTCAAAGTCATGATGGCAAATAATATGGTTCTTAAGCCAACAACTGAACGGTAATATAATAAATAACCAGTAAAATGAAAAAAGTTATAATGTCACCATATCTAATTATTTAAGAACTATCTAATGTTAAGCAATAATCTGAGAAAAAAATCCCCGTTCTTTTAACCCGCTGATTTGTCTGTAAGATAACAGCAGGTAAATTTTCAAAACGGTATACTGACGTTAAAAGGAGTGGTTATAGGTCTAAATTTGGTAGTTTATCATTTTCACCTCACTTCAACAATAACGGGTGTATATCAGGTCAGGGAATAAATTTGACTTTGTGAATGCCAAATATGCGGTTCAGTAAGTTTACATAACAGTGAATGTCAACGCTTTCACCGCACAAATAGAATACGACAACTCAATTATTCCAACAATTTCGAATTCCTTGTATACAACTAGTACGCCTTTTTGAGTGGATTTAGAAACATCACTGACATTTTAAATGAATACCTACAGAATAAAAACCAAGTAGCCTATGTAGAGAATGAAGATTATAATAAAGCACTGTCATTTACATAGCATTTTTATTTTTGTTTATTTTGCTAATTTATCCAAATGTTTTAATCTGATTTATATAAAGTATTATATTTTCCTAGGTCTTCTAAAATGTCCATGTAATTATATTTTTACACATGTCATTATTTGTTTAATAAGCAGTTATCAACTATTTAATAGAAGCCTCACTGTATTTTACCTGTCATTTTTTTAAATTAAAATCTAATTTTATATTCCATTTGCATCTGTCTTACTATGAAAGTTATTGGTTCATTACAGTTTTATTAAAACATTTACAATAATACCATAAACATTTTATAATACTGCTGACAGTTGACTGTGGAATATATAGGAGTGAGGAAATTTCACAACTGGATTTGTTGCACAGGTGGCATCCCCCCACACTTCCATGCCGGAATTTGCTGAGCTCCAAACAGAGACCCATTCTTTCAATGTTTGTGAAAACATTGCATGCCTAGGTGCTTGGGTTTATACACCTGTGGCCAGGGGCGGACTGGGGAGAAAAAGTGGCCCGGGAGTTCCTGACAGACTGGCCCACTATATATATTGTCCAATGGACAATATTATTCCAACAATAATATGATTACAAAGTCCACATAGTGGCATAACAAAATAACTAACAAACTTAACAATTGGACCCTGACAAAATACAGGGGAAAAACAACTGGAAAGGTACTGAAACCTATATTGTTCACTCAGTGAGTAACCTGAAGTTTACTCTGAAGTTTTTCTTTTTTTCTCTCTCAGCTTTTCAGCGGCACCTTTACGTTTCGTAATTTGTTTAGACCCTGGCTTAGACTGCTCCATTCAATGGACTGCTCCATCTTTACGGCAATGCGGACTTATTTTTTCACGTAGTAGTGTGAACCGTGTTGCGGAGGGATCACATGATGAGTTAGACCCTCAGCAGTGTCGGTGTGCAACTGGCGTCTCTCTCTTGACATAGTGGCTTTTAAATAGTCCATCATAAGACCACCAAACAAGTTGTTTTACACACAGTCCATCCTAAAGAACAACCTACAACTCTAACGTGGGTATTTCTTCCTCTTACCTATTTGTGGTGGTTAGTTTTAATCTAAGAATTTCAATAGCTGAATTTTTTATTGAATTTCAATAAAAAACAGTGCACAGTGCTCTGGAACCTTTAAGACCGCCACTTGCGTCCGTGTTAACTGTGTTAAGGTAATTTGTACATGGTGCTTTAGACGTTGCAGAGGTGACAGCAGTACATTTAAAATAACATGTTATCTACTGCTGTATGTTTTCGTAGTCCGGCCCGGACAAGTTATTTTTTTTCTGATCTTCGCTGCATACCTTCAGCCCGCATCAGCTGGCCCAGTCCGCGGCCCGGTCCAACTTGTTCATGTGTTTACAGGCTCAGTCCGCGGCCGCGCTGAGCAGGTTAGTCTGACTGGAGCGGGGGGGGGGGGGGGGGGGTAAAAACACCGTTAAACAGCAGCGTGACTACGGGCCGGGGCTGCATTGCATTGGCTAAGTTAATCCACCGGCGGCCGGCGGCCCACTAACCCTTCGGCCCACCGGTGAAATCCCCGGTAATAATGTATGCCAGTATGCCCCTGCCTGTGGCCATGGAAGTGATTGGATCACCTGATTCCAATCATTTGGATGGGTGAGTGAATACTTTTGGCAATATGGTGTAGCCTATATGCAGTATCTCCCAATAGGATATATGTCCCCATCAATTGCTGCCAGTTCTCGTAAAAAGTTGAGGCCCTTAACATTTTTACACCATGCACATTTTTTTTTACAATGCCCTGCAGGATAATCGAATAGAACTGTAACCTGTTTCCTGAAGTAAACTTCTTCTAACTACTGTCCTCTGGAATTTTTCCTTGTGGGACATTTATATTTCCCAAATACCTCCAAACTGATAGTCATCTGTAAGCTCATTATTAAAATTTTTTTTCATTAACAAGGAGGTAAGATTAGTCTCTGGAGAGCATATGGCTTTGAAAGGTATGTTTGCCCATACTCAGCAGTAGGATCCATTCTGAAACAGTCTTCAGAACATAGGGAATGTTTTTTGTGTTGTAGAACTACATGTCTGAGAAGCAAATACCTGCACACACATATACACAGAGAAATGTATTAAGGTAGTTTGTATTGCAAACTGTTAACTGGTTGTACTTCTGTTATTAAGCAACAACACCTGAACACTTGCAGTCTTAAGTTGCAGGTTACAAAAATATGTAACATGCTAGCCTGTCATGCAGTTACCTAAAGACAAAATTACTTTGATGATACAAAATCAAAAGGAGTTTCATCATGGTGTTTATCTTCCCTCAAACAACAAAAATGTGAACGCATACTATGTCATTATTATGACCTGCAAACTAGTAAGTAGGAATGTCTGAGCAGGACTTAAAGGCAGTAATAGATCAAAGCTTGTACATTTACTCGTCCACATGACACATAGAATTGTACATTTGGTACTATCATTATACTAACATTATGCTTACTTTTGTAAATAAGGTACAGTATATACATTTTTGTAATTTTATTATTATTATGATTAAAAAGGTATTTACAACATATATCAGTCCAGTGGTTCTCTTGAACTTATGAGGGGAGAATGACTCATGATTTTTTAAATCAGGTGGATAAAAGGTGGATAAAAATGAGCACAAAATGAGATTATGGAGCAGTTAAAAATGGCTGTATTTATTATCTTTTATTATCTTATTATCTAAACCTCAGAGGCCATGCATTAGATGTAGAGAATGTGACTTTATCATTGACTTTAAGCTCATTCCCATGAGTACATCTGCCCACAAGTCCATGAAATTCTTAAAATCCTTGGCAACAGCATAGTGGGAAAAATACAATATATTGCCAAAGTGATCGCTCACCAATCCAAATGATCGAAATCCGGTGTTCCAATCACTTCCATGGCCACAGGTGTATAAAATTAAGCACCTAGTTATATAGTTTTTACAAATATTTGTGAAAGAATGGGTCGCTCTCAGGTGCTCAGTGAATTCCAGCATGGGACTGTGATAAGATGCCACCTGTGCAACAAATCCAGTCATGAAATTTCCTCGCTCCTAAATATCCACCTGCCAGCTGTATTATAAGAAAATTGAAGTGTTTAGGAATGACAGCAACTCGGCCATGAAGTGGTAGGCCACATAAACTGATGGAGCGCGGTCAATGAATGCTGAAGCACATAATGCAAAGAGGTCGACAACTTTCTGCAGAGTCAACCACTACAGACATCCAAACTTCATGTGGCCTTCAGATTAGCTCAAGAACAGTGCACAGAGAGTTTCATGGAATGGGTTTACTTGGTCAAGCAGCTGCATCCAAGCCATACATCACCAAGTGCAATACAAGGCATCAGATGCAGTGGTGTAAAGCACGCCACCACTCTAGAGCACATTCTCTGGAGTGACAAATCGAGCTTCTCCATCTGGCAATCTGATGGACGAGTCTGGGTTTGGCAGTTGCCAGGAGGACTGTACTTCTCTGACTGCATTGTGCCAAGTTTACAGTTTGGTGGAGGGGGTGTGGGGTTGTTTTTCAGGAGCTGGCCCTGGCCCCCTTAGTTCAATTGAAAGGAACTCTGAATTCTTCAGTATACCAAGACATTTTGGACAATTCCATGCTCCCAACTTTGTGGAAACAGTTTGGAGCTGCCCCCTTCCTCTTCTAACATGACTGTACACTAGTGCACAAAGCAAGTTTCATAAAGACATAGATGACAGTGTCCGGTGTGGATGAACTTGACTGGCCTGCACAGAGTCCTGACCTCATCCCGATAGGATACCTTTGGGATGAATTAGAGCGGACACTGAGAGTCAGGCCTTCTCGTCCATCACTATGTGACCTCACAAATGTGGTTCGGGAAGAATGGTAAAAAATCCCCATAAACACACCCCTAAACCTCATGGACAGCCTTCCCAGAAGAGTTGAAGCTGTTCTAGCTGCAAAGGGTGGACCAACATCATATTGAACCCTATGGATTAGTAATGGGATGTCAGCACATATGTGAGTCAAGGAATGTGAGCGAATACTTTTGACAATATAGTGTAGCTGCCACTATCAGGTCTTTACCTGTGTTTCAGTAGTCTGGGAAAGTACAGGAGTCTGTGTCCTTGAAAAAAATCTTAGTTTGATGCAATTTATTTATTATTTATTTATTTATTTATTATATAATATATTATTATTTATTTATTTATTATTACACCATCAACTACAGGGGAGAGTATCTCTTTGGTTGCCATTTATGTATTCATAAGATTAGGCTTATCTCTATCAGGTTTGAGAGGACACACATATTATGAGACAGATAACATGGCAGGGAGGAACTTGACGCCTTGTGGTGCCCACTGAGTTTATTTGGTTACTCAGGCATACTGCAGTTCTTTTCTTCTAGTCCAGGGGTGTCCATTACGTCGATCACGATCGTGTCGGTCGATCGCGAAGGAATGTGCGTAGATCGCATGACATTAAAAAGTAGTGGATGAATCGCCCATCTGCACTGACGGTTGTATTTTGATTGACATTCATGGTAGCCAATCCGACATCTAGGGTTTGATACAGGAAAATCCCCCCCGCTCTACAAATTTCGTTCGCCACCTCACAACCCCCCACCCCCCGGTAGATCTTTCTGATTTGGTCCTCTTATAAGTAGCTCGCATGCAAACTTGTGGACACCCCTGTTCTAGTCCATGATTCATTGCAAATTGGTGCATAAACTTGGTACTACTCTTCAATCAGTCAGGAAAAATCCAAACACATTTTTCTAACAGTAAAATCAGACAAGGCTCATGATAAAGTACTCAAACCTGGACAGGTCAGCACAAAGCTAACAGTGAAGTAACAGATATGTACTGTCCAGTCTAGAAGAAATTGCAACTGGTTGCTCAGCCACAACAGCAACAATGCTAATGATCACTATGATGAATTTAATTATGGCTTCTAACTGCAACCTATGGCAGATCTGGATTGTCAGAATTTATCACTTCAGCAGAGAACATAAACTGTTGGGGGAATACGTTCTTATGTAAGATGAAAGAGAATATCAAATTAAATTTGAAGAGACAACAGAAATTATGACCTCATGTGAACCTCAGGAAATTAGGAAAATACCTTGTCTCCAAAAAGACTCCTTGCACATCTGTGGTGAGTACTTCAGAATTGCGTATTATCAGCTGATGAATGCAAGATAGATGAGAAATCAATTTGTTCAAGATAGGCTTGATGTGCTTGAACAATTTCTTCTCACTAGCTGTCTTAACAGCACAATAGACTCATATCTTGAGTTGAACAGAGAAGAACGTCAGACTGAATTGATCTCGTTTCATTCAAAGTATTCATATTTTGAATTGTGAAGCTGCTGACATCCTGAGAAGGATGACCATAAGGGCTTGTTCAGATATTTTGAAGTCTTCGTAAAGGTTGTACCTACCACATCAACCGAAGCTGAGGTTTTTTTTCACACCCTTCAAAAGCTAAAAAGATGACAGACCAACTCTGACGCAAACAAGACTTAACAATACAGCTGTAGGCCTTGTGCACAAAGACGACCTTTAAAAGTTAGACAGAAAGAACATTTGTGAGGAATTTGTAAAAGCCAATGGGAGACGTCAAAATGTGTTTAGGTCATTTCATTAGAGTAAGAGGTTTACAGACCATTGACTTGAGTTTGAACTGTGTGCATTTATTTGTGTGTGTGCATGTGTGTGTTGCACCTTTTGGTAATTGTTTTTTTTTAACTGGTTTTTGAACTTATTTATACTACAGGCATATGCTTGTGGCCCTGTTTGTTCCAAATTTTTTGTTAACATTGTGGATGATTATTTGTTGAGCTCTTTAAAAAGCTGATTAATAAAAAAAAATAAATTAGCCAATTACAAAGTATCACAATGCTGTTGTGACGCGCAGTGCAGGGCAAAGGATGAGGCAGGAGTCCGATCTTGCACAGCTAACGTCACTTTATTTGTATCACATATAGCGCAGACAGCGCACGAAGAACACTTACACATGAAATGTGAATGACTCAAAGACGAGCACGGGACACTGCACGAACGCACATTAAATAGATGAACCACATAAGCCCCAAGTGTTCACGAGACAAGCCACAGGTGAGACCGATGAACACACTCACACAACCACACTCACCGAGATCCACAGATGCAGATGACTAGACATAGACAATGTAAACACACGCCCAAAAGGGAGGAGTCAGGGGATTTAACGTGACAGCTGTATTGTGACTAAAATAAAGATGCTTGTTTAAAATATATGCATAGTAAATATATTTATTCATTTTCAATGTAATATGTTTGACATATTAAATACCATTTTGCGTTTTGCCCAACCAGTCGATCGCGGTCTACCAGTCGATCGTGGGTGGAGATTCAGTCGATCGCGAGAAGTGTTACCATGTAACCATGTATTTAAGGCTCTGACAAAAAAAAAAAAAAATAATCAAACCAGTATGCATTTTCATAATAATAAGATACAAAAATAAAATGTATTATTTACACAACCTTTTCTGCTTTTCTGATGAATGCTGGGTATGGTTTACCACAGTTGCTAGGTTGTAACCAGGGACTCTAAAGCACGAAGACGAAGAAGCCAGAATGGTGGCAGCTGAAGAGATAATGACGGAAGCCAAAAAAGTTAAAAATAATCACTTTCATGCCGAGTTTATCTGAGTGTTTTAGGTTTTTACTTTGAAGAGGTCCTGAATGAGAACGGGATGCCGTTTAAGGCGCTCTAAATAAAATAAAATTTTAAAAACCTGATTCGACTATTAGTCGACTAAAGGGAAAAGCTGACGAATCAGATTTGACTATGAACATCCTTAGTTGAATACACCCCTATTAAGAGTATTCAAACTCATTTGTAAATCACTAAATACTTCTTAACTCAAAGCTCACGTGCAGTTCTACCTCAAATAGGTAGAATTTTAATTTCCTTTAAAAACTCACGCAGGTTTTAAGCACATATGCTAATATAAAAACATGAAATAATTTCATATTTATTGTGAAAAAGCAAAGCTCCTAGCTTGAGTAATATAGTAAGTATTTTCATAGAATTAAATTAACTTTGGTTGTATAAATCATGAGAATGAACTGCTCATAGCTCCCCAGCTTAGTCGTTATGTGTTGGAGTTTACCCCAGTGACCGAGAGGGTTGCCTGTCTTCGCCTTCGGGTTGGGAGCAGGGCTCTGACCGTTGTTTGTGCCTATGAACCAAATAGCAGCACAGAGTATTCAGCCTTCTTGGAGTCCCTGGGAGGGGTACTGAGAAGTGCTCCAATGGGGGACTCCATTGTTCTACTGGGGGACTTCAACGCTCACGTGGGCAATGACAGTAACACCTGGAGGGGCGTGATTGGGAGGAACGGCCTCCCCGATCTGAATCAGAGTGGTGTTTTTTATTGGACGTCTGTGCTAGTCATAGTTTGTCCATAACGAACACCATGTTCGAACATAGGGATGTCCACAAGTGCACTGGCACCAGGACACCTTAGGTCGGAGGTCGATGATCGACTTTGTTGTCGTTTCATCTGATCTCTGGTCCTATGTTTTGGACACTTGGGTAAAGAGAGGGGCTGAGCTGTCAACTGATCAATACCTGGTGGTAAGTTGGATCCGCTGGCAGAGGAGGGGGCTGGACAGACCTGGAAGACCTAAACGTATGGTGAGGGTCTGCTGGGAACGTCTGGCTGAGCACTCTGTCAGGGAGGTCTACAACTGCCACCTCCGGGAAAGCTTTTCCCAGCTTTCGAGGGAGTCGGGGGACATGGATTCTGAGTGGACCATGTTCTCCGACTCTATCGTTGAAGCTGCTGTACTGAGTTGTGGCCGCAAGATCACTGGTGCCTGTCGCGGCGGCAATCCCCGTACCAGATGGTGGACACCGGAAGTACGGGATGCCATCAAGCTGAAGAAGGAGTCCTATCGGGCCATGTTGGCCACTGGGACTCTCGAGGCAGCTGATAGGTATCGGCAGGCCAGGCGTGCGGCGGCTCAGGCAGTGGCAGAAGCAAAAACTCGGAGCTGGGAAGAGTTTGGTGAGGCCATGGAGGAGGACTATCGATCGGCCTCAAAGAAATTCTGGCAAACCGTCCGGCACCTCAGAAGGGATAAGCAGCACTCTGTCAACACTGTTTACAGTGCGGGTGGGGAGCTATTGACCTCGACTGAGGATATTGTCACACGGTGGAAGGAATACTTTGAGGATCTCCTAAATCCCTCTGTCATGTCTTCCATGGAGGAAGCAGAGACTGACGACTCAGTGGTGGACCCGTCCATTACCCAAGCTGAAGTCACTGAGGTGGTTCGTAAACCTTTTTAAAAAAAGAGCACCGGAGAGTGTGCCCCAATTATCGGGGTATCACACTTCTTAGCCTTCCTGGTACGGTCTACTCTAGGGTACTGGAAAGGAGAGTTCGGCTGATAGTCGAACCTGGCCGTGGAACACTGGACCAGCTTTATACCCTTCATAGGGTGCTCGAGGGTTCATGGGAGTATGCCCAACCAGTCCACATGTGTTTTGTGGATCTGGAGAAGGCATTCGATCGTGTTCCTCGTGGTATTCTGTGGGGGGTGCTCCAGGAGTATGGAATCGGGGGTCCTCTACTAAGGGCTGTCTGGTCTCTGTATGATCGGAGCAGGAGTTTGGTTCGCATGGCCGGCAGTAAGTCAGACCTGTTTCCGGTGCATGTTGGACTCCGTCAGGGCTGCCCCTTGTCACCAGTCCTGTTCATAATTTTTATGGACAGGATCTCAAGGCGCAGCCAAGGGCCGGAGGGAGTCCTGTATGGAGGCCACAGGATTTCATCTCTGCTATTTGCAGATGATGTTGTTCTGTTGGCAGCTTCAGGCCAGGACCTTCAGCATGCATAGGGGCGGTTTGCAGCCGAGTGTGAAGCAGCTCTAAGTCCGTGACCATGGTTCTCGACCGGAAAAGAGTAGCTTGCTCCCTTCAGGTGGGTGGAGAAGTCCTGCCTCAAGTGGAGGAGTTTAAGTATCTCAGGATCTTTTTCACAAGTGAGGGGAGAATGAAGCGTGAGATCGACAGACGGATTGGTGCAGCTTCCGCAGTAATGCGGTCGCTGTACCGGTCCGTTGTGGTGAAGGAGCTGAGCCAAAAGGCGAAGCTCTCGATTTACCGGTCAATTTAAGTTCCTACTCTCACCTATGGTCATGAGCTTTGGGTAAAGACCGAAAGAACGAGATCGCGGATACAAGCGGCCGAAATGAGTTTCCTCCGCAGAGTGGCTGGGCGCACCCTTAGAGATAGGTTGAGAAGCGCGGTCACTCGGGAGGAGCTCGGAGTAGAACCGCTGCTCCTCCACATCGAGAGGAGTCAGTTGAGGTGGCTTGGGCACCTGTTTCAGATGCCCCCTGGACGCCTTCCTAGGGAGGTGTTCCAGGCATGTCCCCCAGGGAGGAGGCCCCGAGGAAGACCCAGGACACGTTGGCGAGACCATGTCTCTCGACTGGCCTGGGAACGTCTCGGTGTTCCACCCAAGGACCTGGCTGAGGTGTCTGGGGAGAGGGAGGTTTGCGTTTCCCTGCTCAGACTGCTACCTCCGCGACCTGGCTCTGGATAAGCGGTAGATAATGGATGGATGGATGTATGTATAAAACATGGTTGTATAAATCACAACCCACTATGAAGGTATTCAAGTTAAAATCTGTGAATAAATATATATTGTTTCATTTTATTCCAGGGTTTAAGTCATTTAATTCACATCAAACAATGATGATAACTTGATAGAAGTGCATGAAATTTTTTGTTGATGTACACATTTAATTAAATAATTTCAATTGAATAAAATGTCTTTTCCATTGTAGTTTTAAAAAATCTAATAAATGAATGTATTCTTTGCAAAGAAATGACTACAGTTAGCCTAATAAGCTTGACATAACCAATCAAATGGACTGATTAATCATTTACATATATAAGTAACTTTGAGTAAGGCCAGACTAAAGTTATGCCAATGATGGATTTCTGCAAACTCCTGTGTTGCTCATGAGCAAAGCAAAGCTGCTGTATCCCAATGTGTGCATGCTATGACAAACATTTCTGTGCCATGCACCAATATATAGAACGTTTCCACATTCTAAAGATGCATTGCATGAAATCAGAATAGGTTTTCATATAAATGGAAGCATTCTTGGAATTGTCAGTGCAGTGGGAGGCACAATGATCCTCATACTTCTCATCTCAGCTTCTTGAAAATATTTGTAGATGTTTTTCAACTTCTAGTATTTGGGACAGCTCATCCTTGGAAAAATCCCGTTTGTGGTGCAGTTTGCAATGCTTCTGTACTGATGCATGAAACGTTAATTGTGCGCGTGTAGCCTGGCGGCCGTCACTTTGCTCACTCCGTCCGCTACTATTTGGCCGATAGATAATTTTTACTACGCCACCTGGGGCCCCACCCCCCAGGACCCTAATTTAACAATGGAAAGTATCTCTTAGCAGAGCATAACACGATATTACCTCCCAGCCGCCCACCAACACAGCCAATTACGGCAACAGCCCAGCTCACCTCACCAACTCAGAGGCCTATCGCTAGTCGCCATGCAGCTTACAATCAGCCAGCAGAACCGATGGACTCACAGCAAAACTCGCTGCCTAACTGTGGTCAGTTATAAAAAAAAAATAAAATATTCACAATAAAATAACTCCACTAAATCATAAGGCATAACTTCTAATATCCCACACACACATCAAACATCAACAAAGAAAAAGAAAGAAAAGAAAACAAACAGAACACTAATGTCAAACCCGTTAGGCAAAAACAGCAACGGCAATTAAGTTGGACTCCAGTTCACCCAGGCTCTCAACCTAATGAGTAAAAACAAAGATTAAAATATTACCCAATAATCCCCCATAGACACAACTTTTCCCTAAATACCTCTCCCACCAAGCCAACACTACTACCAAAACCACCTTGCACATACCTGTACTGGTCCAAAGTTTGAGCACAACAGTAAACTCTTTGCAAGTCACCAGAGCATCAACGCAGGGCACACCAAAATGTTGCACCACATCATCTGACTTGGGTCTGTCTTTATACATACCCCTTAATAATTAGTTGTCATTTTAAAATGGGCTGCAGCTGAGATTAGCTCACTACCGTAATAGATGGAATAAAAGCACCCCCCTGCCCAATGGGACTTCAAAGAAGATGCCGTTTCTCAGCCCAAAATTTTCGGCTGGTTACACGCGCATTTATAGGATTGTTATGTGATGGATACTAATTGAAAGTGTAAAGTAATTACTTATTTATTTCTTATTTAATTTCCCAATTATATTTTATGGTATAATAATGAAAAAATGTATGTAAATTGGTGGTTCATTTTTGAAATAACTTCCAGAGCCGGAGTGGCTAATCGGGAGATTCGGGAGGATTCCCGATGGGCCGGCTCATGTCAATCTCTAGTTTGGGCCGATTGGGATGGAAAAATAATTTTGGGCCGGATTTGCGCATGAAATTCCCGGGCTGAAAAAGTGGCCCACTCCGGCCATGTTAATTTCTGTTTATCCTCCACTATCTGCAGGCCTTGTTGCATATATTTTGCAATTAGTAAATCAATATAGGCCTACAATTAAGACAGTAAAAAGACCAAAACGTACGAGAAGGAGTTATAGGCTACTGTTGTCATTACATGAATGCAGATGGGCATTTTTCACAGGTAATGGGGAATTTCCCGTTTCTTCTTTCACAAACGAATGTGTTAATTTATGTTGCCTAACAAAACCTATACAAGAGAAAACGTTCAGCTTAACACATAGATTTGCAAACTCTACCTTAATTATTTGTGTGGTTGTCCTCACATCATCTATCATTGATTTGGGCTAGAGCGACTAGTTTATCAGGTGACCAGTCGGCTAAAAATGCTTAGTAGTTTGGTGCTGTATGAGACATTTTACAGCACAAGAAAATGATTTCACGTTGGGCTTAGAGGGCAAACGGTACAATTTTACTTGATGTGTATGTGACCTGGCTGGTGGGGCACGGGAGAAGAAGCCTATCTATCACCGTGCGTGCTGTGCTGAAGACGCTTCCTTCCACTTGCTGAACTGAACTGCTGCTGCAGCGCATCTGGTGTGACAAAGGAAGAGAGAGGTCGGGTGTGTGCGAGGTAGTGGCCAGGCATGAAAATCTGTCACCTTTCGGCGAAATTCGCCGTTTTGAAGTTGAAAAGGCTGACCTGCGTGAATCGTGTAGATCCGATGAGTTTTTTGTTTGGGGGGGGGGCGGGGTCGGGAGATTATATGTATATATTTTAATTATCATTGACTTAATAAGCAAACAGAGCACTTCCGAAATCGGCAATTTCAATGACACAGTGGCCAGCAGTTTCCGCCCCGAACCATCATAGAGGCCAAATAGCGTTTCAATCATACCAACGTTCTTCATTCATGTTAAGCCCCCCGCACGCGTGCCCGTTTGCTCAGCTAGTTGCTCGCCGTGTGCGGACGCTTGAGACAGAATTCTCTGCCTCTTGAGCCTGTGAGACATTTATCTAACGTGTTTGATATTTTCTGGCACGCGTGCCCGAAATCTCACCGTGTGCGCTCGGCTGAGCAATTTGGCTCAGCAACTTTTCATCACCAGCCAATTGGAAGCTCGCTTGGCGTCACATGACACCTCGGCGTTTACGCCGTTAACGGCCATCACTAATCAAAAGTAAAGAAAGAAGTTGAACAAATAATAACAACCATGAGATATAAGATAGTTAACATGGCTTATTACATCGAATTTGGCGATAGAACAAGAAAATAATCATTTAATCAATTCGGTGTCGTGAAACATGTCTTTATGAAACACATAGCAGCATTTTTATTTGGTTGAGACACCATATACTGACGACACCGAATTAGGGTTGCCACCTGTCTGACAAAAAACAAGGACACTGTCATACTGACACAGTGGGGGGGTGGCGAGTGTAAATTGTTGACGGAGGGGTGGCGTAAAATGTTACCGGGGGTGTCAAATGGACACAGCGAGAAAAAAAAGACAGATTTAAAGTGTGCAGAAACAGTCTAAATCAGGCGTACTCAACTAAATTTGTCCGCGGTCCAATTTTGGCAGATACCTTTGACCTGAGGTCCGGGGGGGGGGGGGGGGGGGGGGGGTTGTGGTGTTTTGTCCGAAACGATATGTGGTAGAAACACCCCTCAAAACAGTGGAATGGACATTTACCTGACCAATTTTAATGTTGCTATGTGTTTCAGGTTTGAAAAGTGCTGGAATTTAGGTTAAAGTACTTTATAATGCTTGAAATTGTAACTACTTGGTTTCACAACAAATATGTCTGACTGAATAGTTCTCTTGTATTAGGTTAACAAATACGAGCCTCTTGTAATTCCAGGACGAAACATGAGAACGTGAAGACGTGAAGATTGGGCGTTTTTAAAATAAACAACCATTAAATAATGTGATAAAAAGCGAATTATTTCGAGTATATGTATAAATATTTAACTTAATTATGTTTAACATGCTGGGAAATATTGAAATGGACCTTGAAAGTGACGTACAAGTGCTTGAACTCCACCTTATAAAGGTGTATGAACCCTGAAAACGTGACTTTGTTCATTGCGCTGAAGCGCGGCGCGCGCGAAGTTATAAAATTCAGGAGGTGCATGACCTCGCGAACCGACAGCGCGCGAGGCACTCGCGCACACGCGGAGCCTCAGCGATTACGTTATTTTCGCCGCGCTGACCCTCGTACACTCGTGACGGGGGGGGGGGAGGCGCGAACGTAAGTTGTTGAGCGGGGTGGCAAACGTACACTCGTGACGGAGTGTTTTTTCAATAGCCCTGAAATAAATGTTACGGTTTTGTTTTGGTCCGTATCCAGTTAATCAGGAATGAGATTGGGTCCGGACAGGACTGCGTTCGGGTCCGGATCCGGACCGCGGTCCGCCAGTTGAGTACCCCTGGTCTAAGTAGTCGTTTGAACTAACCTAGTGAAAACCAGGACATTAAATGAATTTTCTTTGCCGGGACCTAATATTAAAAAGAAGGAAAACCGGGACAGGTGGCAACCCTACACCGAATTGATTAAATTATTATTATTTTATTCTATCGCCAAATTCGATGTAATAAGCCATGTTAACTATCTTATATGTCATGGTTGTTGTCTCATCTTATATCTCATTTATTATCTGTTCAACTTCTTTCTTTACTTTTGATTAGTGATGGCCGTTAATTGCTCAGCCGAGCGCACACGGTGAGATTTCGGGCACGCGTGCCAGAAAATATCAAACACGTTAGATAAATGTCTCACAGGCTCAAGAGGCAGATAATTCTGTCTCAAGCGTCCGCACACGGCGAGCAACTTTGCTCAGCTAGTTGCTCGCTGTGTGCGGGGGGCTTAAGTGGGACGAGAAGCAGGACCTAGTGCTACACCGCGGACAAGTCAGAAGAGCATACATTTACCACTACATTTACCAGATCGTACATTTACCACTACATTTACCAGATCGTACATTTCCCAGTGGATTTAATTGGGTTATTAATGGTTTCAATCGTTTTCATATTTTGCGGTAAAACAAAGTTACTGCCGTTCTCTACAGCATTGAATACTGTCAGAGCCACAAGCTCTTGTGATAAATAGGTAGATAGACCTATTAAGTTCGCGTCAACCCCGTGTAGTTAACGGTGACATAAAATAAGAAACGAGATTTTTTTCTAGTGTCTGTAGTTGTAACTGGTGAATCCAGGGACGGGTGAGGATAACATTTGCGCCAGGGCTGAAAAGGTTGAAGATGAATTTGTAAACGCTTGTCGTTTGAGTCTACCCTGTGCTTTAGCCCATGTTAGAAAATAAAAACACGTGAACCCTGGTATTTTTACACTCATTTTCGCTGCTGATGTATTTATTGGTTCATTAAGACGTAATGGTTTTGACTGAGCCATCTGGAATGGCGAAAGCGGCCTCTCGCGTTTAAGGATCTGGCTCCATACATTGAATCCATTGACAAGACAGTCAAAAAAAATTTTTAATGGATTTTACTATAAAGCCCGTAAGGTGACATCATGTAAAAAAATAATAACGCGTGGCCACTAACTTACTAACTTACTTTTTTAATAATTTAAAAACGAAGTTTCAAAAGGGCACTTTCGTTGATAAAGGGCAGAGTTGGTGGTGCTTTAGCACCACCTGATGTCTATGTGTGCACGCCACTGAATTCAGATGTGAAAGATCCCAACTGTTTCACATGTCTGACGTAATTCATTTGTCCATATACATTTTATTAATAAATACGTTCTCTTAAAATAGTAAGAAATTAAATTGGTAAATTGGTTGCAATGACATTGGAATATACACTGCTCAAAAAATAAAGGGAACACTCAAATAACACATCCTAGATCTGAATGAATGAAATATTCTCATTGAATACTTTGTTCTGTACAAAGTTGAATGTGCTGACAACAAAATCACACAAAAATCATAAATGGAAATCAAAATTATTAACCAATGGAGGCCTGGATTTGGAGCCACACACAAAATTAAAGTGGAAAAACACACTACAGCAGGGGTGCCCACTGTTTTCAGCTTGCGAGCTACTTATAAGATGACCCAGTCAGAAAGATCTACCGGGGGTGGCGGCGAACGTAATTTGTTGAGCGGATTGCAGATTGGCTGCCGTGAATGTCAATCAAAATACAACCGTCAGTGCAGATGTGCGATTCATCTACTACTATTTTATGTGACGCGATCTACGCACATTCCTTCGCGATCGACCGACAGTTCCTTCGCGATCGACCGGTCGATCGCGATCGACGTAATGAGCACCCCTGCACTACAGGCTGATCCAACTTTGATGTAATTTCCTTAAAACAAGTCAAAATGAGGCTCAGTATTGTGTGTGGCCTCCACGTGCCTGTATGACCTCACTACAACGCCTGGGCATGCTCCTGATGAGGTGGCAGATGGTCTCCTAAGGGATCTCCTCCCAGACCTGGACTAAAGCATCCGCCAACTCCTGGACAGTCTGTGGTGCAACGTGACGTTGGTGGATGGAGCGAGACATGATGTCCCAGATGTGCTCAATCGGATTCAGGTCTGGGGAACGGTCGGGCCAGTCCATAGCTTCAATGCCTTCATCTTGCAGGAACTGCTGACACACTCCAGCCACATGAGGTCTAGCATTGTCCTGCATTAGGAGGAACCCAGGGCCAACCGCACCAGCATATGGTCTCACAAAGGGTCTGAGGATCTAATCTCGGTACCTAATGGCAGTCAGGCTACCTCTGGTGAGCACATGGAGGGCTGTGCGGCCCTCCAAAGAAATGCCACCCCACACCATTACTGACCCACTGCCAAACCGGTCATGCTGAAGGATGTTGCAGGCAGCAGATCGCTCTCCACGGCGTCTCCAGACTCTGTCATGTCTGTCACATGTGCTCAGTGTGAACCTGCTTTCATCTGTGAAGAGCACAAGGCGCCAGTGGCTCTGGCAAATGCCAAGTGTTCTCTGGCAAATGCCAAGCGTCCTGCACGGTGTTGGGCTGTGAGCACAACCCCCATCTGTGGACGTCGGGCCCTCATACCATCCTCATGGAGTCGGTTTCTAACCGTTTGTGCAGACACATGCACATTTGTGACCTGCTGGAGGTCATCCTGTTCCTTCTTGCACAAAGGCGGAGGTAGCGGTCCTGCTGCTGGGTTGTTGCCCTCCTACGGCCTCCTCCACATCTCCTGGTGTACTGGCCTATCTCCTGGTAGCTCCTCCAGCCTCTGGACACTACGCTGACAGATACAGCAAACCTTCTTGCCACAGCTTGTATTGATGTGCCATCCTGGATGAGCTGCACTACCTGAGCCACTTGTGTGGGTTGTACAGTCCGTCTCATGCTATCACGAGTGTGAAAGGACCACCAACATTCAAAAGGGACCAAAACATCAGCCAGAAAGCATAGGTACTGAGAAGTGGTCTGTGGTCCTCACCTGCAGAACCACTCCTTTATAGGGGGGATCTTGCTAATTGCCTCTCATTTCTACCTGTTGTCTATTTGCACAACAGCAGGTGAAATTGATTCACAGTGTTGCTTCCTAACTGAACAGGTTGGTTTCACAGTGTGGTTGTCAAGTGTGGTTGACTTGGAGTTATATTGTGTTGTTTAAGTGTTCCCTTTATTTTTTTGAGCAGTGTATATATTTATTATAATAAAATAGGTATCCATGCAAATATTATTTCATGCAGTTTTCTGCATGAGTCAAATCAAAGCATTTTTTGTGATAGTATTAACACTGAAGAGCAGGTATGTGAAACATACCTTCAAGGTAGAATTGTAGTTTTTTTGTCATGGAACCCATCCCTTCAGGTGACAATTTCAACATACTGTACATAGCCATACCAGCCCTCTCTAACCTCTGACGTTTCTAAAGGTTTTGAGAACATTCCTGCTCCAACGTGGGAAAGGACTAAGAAGTCTTTTAGGGAAATATTTCTTTACATTTTTGATCTAGGCTACTATATATATATATATATATTATGGCAAGCCGTATATTATGGCAAGCCGTATATAGAAAAAACTATATATATAGAATGACTGCTAAGTCTGAATATATGGAATGAAAGTCTGAATATATGGAATGAAACCTGAGAATATGGAATGAAGTCTGAATATATGGAATGAAACCTGAGAATATTGAATGAAAGTCTGAATATATGAAATGAAACCTGAGAATATGGAACGAAAGTCTGAGTATATGGAATGAAAGTCTGAATATATGGAATGAAAACCTGAATATATGGAATGAAAACCTGAATATATGGAACGAAAGTCTGAATATATGGAATGAAAGTCTGAATATATGGAATGAAACCTGACGTCACTTGCACCATTTTGTGCTTTCAGTTTGTGGTACCAGGTATGGCGGCAGGCTTGTTTGTTTGGCAGCATTTTGGGTACCCATATATTCCATATATTCAGACTTCATTCCATATTCTCAGGTTTCATTCCATATATTCAGACTTTCATTCCATATTCTCAGGTTTCATTCCATATATTCAGACTTAGCAGTCATTCTATATATATAGTTTTTTTTCCTGAACGGCTTGCCATAATATATATATATATATATATATATATATATATATATATATATATATATATATATATATATATATATATACACACACACACTACCGTTCAAAAGTTTGGGGTCACTTAGAAATGTTCTTATTTTTGAAAGAAAAGCAGTTTTTTTTTTCAATTTAGCTAACATTAAATGCATCAAAAATACACTCTATACATTGTTAATGTGGTAAATGACTATTCTAGCTGTAAATGTCTGGTTTTTAATGCAATATCTACATAGATGTATGGAGACCCATTTCCAACAATCATCACTCCAGTGTTCTATGCATTGTGACGCACAATGGTGCATTGTGTTTGCTAACTGTGTAAGGAGGCTATTGGATATTTAGAAAACCCTTAAAAACCCTTGTGCAAGTAGGTTAGCACAGCTGAAAACAGTTTTGCTGATTAGAGAAGCTATAAAACTGACCTTCCTTTAAGCTAGTTGAGAATCTGGAGCATTGCAATTGTTGGTTTTATTAAACTCACAAAATGGCCATTAAAAGACCACTTTCAATTGAAACTCGACAGTCTATTCTTGTTCTGAGAAATGAAGGCTATTTCATGCGAGACTTTGCTAAGAAACTGAATATTTCCTACAATGGTGTGTACTACTCCCTTCAGAGGAGAGCACAGACAGGCTCTAACCAGAGTAGAAGGAGAAGTGGAAGGCCCCGCTGCACAACTGAGCAAGAAGACAAGTACATTAAGAGTCTCAAGTTTGAGAAATCGACGCCTCACAGGTCCTCAACTGGCAGCTTCATTAAATAGTACCCGCAAAATGCCAGTGTCAACGTCTACAGTGAAGAGGCGACTCCGGGATGCTGGCCTTCAGGGCAGAGTGGCAAAGAAAAATCCATATCTGAGACTGGCTAATAAAAGAAAAAGATTAATATGGGCAAAAGAACACAGACATTGGACAGAGGAAGATTGGAAAAAAGTGTTATGGACAGATGAATCAAAGTTTGAGGTGTTTGGATCACACAGACGAACATTTGTGAGACGCAGAACAACTGAAAAGATGCTGGATGAGTGCCTGACACCATCTGTCAAACATGGTGGAGGTAATGTGATGGTCTGGGGTTGCTTTGGTGCTGGTAAAGTGGGAGATTTGTACAAGGTAAAAGGGATTTTGAATAAGGAAGGCTATCACTCCATTTTGCAACACCATGCCATACCCTGTGGACAGCGCTTGATTGGAGCCGATTTCATCCTGCAACAGGACAATGACCCAAAGCACACCTCCAAATTATGCACAAACTATTTAGAGAAGAAGCAGGCAGCTGGTGTTTTATTGGTAATGGAATGGCCAGCGCAGTCACCAGATCTCAACCCCATTGAGCTGTTGTGGGAGCAGCTTGACCGTATGGTACGAAAAAAGTGCCCATCAACCCAATCAAACTTGTGGGAGCGGCTTCTGGACGCATGGGGTGAAATTTCTCCAGATTAACTCAGCAAATTAACAGCTAGAATGCCAAAGGTCTGCAATGCTGTAATTGCTGCTAAGGGAGCATTCTTTGACAAAAGGAAAGTTTAAAGTAGAAAATTATTTCAAATAAAAAAAAAACATTATTTCTACCTTGTCAATGTCTGGACTATATTTCTATTCATTTTGCAACTCATTTGATAAATAAAAGTACGAGATTTATTTCAGGGAAAACACTAAATTGTCTAGGTGACCCCAAACTTTTGAACAGTAGTGTGTGTATATATATATATATATATATATATATATGGATGTTGTCTGTAAGACAAGCAAGATGATGATTTTAGGTTCCTATTCTGCACCATGTATTTTCTCTGCTAATAACTGAACTTAAAATTCTATAGTATTATAATCACAGTGCAGTATAATTAATTTCTGAAATGTTCTTGGTTATCTCAAAATTAGGTTGTGAAATTAACAATTAAAAACGTTAAAAAAATAGATTTTAACTTTTACCTGCTGTGTGAAAATGTATGTGAAATGTGCGATGTAATTGTTCATGAGTGAATATTTCCCTCCCTGAGTTTATTTATTAAATGATATGTGTAATAAAACTAAATAAAACATATCTGCAGGAAAAAAGATTAAATTGAGTGTCCAACTGAACTGTTTAATGAAACAAATTAAAAAGAAACTTAACATCAAAGTGAACTAACGAACAAAAGAATGCAATACAATATCAGTGACAAAGCAATGGTTATACGTACAAAAGGACTTAAATGAGGCTCAACATAATAACATGCCTCCAGGTGGTGTATCAAATGAGGCTCAACACACATCATCTGAGGGAGGCGTGGCACCAAATCAAAGCAGACAAGCACGTGTCTGCACGTAGACAGAAACAAACCATCACCAGAAAACAAACTGTTCTGTTGCACATTCTTCACCTATGACAGTTAGCTATCCACAGTTGCCAACTAGGCATAGCTACAAACAAGCTGGAGAGTTAACATTAGGGAATGACAGTGTGTGTCCATGCTGACACCCCTGGAGGGCAAGGAGTTCCCAAGCATTGCAGAATAAAGCAAAGCATCAGAATGCATCTGCATTGTTTCCATATAAAAGCACCAAGAACCCAAGGCAGAAAAAACCATCCATTATCATTAGTTTTTCTAGACTGGACACAGTTGAAAGAACTTGCTTGACCCAATGGATTAGTACAGATTGGTAGCCTATATGAACTCTGCAATCTCAGATAATTCAATGGAGAAAAAAGCATTTAATAAGAAATGCAATTTCTTTCAGTTCACTGAAGTGGGGCATATGTTGTGTAATGATGTGTTGTATGGAGTTTTAAGCCATTCATTTTCCTGAATTGTATTGGAAAATTATAAGATTTACATCATGATTGAAATTACACTGAAAATGTTTTCAATTTTATGTGACAGAACCTTTTTTACCAGATAAAAAATGAAACTGTGTCCAATAAAGACAGGCCTGTGAGATGGGAAGTGACCCATAGACCACCCTCATGTGATCTAATCACTAATCAAAACTTCCTTGGAGGCAGAAATACCATAGTATTATGGGAGCATACTATTTCACATTAACATTTTAATATCTAATATGCTATCTAATTATAGACCCATTTCAAACACATAATTTATATCTAAGATCATAGAAAACGCTGTTGCCCAGCAATTATGCTTATATCTGCATAGGAATCACATATTTGAAAAGTTTCAATCTGGTTTTAGGCCTCATCACAGTACTGAAACAGCATTAGTCAAAGTAACAAATGATCTCCTCCTTGCTTCAGATCAAGGCTATGTATCACTGTTAGTGCTTCTTGATCTTAGTGCAGCTTTCGACACAATTAATCATAGGATCTTGCTAAAGCGGTTAGAACGCTGGGTTGGAGTCTCAGGAACAGCCCTTTCATGGTTTTATTCTTACTTAACAAATCGCTATCAGTTTGTAGAGCTCAATAATATTCCATCCAAACATACAAAAGTTAAATATCGGGTCCCGCAAGGCTCCATTTTAGGACCACTATTATTTACATTATATATGCTGCCATTGGACACAGTTATAAACAAACATGGTGTCAAAATCAAATCAAATCAAATATATTTGTATAGTGCTTTTCACAACATATGTTGTCACAAAGCGCTTTACAGGATTTACAAGGTTAACAATACTATGGGTCCAAATCCCTAATGAGCAAGCCAAAGGCGACAGTGGCAAGGAAAAACTCCCTAGATGGTGGGGAATAGAAAGAAACCTTGAGAGGACCAAGACTCAAAAGGGAACCCATCCTCCATTGGGCGGCCCGTTAACATACAAATTACACAAAAACAAATTGTACAGACGAATACACAAGTTACAAACAAATTACACAATCAGGTTAAGTATAAGGTAACTAGAATGAAAGTTCTGGGTGTTGATATTGTCAATGTAAATGTTTTATGATGAACGCCAGGTTTTCATTCCATGTCGGAGCGATGATACTGGTATTGTAGGCTCCAACTGCAGTGTTACTCCCCAAGTGAACCTCGGAGAAGAAAGATATGTGATGTGGTAAATATGTAACAGATTATTCAAAGGCCAAACTAAACAGATAAGTCTTTAGTTGAGTTTTAAACATTGAGACTGTGTCTGAGTCCCGAATAAAGGCAGGAAGATTATTCCACAGTTGTGGAGCTTTAAAAGAAAAGGCTCTTCCACCTGCTGTGATCATTTTGATCCTAGGAACAGTTAATAAGCCTGCGTCCTGTGAACGAAGTGAATGTGCTGGGTTGTAATGATCAATAAGTTCACTAAGATACTCTGGAGCTAAGCCATGCAGTGTTTTATATGTTAATAAAAGTATTTTATAGTCAATACGGAATCTAACTGGCAGCCAATGTAATGACGATAGTACAGGACTAATGTGATCAAACTTTTTAGTTTTCGTTAAAACTCGTGCTGCTGCGTTCTGAACCAGCTGGAGTTTGTTTATCGATTTACCAGAACATCCAACTAGAAGACTATTACAATAATCTAGGCGAGAGGATATGCATGGATTAGTTTTTCCGCATCACTAGTATTTAATATATTTCTAATTTTAGCAATATTGTGTAAGTGAAAGAACGCTACCCTAGTTATATTATTAATGTGTGAATCGAACGAGAGATCTGGGTCTATTGTAAGTTCTTTACCTCTGCGCTGGGGTTTATAGTAAAGAAATGTAGATTCAGTGCTACATTACATATCTTGTCTCTCGCTGCCCTAGACCCAACTATTATTAGCTCTGTTTTATCTGGATTTAGTGCTAGAAAGTTACACGCCATCCAATGTTTTATCTCTTCTACACACTTCTCGATTTTACTGTTTACACCTAAATCATCGGGTTTAGCCAATAAATATAGTTGGGTGTCGTCTGCGTAGGAGTGGAAACTGATGTCGTGCTTATGCATAATCTTGCCTAAGGGTAACGTGTAAAGTGTAAATAGAAGTGGTCCTAGGACTGTCCCTTGTGGGACACCATATTTAACCTGAACAGATTTAGATGTTTTATTATTAACACTTACACATTGGAAGCGGTCGGTCAGATATGATCTAAACCAGGAGAGTGCAACTCCTTTAATACCTACCGAGTTTTCTAGTCGATCCAGCAAAATGTTGTGGTTTACAGTATCAAAAGCTGCGCTATGATCTAACAGTATAAGGAACGAGAGGCGCCCATTATCGGACGATATTAGTAAAACATTCACTACCCTGAGTAAAGCTGTTTCAGTGCTGTGGTTCGGTCTAAATCCTGATTGGAACTTTTCATGGATACTATTTGATTGGAGATAATGGTTTAACTGATTGTAAACTGCTTTTTCTGGAATTTTAGAGATAAATGGGAGATTAGAAATTGGTCTATAGTTGGCTAGAATCTGCGGATCGAGATTCTGTTTTTTAATCAAGGGTCTAATTACGGCACATTTTAATTGTTTGGGCATATATTCTAGGTTAAGGGAACTGTTAATCATATTAAGTAAGGGCCCTGCAATAGCTGGGAGTAGGTCTTTGAATAGACGGGTTGGAACTGGGTCGAATATACATGATGTAGGCTTAGACGAATGAATTAGTGTTGTGAGCTCTTTTTGCGATATACAGGACTGTCTCAGAAAATTTGAATATTGTGATAAAGTGCTTTATTTTCTGTAATGCAATTTAAAAAAATGAAATGTCATACATTGTGGATACATTACAAATCAACTGAAATATTGCAAGCCTTTAATTGTTTTAATATAGCTGATTATGGCGTACAGCTTAAGAAAACTCAAAAATCCTATCTCAAAATATTAGAATATTTCCTCAGACCAAGTAAAAAAATAAATAATATAACAGCAAAACAAAATCAAACATTTGAAAATGTCCATTAATGCACTCAGTACTTAGTTGGGAATCCTTTTGCACAGATTACTGCATCAATGCGGCGTGGCATGGAGGCAATCAGCCTGTGGCATTGCTGAGGTGTTATGGATGACCAGGATGCTTCAATAGCATCAATAATGCAAATGAGCCTTTAGCTCATTTGCATTATTGGGTCTGGTGTCTTTCATCTTCTTCTTCACAATACCCCACAAATTCTCTATGGGGTTCAGGTCAGGGGAATTGGCAGGCCAATCAAGAACAGCAATGCCATGGTCAGTACACCAGTTACTGGTGGTTTTGGCACTGTGGGCAGGTGCCAGATCATGCTGGAAAATGAAAGCATCATCTCCATAGAGCTTTTCAGCAGATAGAAGCATGTAGTGCTCTAAAATCTCTTGGTACACAACTGCATTTACTCTGGACTTGATAAAACACAGTGGACCAACACCAGCAGCTGACATGGCTCCCCAAACCATCGCTGACTGTGGGAACTTCACACTGGATTTCAAGCAACTTGGATTTTGCTCCTCTCCAGCCTTTCTCCAGACTCTGGCGCCTTGACTACCAAATGACATACAAAACTTGCTTTCGTCTGAAAAGAGGACTTTGGACCACTCTGCAACTGTCCAGTGCTTCTTTTCCATAGCCCAAGTCAGACGCTTCTTCCGTTGTCTTGAGTTCAGAAGTGGCTTGACCATGGGAATACGGCTATTGTAGCCCATTTCCCGGACACGTCTGTGAACAGTGGCTTTTGATACCTGGACTCCAGCTTCAGTCCACTGTCTTTGAAGCTCCCCCAAATTCTGGAAGCGGCTCTTCTTCACAATGTTGTTAAGGCTGCGGTCATCCCTCTTGGTTGTGCAGCGTTTCCTGCCACATTTCCCCCTTCCAACAGACTTTTTGTGAATGTGCTTTGAAACTGCACTCTGTGAACAGCCTGCTCTTTGAGAAATTTATTTTTGTTTCTTACCCTCCTGATGGAGGGTGTCAATGATGGTCCTCTGGACAGCAGTCAGATCAGCAGTCTTCCCCATACTTGAGATTTAGTTTACTGAACCAAGCTGAGTGTTTTTCAAGGCTCAGGAAACACTTGCAGGTGTTTCGAGTTAATTAGACGATTCAAGTGATTAGTTGAATAGCCTACTAGGATACTTTTTCAAGATATTCTAATATTTTGAGATAGGATTTTTGATTTTTCTTAAGCTGTACGCCATAATCAGCTATATTAAAACAATTAAAGGCTTGCAATATTTCAGTTGATTTGTAATGTATCCACAATGTATGACATTTCATTTTTTTTAATTGCATTACGGAAAATAAAGCACTTTATCACAATATTCTAATTTTCTGAGACAGTCCTGTAGGATCGAAGCCATTTAGCTTAGTAATATTTTCGGATGCGTAGTTACTAATACCTATACTACTGGGGTTGGATTAGAGGTTAGGCTGTGATGTATTATGACTCTGTAGTCGGATAATATCTATTTTATTACTAAAAAAGTTTAAAAATTCATCACTAGTGTAGGGTGACCAAACGTCCGTATTTCCCGGGACATGTCCGTATTTCACGTCCTGTCCCGGGCTATTTTTTAAAACTGTGGAAATGTCCTGGTTTTTAAATTACGTTAATCGGGCCATTAATTCTACAGGCACTAGGACCCTGAGCACGGCGCTGTATGACACAGAATCCTTGAGCCTCATCAGTTGAGCCTCATCATACTCAACTGGCGGAGAACCAACAACTTACGTTCGCCCCCCCCCCCCCCCCCCCCCCCGCTCGACAACTTACGTTCGCCCTCCCCGTTCGACAACTTACACACAGTGTCCTGGTTTTCCCGAACAAAAATATGGTCACCCTACACTAGTGTGTGTAAGTGCCGTATTAGAACTAGTGTCATTGATATTTCTTGTTAGTTTTGATACAGTCGTGAAGAGAAATCTAGGGTTATTTTTGTTGTTTTCTATTAGTGTCGAATAATATGAGGCTCTAGCTTTTATTAGCAGTGATGTCAGTAACGCGTTACTCTAATCTTACCATTTTTTTCGGTAACGAGTAATATAACGCGCTACTATTTCCAGTCCAGTAATCAGATTAAAGTTATTTATCCAAGTAACTGCGTTACTATTTTTATAGTAACGCACTATAAGGCCTATTTTATAGGCCTCATAGGAGGCCGACGCTGCTTCCTGCCGACGCTGTTGCGGAGCGAATTTTGAAATTGTTTTCTAAAGTATAATAATATATTTACGTGCTAATCTTTAACTTTTGCCTTCCTAGATACATTTTACAGGTTTTATTCCGGCCGCTGACCAACTTTCTGCCTTCACAAATCAGTTAGCGTAAGTTTATATATCGGCTAGACACGGTAAGTGTTTTTGATCCATTCATGGCTGGTGTTGGCTTGTTCCCGTGTTCGGAGTGTGGCATGTTCAGTCTAGACCCTTTCGCCACCGACAGTAATAGTGGTAGTATTTGTGAGCGGTGCAAACTAGTTAATTCTCTCGTGGCGAAAGTGGAAAGCTTAGAGCGACGCGTCCACTCATTATTGAGGGATAGAGAGACAGGGACAGGGTCTGTAGTAGGTGTGGACGCGCCAGGGAGAACTAGCGCTTCCGCGACTCCGGCGATAGAGCCCTCACAGCGGGGCGAATGGGTGACGTCTCGGCGGCGTAGTCGGAGAGCGAGGGCTGCAGCTACCGCTAACGCCAGCGCTAGCCCACCAGAGCACCACTCCCCGGTTCACGTGTCAAACAGGTTTGCCCCGCTCAGTGCTACACCCTCTGAGGAGACTCTGGTCATAGGAGACTCTATAGCTAGTCGGCAGAGTAGCACTAGGAGCTGCTGACTGTCCAGGGTCGCGACCAGGCCGCAGACTAACGGGTTAAACCTGTCTGCGAGCTGCTTAGAGGCGTCACCAAGTTCCCTTAGGATTGAGACTGTGTCTGTGCCCCGGGTTAAATTAAATCATAAGAAAATAGTCTGCCCTAAGTTTTTAACTAATATTCAGACTTCACATCAAATTATTACAACCTATATGACCGATCTGAAAATTGGATTAATCAATATTCGATCGCTCAACTCAAAAGCAGTTTTTGTAAATGAACTTATAACAGACCAGAAAATTGATATTCTATGACTAACTGAAACGTGGGTTCAATCTGGTGATTATTTAACTCTAAATGAAGCCACTCCTGTGGGATATAGTTATATACATAGACCTAGACTGTCAGGCAGAGGAGGTGGAATATGTTTAATCTATCGTGATTGTTTAGAAATTCATGAGAAATACTTAGATATCTCAAATTTATTTGAGATGCAGTCTATTAATGTAATTAGTCCATCTGAAAATCAATCAATCAATCAATCAAATTTTATTTATATAGCGCTTTTTACAACAGTTGTTGTCACAAAGCAGCTTTACAAGTGCCGAGTCCTAGCCCCCAGTGAGCAAGCCAAAGGCGACAGTGGCAAGGAAAAACTCCCTAGTTTTTTGCATGAGGAAGAAACCTTGAGAGGAACCAAGACTCAGGGGGGGAACCCATCCTCCTCTGGCCGACACCGGTCACCATGACAACAACAACAATATAGACAGAATGTAGACAGAATGTAAAAGATGCAATAATGTCAATTTAGACCGAAAAATATGTAATAATGTCCATCATGGTGTAGGCATCCGGTTAGGCAGGAGGTGGCCGGCCAGGATGGATCGCTTGTCTCTCCTCATCTCATTATTCCTCAAGCAGGCGGGCAGCCATGTGGAGAAATGAAACAGGGAAAATTAGCTCTGTATGAGGACATATACAGGACAGGTAAAATTATAAACATTTCTGGAGTGTGGCAGCAACTCCGGCACTAAGTTAAATTATTACAGCCTAGCTAAAAAAAGGCAGAACCAGAAGGTAACATAGGCTTGGGGGCATTCTGAGACAATGGCATCCGTCCACTGCACTGTCAACAAACTTGAGTGACCACGAGCAGTGACAGGACGACAGCACCAGCGCCCCAGTCTACCATAAAACCCTTCGTCTATGAACCCCTGGATCTGTACCTTTATCTAAGGGGGATATTAATTATCAAACGCTAGACTAAATAAGTGGGTTTTCAACCTAGATTTAAAGATTGTGACTGTGTCAGAGTCCCGGACACATTTAGGAAGATTATTCCAAAGCTGGGGGGCCTTATAAGAAAAGGCTCTTCCCCCTGCTGTTACCTTGTTAATTTGTGGAACTAATAACAGACCAGCACCCTGTGATCTTAGTTGACGTGGGGGTTCATAGTAGGAAATAAGTTCCTGGAGGTATTCAGGAGCAAGCCCGTGTAGTGCTTTATATGCTAATAATAGAATTTTAAAATCAATACGAAATTTAACTGGGAGCCAATGCAGGGCTGATAGGACTGGTCTAATATGCTGAAATTTTCTAGTTCTGGTCAGAACTCTAGCTGCGGCATTTTGAACTACTTGAAGTTTATTTAGATTCCTATTTGAACATCCTGACAGTAGTGAATTGCAGTAGTCTAGTCTAATATAAAAGTACATTCTCCCTAACTAATGGATACAGACCACCAGGGCCTTACTCAGATTTCTAAAATAATATCTAGTCTAGTCTAAAATAAAAGTACATTCTCCCTAACTAATGGATACAGACCACCAGGGCCTTACTCAGATTTCTTAAACGATTTCACCGATTTTGCAGCAAATTTAGCAGTATGTAGTGACAAAATAATAATGGTAGGAGACTTTAATATACACTTTGATAATGCGGAGGATCCACTGACAAGGGCTTTTACTTCTATATTGAACTCTGTCGGCATTAAACAAAACGTAGTAGGACCTACACATTATCGAAATCATACCCTAGATCTAATATTAACGCTGGGTATCGACGTAGATAATATAAACATACTCCCGCAAACCGTAGCAATCTCCGATCATTATTTAGTAAAATTCGATTTTCACCTTAACATAAATACCCGCCCGTCTCCTCGGCAGTGTATAAAGTGCTCGATAAATTCATCAACAGCAACACAGTTTATTGAAACCCTCCCTGACTTAACTGCTTTAGCCCACTCGCCATCCGATCCAGGAGAGTTAGATAGTCTAACCGACTATTTAGAGAATACCTGCAGATCAGCTCTAGATATAGTAGCTCCACTAAAATATAAAAAAGCTAGATCCAAAAAGCTCGCCCCGTGGTACACTGACCAAACTAGAAACTTAAAACAAATAGCACGTAAATTAGAGCGGAAATGGCGATCTACTAAATTGGAAGTATTCCACTGTGCCTGGAAGGATAGCATTATTGACTACAAACGGGCACTCACTAAAGCACGCTCAGCATACTTAGCCTCACTGATAGAGAAAAATAAAAACAATCCTAGATTTCTTTTTAATACTATTTCTAAACTTACAAAAAATCAAGCAGGCACAGAACCTCAGATTCCAGTAAACCTCACTAGTAATGTATTTATAGATTTCTTTGATAATAAAATAGAGAATATTAGACAAAATATAAAACCCTTTATTAGCAATACAACTGGTATGTCATCTGGTTTGGTTGATATTGATTTAAATTACATACCGGGAGAAAAACTTGATGCTTTTCATCCACTCCCAAAATCAGAATTAGAGAAAATAATTTCTTCCTTAAATTGTACTACCTGCACACTAGACTCAGTTCCCTCAAAGTTATTAAAAGAAGTATTACCAGCTGTAACTGAACCTCTTCTAACTATAGTTAACTCATCCATTACAATAGGTCACATGCCCAAATCATGTAAATTAGCAATTATCAAACCTCTGATCAAGAAACCAAATCTTGATCCGACTGTGCTATCTAATTATAGACCCATTTCAAACACATCATTTATATCTAAGATCATAGAAAAAGCTGTTGCCCAGCAATTATGCCTATATCTGCATAGGAATAACATATTTGAAAAGTTCCAATCTGGTTTTAGGCCCCATCACAGTACTGAAACAGCATTAGTTAAAGTAACAAATGATCTCCTCCTTGCATCAGATCAAGGCTATGTATCACTGCTAGTGCTTCTTGATCTTAGTGCAGCTTTCGACACAATTGATCATAGGATCTTGCTAGAAAGGTTAGAACGCTGGGTTGGAGTCTCAGGCACAGCCCTTTCATGGTTTCAATCTTACTTAACAAATCGCTATCAGTTTGTAGAGCTCAATAATATTTCATCCAAACGTACAATGGTTAAATATGGGGTCCCGCAAGGCTCCATCTTAGGACCACTATTATTTACATTATATATGCTACCATTGGGCACAGTTATAAACAAACATGGTGTCAATTTTCACTGCTATGTGGATGATACTCAACTTTACATATCAGCCAAACCCGATGACAAACTCAGTTTAGGAAAAATTGAGGCCTGTGTAAGAGATATTAAATGCTGGATGTCTCTAAACTTCCTACAATTAAATGAGGACAAAACAGAAGTTCTCCTTGTGGGCCCTAAGGCCGCAGGACAGAAAATTCCAAATTTAATGCTTAATCTTGCAGACTATCCCATTACACCTGGTACAGTAGCCAAAAACCTAGGCGTCATACTCGACTCCGACCTATCATTTGATAAATATATAGATAATACTACTAGGATAGCTTTTCTACATCTCCGCAACATTGCCAAATTATGAAATGCATTATCACAGGATGATGCAGAAAAATTGGTGCACGCCTTTGTTAGCTCTAGACTAGACTACTGCAATTCACTATTGTCAGGATGTTCAAATAGGAATCTAAATAAACTTCAAATAGTTCAAAATGCCGCAGCTAGAGTTCTGACCAGAACTAGAAAATTTCAGCATATTAGACCAGTCCTATCAGCATGCATTGGCTCCCAGTTAAATTTCGTATTGATTTTAAAATTCTATTATTAGCATATAAAGCACTACACGGGCTTGCTCCTGAATACCTCCAGGAACTTATTTCCTACTATGAACCCCCACGTCAACTAAGATCACAGGGTGCTGGTCTGTTATTAGTTCCACAAATTAACAAGGTAACAGCAGGGGGAAGAGCCTTTTCTTATAAGGCCCCCCAGCTTTGGAATAATCTTCCTAAATGTGTCCGGGACTCTGACACAGTCACAATCTTTAAGTCTAGGTTGAAAACCCACTTATTTAGTTTAGCGTTTGATAATTAATATCCCCCCTTAGATAAAGGTACAGATCCAGGGGTTCACAGGCAAAGGGTTTTATGGTTGACTGGGGCGCTGGTGTCATCCTGTTACTGCTAGTGGTCACTCAAGTTTGTTGACAGTGCAGTGGATGGATGTCATTGTCTCAGAATGCCCCCAAGCCTATGTTACCTTCTGGTTCTGCCTTTTTAGCTAAGCTGTAATAATTTAACTTAATGCCAGAGTTGCTGTCACACTCCAGAAATGTTTATAATTTCACCTGTCCTGTATATGTCCTCATACAGAGCTAATTTTCCCTGTTTCATTTCTCCACATGGCTGCCCGCCTGCTTGAAGAATAATGAGATGAGGAGAGACAAGCGATCCATCCTGGGCCGGCCACCTCCTGTCTAACCGGATGCCTACACCATGATGGACATTATTACATCTTTTTCCTTTTTTTTCTCTTCTTTCTGTCTAAATTGTTGTTGTTGTCATGGTGACTGGTGTCGGCCAGAGGAGGATGGGTTCCCCCCCTGAGTCTTGGTTCCTCTCACAGTTTCTTCCTCATGCAAAAAAACTAGGGAGTTTTTTCCTTGCCACTGTCGCCTTGGCTTGCTCACTGGGGGCTAGGACTCGGCACTTGTAAAGCTGCTTTGTGACAACAACTGTTGTAAAAAGCGCTATATAAATAAAATTTGATTTATTGATATTAAGAATGATATTTTAAAATGATGTTATATTGAATGTTACTCTAATGCTCTCAGTTAGAGCCCTATAGTGCACATAATGTATACTGAGAAAGCACATGATTTTGTAAAGATAAACTGCGTACTGGACATTTTTTATGACATTTGTTATTGCCTTGAAGGCTGCTTTAAGGAGAACCAATCAACATGAAGAACCTGGGATATGGACACTGCCCATCCCTATCCCATATAAATCACAATACCTCATTTTTGACAAAGACTTACAGAACATGACAGAAAAAGGGAAAGGTCTGAAATTGTTTCATCTAGTCTTACACATTATAAACTATCTTCATTTTTCTTTTCAAGTCACACTTGATTAAAAAATAACTATTTCAGTTTAGATTTTTTATTTTTCTTATTGCACTCTTGTTAAACTTTGCAAATGTTTTATCCATATGTGGTTGTATCAAGAATCTTTTATGAGGTTCGTATATGTGCTGATGGAGGCACACTGGCATGCCCCTTTCTCTCCCCGTCAAACCTAGTAGCACCAGTTGCCTTGCACAGGCCCTGCCATCCATTCACAACCTGTCCTCAGTCGTCAGTCCTTTTTGCATCTCATACGTGTAGCATATATTTGCAAGTTGCACATCTGTCTACAACACCACTGGACGTGTTAATTCTATTATCTCCTAACACATGCTGCTGTGTATTATCACTGCATTCTGTATACCTGTATACATGTATAGATATTTTATATCTCTCTGAGCTTAAGTAACATCCCATTCCTAATCCATAGGGTTCAATATGACATTGGTCCATCCTTTGCAGCTAGAACAGCTTCAAATTTTCTGGGAAGGCTGGTTTGAGAAGTGTGTTCATGGAGATTTTTGACCACTCTTCCAGAAGCGCATTTGTGAGTTCACATACTGATGATGGCCGAGAAGGCCTGGTAGAATTAAGTAAGTTAAGCAATTAATAAATGATACTAATAAATTGTTCATTATTTAATTTACATTTAAAGATTGACTCTAACAAAGAGGTTGATGGAGATAATGGAAAACTACGGAGCCCCTGAAGGGACATGGTGTAATTTTTTTTTCAGGTAAAAAAGTGGTGAGCACCAGATACTATCAGGTGAGCACCAGATACTATGTGGTGAGCAACAGATACTATGTGGTGAGCACCAGATACTATCAGGTGAGCACCAGATACTATCAGGTGAGCACCAGATACTATGTGGTGAGCACCAGATACTATCAGGTGAGCACCAGATACTATGTGGTGAGCACCAGATACTATCAGGTGAGCACCAGATACTATGTGGTGAGCACCAGATACTATCAGGTGAGCACCAGATACTATGTGGTGAGCACCAGGTACTATCAGGTGAGCACCAGATACTATGTGGTGAGCACCAGATACTATGTGGTGAGCACCAGATACTATGTGGTGAGCATTTTCTTGCACTCGGATGAGCACTACTTTGCAGTTTTGCCCAAGCTGCATGGATATTGGTGAGCATATTGAAATGTACTTTCAGCTAGGTCTAAAATATAAAGACATAACATTTATTCTTGCCAGTCGTCATGGATACATCATAACTGAGAGACATTTAAAACGCATTTTAAAGACTAAGGGTCTATTTCGTCGAAAGAACTACAGCAACATAGACAATATTATCGTGTTTATTCAACAACAATTGAGAAGTGCAGGTCAGCTCCATGGTTACAGGTGGATGCATGCCAAATGTCAAGAACATGGTTTGCATGTAAAGAAGGAAGACGTTCGGCTAATCCTAAAGGCTCTGGATCCAAGAGGAGTTCAACTCAGAAAAGCCCGGAGACTCCATCGCCGTAACTACTTTGCAAGAGGACCAAACTACATCTGGCATTTTGATTCCTATGATAAACTAAAGCCCTATGGTATTTGTATCAATGGATGCATTGATGGATTTTCTAGAAATATTATTTGGTTGAATGCATTCACTACAAGCAGCAATCCAAAAATTGTGGGAGGGTACAACATGGAAGCTGTAGAGAGACTCAGAGGTTGCCCTAGAATAGCTAGAGGAGATCGTGGTACAGAAAATGTACAAATCAGGGATTTTCAGAGGTTTCTCCACCGCAACAGAAATGATGGAAATGCCATAGACAGCTACTTGGATGGGGCGAGCACAGCCAATCAACGAATAGAGAGTTGGTGGGGAATCCTAAGAAGAGAATCAATGGAATTCTTTATCTCTTTGTTCACTGATCTTAAGGACAATGGCCTGTTTGATGGATGTTTCCTGGATAAAAGTGTTCTTCAATTTTGTTTCATGGGAATTATCCAGGTAATAATTATTATTTACATATTTGTTCAATGTGAAAACTCATTGCTAATGATAAAATAAATTGCTCTCATCCTGCTGCCCATAAACATTATCTATTGCTAAAATAGAATATGTAATTGTAATCTAAAGAATGAAGTTTTATGATTCTATTCTATCTAAAGAATGAAGTTTTTGTGATTCATATGATTTTATGATAACACTGTTCTCATAGGCTTGTGTTACAGCTTTTAAGAAAGAAAAAAATATGATTAAGTTTATACTGTGTAATTAGTTAGTGTAAAGCTCAGTCTCTCCATGTCTAAGTGGTGTTCCTTTTTGGTAATTATTTTGCTTCTTTATCTATTGTAGGATGAACTTGATGAGACCATGACAGTATGGAATTCACATGTTATCAGACCATCCAAAAACGACAATGTTCCTAGCGGGCGCCCAATTGTCATGTACTTGATGCCAGAGCTGTACAGCACTGAAAACTTTCTGTTTCCAGTAGATGAAGCCGACCTTCACCTGTGCAAGAGTGACTGTACATTTCGATCAACAGTACCATGTGACCCTGATGTTTACGAGCTCTGCAATATTACCATGGCAGAATCACAGATGTCTTTCCCAAATGACTCCTTCCAAGCACTGGATTTATACATACACTTGAGGAACGAAATAAGAGCCTCCCTGTGACTTTGAGTTTGGTTTCAACATTAACATTGGACATGGACAGTGACTGCAAAACATGAGTCTTTAATAGCATGTAAATAAAACTGACATGTAAACATTACATAGTCATACAAATTTCCAGGAATAAATTAAATCTGTTTTTGAATTGAATTAAATGTTTTAAAACATGAAACAAAAAAGGCACACTACAAACAGTATGTGTTTATTCTTGAGTATGCAATAAAATGAAATGTAGTGGGTCTAGTAAAAATGTGATTTAACATTCAGCACCCTGTGCGCTTTAAAATAAATTCAAGCAGAAATTGCATCCATCTATCTATATATGTGTATACACTGTAAAAAAAACATTTTTTTAACAGATATTTACTGTAAATGAATACAGTATTTTTCTGTCTTTTTCATAATAAGAGAATATACCTGTAAAATACAGGAAAATTACTTTTTTAAAGAAAACTCCTTTAAATATACAGTCAAAGTCTGTAAATTTAAATTACAAGAATTTCTTGTTTTATAACAGGATTGTATATATTTTTAAGGGTCTTGAGTTTTAATTTAGTAGTTATCAGTGTAAAAATGCAGTTTTCAGTGTAAAAACACAGAACAATGCCTTTTCTAACTTCACAGTAATTTTCCATTTTCAAACAGGAAATTCATGGCATATTAAAATTCCATGTTATCAAAGAAATTATATTTAACCAAAAACAGCAGCCTAACAAGGCTGGAATTATAGTGAATTAAGATTTGAAGTAAAATATTATGTTAAATTTCCCATTTCCAATTCTCTAAATATACATTAATAACTCTGCTACCAAACCAGCTGTAAATTGAATCACATACACCAAGTACTGAACAATAGCCTTTTATTTG
The DNA here is from genome assembly GCF_052324685.1 of Brachyhypopomus gauderio. Taxonomy (NCBI): domain Eukaryota; kingdom Metazoa; phylum Chordata; class Actinopteri; order Gymnotiformes; family Hypopomidae; genus Brachyhypopomus; species Brachyhypopomus gauderio. The sequence goes on along the minus strand of NC_135225.1, from coordinate 12,094,747 downwards.
AAATGACATTTAAAGCAACAAGTTTAGACCGCAATACTGCTCCACTCTGCTCAAGCAAGTGAATAATATAAAATATGTGGTCCCTCAATCCTCAATCCCGGGCAATCAAGGGCTTGTCGTGAGAAGGAGCAAAGATATAAGGCATTATAGAGAGAGAGAGAGAGAGAGAGAGAGAGAGGCTGTGTTCGAAATAGATTACTACATACTGGATACTGCATACTGGACTCGGTATATACTGAATACTGCATACTGGTCCTCGTAGTAGTATGCAGTACAGTTTCCAGTATGCGACAAAAGCAAAGCACACTACGGGGTCACGTGAACGTAGCGTTGCATGATGGGATGCAGTACACCACGAAGATAGCTCTGTTCGCGTACTGGAATATTTTGCGGAAGTAGTAAGTCATCCGGGTATGTTTCGCGTACTGGAAAATTTCATTTTGGTCACATACTGAATACGACATACTGATTTGGGGCTCGATCAGTATGCCAGTAGTATGTAGTAGACTATTTCGAAAACAGCCAGAGAGAGAGAGAGAGAGAGAGAGAGATCGACCCATCCATACATTCATCCATCAGGAAACAGATCGGCAAACAGTTCTGTGTGGTGATTGGACAGAATCGTGGGTGCCTGTTCTGTTCAGCCAATGAATGCCGAGAATCACTAGTTTGAATTTGAGCGCCAGGTGCCTGGAGACGTTACGTTCAGTTATTCACGGAATCGCAGGTAAAGACAGCCCGACTGAAGCACTGAAGCACAGAAGCACCAGTTCACGCCAAGTGTCTGTGATCAATATCAACTGAAGGTACGTCTTAGTTTTATTTTTTTTCAAAAATCGCTGCTTTGCCGGGAGTGTTTAATTATTTTATTATGAGTGGCATTCTGACGACAAGTTGTTGTCTGACACGTTGTGTTATAGTAGTTTTGGTTTCAAACGTGTTTTAGCCAGTTTATTTTAATCTGTTCATGGCGTTTTTTATCACATTATTTAGTGGTTGTTTATTTTCAAAACGCCGTTCTCTCATGATTCGTCCTGGAATTACAAGAGGCTCGTATTTGTTAACGTAATACAGGAGAACTGTTTAGTCAGACAGTTGTGAAACGAAGTAGTTTCAGTTTCAAGCATTTTCAAGTACTTTAGCCTAAATTCCAGCACTTTTCAAACCTGAAACACAAAGCAACATTAAAATTGGTCAGGTAAATGTTCCTTCCCGTTTTTGAGGGGTGTTTCTTTATAACTATCACAGATCGTTATGGACAACATTGCAAAGAATGTGATGTGAGTTGTGCGGAGTTGCGCGCTACGGTCAGTCTCGAAAGTATAAACATAGTTAAAATGAGCACAACCAGGCCAAGTGTTTAATCAACTTTAAATAAATACTTCTAATGTCTTTTTTTAGGTTGTACAGACAAACAGCATTTTACAGAGTATACCTAACTTTTAGAAAAAACTGCAAGTTTTTGTGCTTTTATGTTGGCTATGTTGCTTTTGTGATGCTGAGCTCTAGCTATAAAAAGTTTGTGCTATTACCAGAAAAGAGAGCTTTTGTTTGTATTTTATTCTTTAACCTTATTTTTCTATTATTTACTTATGTTTTATTATTATTTATTATTACTAAATGTTGAGAGAACACAGCCTTGCACAAAATGTGTACACTATTATTACTTGTACACGTGTTATCTAATTTTAGATTTCATCTATTGTTGAATAAACCTGCAAAATATTTGGAATTATTCTGGTTTCATTACACAGTAAAAAACAAAACAAATTAACATGCTGCTGTTCAGAGAGACATTACATTTCTGTATTTGAATCTTAATTTATTGTGTTTCACATCGATATCAGGATATCCAACAATGTTAAAGTGTTGAAATGTAAATTAATTAGACCGGCAGCCTCCTTAAAAATAACGCAAACCAGTATCCTTTGCCAGTGTGGTAGTGTTTTTTCCATGTACGGAATGAGGGAATATAAAAATAAGTCAGATCTTTCCCTTTTGTTCATAGCTTGCTTTGACAAGCTCTATAAGCAGACAGCACTCAGTGGAGTTCTTTCTGACCCTACCGGTACTTGTCCATCTTCAAAGCAAAGTTGGCATCTGTGGTGCTCTTTCTTGGCACGACACCCTGCTGCTCACAAATAGTTCCCTCTTGTCTAAGTCTAGCTTCTACAACTCTCTCCCAGATCTTCAATGTGTGGCTCATCAACTTAATTCCATTGTAGTTGTTACAACTCTGTACATCACCCTTGTTCTTAAATATGGGTACCAGCTAGGGGTGCACGATATGACGATATAAAATCGTGAACGGCGATAACGAGTGGAGAATCGCAGGCGATCTACCAAATTAGAGAAATCGTATAGATCGCCTTTGCCAATCAGCGCAATTACTTTTTTATGCTGGTTCCCACCGATGCGTCAGACGTAGGACTGACCAATCACAGCGAACTGTGATTCGAACACTTCGCGCGAACGATATGTGGTAGTATAAAGAAACACCCCTCAAAAACGGGAAGGAACATTTACTTGACGAATTTTAATGTTGCTTTGTGTTTCAGGTTTGAAAAGTGCTGGAATTTAGGCTAAGTAGCCTACTTGAAAATGCTTGAAATAGTAACTACTTCGTTTCACAACAAATATCTGTCTGACTGATCAGTTCTCTTTACGTTAACAAATACGAGCCTCTTGTAATTCCAGGACGAAACATGAGAGAACGTGAAGACGTTAAGATTGGGCGTTTTGAAAATAAACCACCATTAAATAATGTGAATAAAAAAGCGAATTATATCGAATCATTTCGACTATATGTATAAATATTTAACTTTTAAGTTTAAAGTGCTGGGAAATATTTAGTGCAATAGTGCACTTTAACAGTGTAAGGAACTGCGTGACACAGAGCAGGGAGGCGGACACAAAAGCTGAGGAGAGCGAGATTTATTGAATGGAACTCCAAAGGTAGTGTCGTAATACCGGGCAGGGGTCATAACGGGTAGTCCGAACATGAAATATAAACGGGCATGGTGGCACAAAGAACAAAACAAGGCACGAACATGAAATATAAACGTGCATGGTGGCACAAAGAACAAAAGGCAGGGGAAACAAAGACTAGGCTGAACGTACTTACGATGAAGACGAAACAGAAACAGTTAAATCCACTAGAACACGAACGAGGCAATAGAATAAACAGGTAAGTAGCACAAAATAACCGATACCGACATGGGAGACACGGGGACTATAAATACATTGAACTAGACTAGAAACAGGCAGGGTTGCCAGGTCCCATATCCCGCACAAAGTCAGTGTAAAACCCGCCCTTCAGCAGCATAAACTAGCCCAAAGTGTTTAAAATGGAGACAAATTAAGTATTATATCGCAATCGATTCTTTGTCTTGACTTGTAACCCCCGTGGTGGCTCAACCGCACCCCGCGACCCCAGAATTTTTACCCGCGGCAGGATTTTCAAACAAGCCCAATTTGGCGTGAAAACCGCAAACCTGGCAACTATGGAAACCGGTGAAGACAATAATGACATGGGCATGGCAGACGTGGGGAAACCATAGAAACACACAACAAGGCAGGTTCAAGGAGCAGGGAACAACAGACACGAGGAACAGGGAAACCGGAGTGACAGCTAGGAGAGGGGGGCGTAGCCCTACGTGACAGTGTCACGTGTGTTGTTTACATTTTTTGTTTACAATGTTTGCACATGGAAAATTGCAATATCATTCATTTAAATCTGCTTAAAAAGAAGCTTTGTAGCCCCATTTTTCTTTGTTTTTTTTTGGATGGAAGATCGTGATAAAAAATCGAAATCGTGATTTTATGAAAAAAATCGTGATACTATTTTTTTCCCATATCGCCCACCCCTAGTACCAGCACACCTCTCCTCCATTCCTCTGGCATTTTCTCACTCTCAACCATACCATTGAATAGTTGAGTCAAAGACCTCACTGCTATCTCTCCTAGAGATTTCCGTACCTCCACTGGTATGCCATCAGGTCCATCTGCCTTCCCTTCTTCATCCCCTCCAAAACTTTCCAAACTCTACTCTTTGTTCCATTTCATTCTCTTCATTCATTAGCTCCTCAAAGTACTCCTTCCATCTTCTCATCACACTCTCCTCACTTGTTAAAACATTACAATTCCTATCCTTAACAAGTCTAACCCAGCGCCTTTAACAGCTCCTCTATTAACTCTACCACATTCCTTCCTTCTTCAGTTTCCACCATTTGGTCTTCTCTGGTTTGACGTTTTTTTTTACATAATTCTACACACCACCATACGATGCTGTTTGGCCACGCTCTCTCCTGTCACAATCTTACAGTCCCCAATCTCTGTCGTGTTTCGTCTTCTACACAGAATGTAGTCTTGTGTACTCCTCCCTCCACTCTCATAGGTCACCCTATGTTTCTTTTTGGAAATAAGTGTTGACTACAGCCATTTCCATCCTCTTGGCAGAATCCACCACTATCTGTCCTTCCTGGTTCCTTTCCTTGACACCAAACCTACCCATTGCTTCCTCATCATCTGTTTCCTTCACCATGTCCATATAGGTCTGTTACAATCTCCACTCTCTCCTCACTGGGAATACTTTCACTTCATCTAGATCCTTCCAAAATTTATCTTTTTCCTCTTCCTCACATCCAACCTGTGGAGCATAACCACTGGCAACATTCAATGTCAGACCTTCTACTTCTATCTTCAGACACATCACCCTATCTACACTTGTTTCACCTCTACTATGTTCTTTGCTAACTCCTCTTTCAAGACTAGTATGTGCACACAAATCAAGGCACCAGTATGAGTAATACTATTTCACTACTTAACTTGATAAACAGCTATGTTTTCTGGTTATGTACTGTATACAAACATTTGTATGACTTTTAAATGGTCCCATGATGAGCTTATGTGCAGTCACTTTTGAAAGTTGTTCCACTTTAAGCAATCACAAACTCCAATAAAAGCCAGGTCAGAAATGGATGGGTTTACTTTAGAAATTGAATAATGGGGCAAGAACTCTACAGCTGCAAGCCCTGTAAAAATGTAGGTACGAGTCAAAACCATACACAGCTGCCAAAATAAGGCCCAATTCTGACCAACATGCCTCGTATCTTCCTGGATGTCAAACAAAACTGTCTGATATTTGGGGTTATTGTGATTTCAGAATTGTTTTGCATTTTACGTTACAATGTTATGCATTCTAAATTGATTAAAAAGTGCACACGATGTCCCAGAATTACTATATAGCCTACAGGTTGCAGGTTAAAACAGAAACATTTGATTTTCTCTTTTCACAGATGCGGCAGTGGGCACTGGTTTAATGATGCTGTAACGATCTGCGCGAGGCAGAACAGGGAGGCGGACACAAACGCTGAGGAGAGCGAGATTTATTCTAAGGAATTCCAAAGACGTGGTCAAGGTAACAGGTGCGGGTCAAAACGGGCAGGCAATCCGGACATGAATTACAAACACAACTAGGAGGACTCACGGACCAGGCAGGAACACACGGAGATCATGGGGAAAACAACGAGACATGAAACGGAAAACTACGAACGTTAGAGATCACAAGGAACATGAATGCACAAACCAACCGATAACCAGACATGGGAAATACAAGGACTATAAATACACAGGACTAGACTAGGACCAGGTGACAACACTGATGACAAGGGTGTGGAAGACAATGGGAAACCATAGAAACAGACAAGCTGGACGGGATTAACCGGCAAGGAACTACAGACATGAGGAACAGGGAAACTGGAGTGACGGGTAGGAGAGGGGAGCGTAGCCCTATGTGACAGATGCCTAACAAGATCATTGAGAGAAACTGCCATAATGTTCAAAACCTGGAGTTATGGAATTTTCTTCCTTCTGGATGTGTCCTAATACGACATCTTTTTTGATAAAGTTAATGATAAACTGTTATGTAGTGACAGCTAACAGTGAGTGAACTGGGACTGAACACAAGTGCACAGTGATAATGAAGTGATGTTGTTCTATGAGATATTTGATGTGATCGTTTCATATAGCTAGGTGCAATTCTTAAAATAATTTCAGCACCCTTACCATCTTACTGTTACTGTTGAAAATGCCTTAAACAACTGTGTGTAAGCCCTTTTATGATCTGTAACGATTATTGAAGTATTAGATTCTGTGATTGGCCCTTGTGCTTTGTATTAGCCAATTAAAAGTTCTCGTTGTAGAAGCATATTCAGTGTAGCTAAATTTTTCAAGTTGTTGATTTTCTACTGGGTGTGTAAATGAAACAAAGATTTTCCCAAGCAATCCTAATCTGAATCTTTTAATTGGCACATGCTGCTACAGTCCATACTACACAATAAACTGAGAATGATATAAGATAACTAGTGCTGTTAGTTCACATTATTGTTTATATTTTAGAATCCCATTTAATATAAATCTTTTCAACCTTGAGAACATTGTAAAAATCCATAGTAACCATCTTTTTGTGTTTTTTATATATTTTTTAGAGTCAGTTCAGTTGTCATGATTGTTGAAGTTCAACTGTCAAAATAAAGAGATTGAAAGTATGTATTATGGCTGAGCTTTTATTATGGCTTTTATTGTTTTGGTTAATGTTTTTACATTGTTTTAAATGTTGTTTGTTAATTTATGTAAGTACACCATTCTTTTATCTGCTAAAAGGTAACTGTAAAATGTTCATGTAAGCTGGAATTTAATGACCAAAATAACCACAAAAATATTTATGTTTACAGAAATGTATTGTAATATTGGTAGTTTTAACAGAAACTTAAGATGTTAATACATCCCAAGCACCGTAACTTAATAGGAAAGAGTAGCATATTTATTGGACCATTTGATGTTAAATTAAATTAACTTTTATATAGGGTTAAAAATATATAATTTTACATTATTTTTGTGTATTTAAAAAGCATAATCCAATTATTTTAATGTTGAAATCTCATTGATAAACAGTACATTGTAAGAGTTTGTGCGTTGATCAACCAACATTTAACAGTTATCCACTGTAAGTTTATAGGATATGAACATATATTCACAGATTACCTCTGTACTTTGACAAGTTCATTTGTAAATCGTTTAAATAATACCATGAAGTAACCTAATTATGCTGTTATTTTAACATTCTAGCTGTGTTTTCTTACAATGAAAATTTGTAATTTTACTCAAATTTGGCTGTGAAATTACAAAGAATAAATACAGGGAAAATCTGTAATTTTACAGTAATTCATTGTTGAATTATGTGTGGTATTTTACTGTAATTTTACGGTAACTGTTTGGCAACTTTTGCTGCCGGACATGTTACCGTTTTTTTATGACTTTTTTTTTTTTACAGTGTATATATATATATATATATATATATATATATATATATATATATATATATATATATATATATAGAGAGAGAGAGAGAGAGAGAGAGAGAGAGAGAGAGAGAGAGAAATTACAACTGAACAATTAACTTAATTTTAAACTTTTTAAATTTTAAAACATAGTCATAGTACAGAATAGTACGACCATCTACCTAATAGTGGGAATAACCACCCATTTTATTATCTCCATTTACCAAATAGGAGCATTTTGTACTTCTATTAATTACAGACTGTAGTCCATCTGTTTCTCTGCATACTTTGTTAACCCCCTTTCACCGTTTTCTTCACTGGTAAGGACCCCACATAGCAGGTATTATTTGGGCAGTGAGTCTTTCTTATTAATGCAATGACATTTGACATGACATTTGACATGGTGATGGTGTGTTAGTGTGTTGCGCTAGTATGAGTGGATTAGACACAGCAGTGCAACACACAATAACACACTATCACCGTGTCAGTGTCATTCCAGTGATGAGAAGGACTCATTGCCCAAATAATATCTGCTCTGTGGTGGTCCCATGGGGTCCTGACCAGTGAAGAAAACTGTGAAAAGAGGCTAACAAAGTACAGAAACAGATGGACTACCGTCTGTAATTAATAGAAGTACAAAGTGCTCCTATTTGGTAAATGGAGCTGATAAAACTGGTGGTTATTCCCACTATTAGGCAGCGAGTCATAATATTCTGATGTGTATAATAGCCACTGAATTCGTGTAAACCTCAGAACTTCATCAGATATGTATTTTCTTTTTAAGTAAAAGAAATACGAAGTGCTAAACAGTACATTTTTCCTTGAAAATACAAACCTCGTATAACCAAACTGAAAGAATTTTGTATAAACATTTTTAAAACGTTGGGCAACACTATCAAATATTTTAGGAATGGTGAAGACATGACCAATTAAAACAATTGTTTGTGCTTCAAACTTTTCAAAAGTGATCAAGATCATTTCCAGAACAGCTGCACATCTTTATAGGTAGGGTGGATTAATTTATGGCACATCATGTTTATGGCACAAAAGTTTAAATTTAATTGTTTAGTCCAGTTTCAACTGGTGCTTTGCAGTACATATTTTCGAAATGTGCAAGAAAATACTCTAAATGGACAAATTAGTCCTTTCAGTGGAAAATTTCTTCCAGTCAAGATTTGTAAGAACTGTGTGCAGTGTGTATATCTACAATATATCCATTGCAAAGCAATTAGCAGAGAGAATGTTGTCAAATTCCATACGGAATTCAGGATATGAATTATATGTGCATGGCACCTCAAGAACAGCACCACATGTGTGCGCTACGGGCCTGCGACTAAGACCTGCCAAATTGTTGAAAGTTACTTCAATTTTGTCTTTGCACATTACATTTGAGCCTGTGCAGAATCGCAGAAAACTCTCAAGTCTCCTCTGGTCTACACTTCGCACATAACGCATCAAGTGATTTAGGACCACTTGCTCATGCTGGTTCAGGAACTCCTTGGATGGTTTCAGAATCTGTGCTACTTTCCTGTTTGTTGCCTGCTTTGACTCAGGCACTCGCTCCTCCTCTCCTTCACACTGCTCCAGGAACTCCTCCCAAAAGGCTGTGTAGGCCTCCCTTGAAACGCCATCATCATCAAATGCCTTCTCACTGACAAACTCAAATCGTAGGGTTACATCGAGAACTTTAGGGTCCATAAAAATATCTAACATATCTTGAATTACATTTACTCGTCTTATCTTAACTTTCCAGACCTCTTTCACACTTGCAGGTTCATCCATGGCTGCCAGTGGATGTGCTGATGACGCAACAGCAAGAGGTTGATCATTCAGGATTGCCTCCTGCAAGACAAATATAATAAACATTATGTAAAATCCCAGAAACAAATATGCCCATGTAAATCTTTGCCAACTGTGTTAATTTTCCAACCATAATATAATATTATATTATTACATCCAGAAGAATCAGATGATTGAAAGTGTATTCAAACAGTACTCAGTCAATACTTGTTAAAAGACCATTCTGAGGATGTAAGTGAATGACTATTGTTGTCACATATTCATCAGTATAATGTTGATTTTTACAGTATAATGTTGACCTAAACATCGAGCTGGACCTTCTTTTTGAGCCTGTGTGTTTGATGTTAATACTGGTATTGAAATGGGCAGTGTCACTTCTGACACTAACATTATGATAATGGTCTACCACCAAAATAATATGATGATGAATGGCGTAAAGGGGGCTGACAAATTGTGTATGATAACAAATGTGTCACAGTTTGTAACTGTAAAGCTATAGTATAACTTATAAATGACTGTATAAAAAATTATGAAAGCTGATACAAGTACAGTATCTAATAAAGTGGTGAGTTAGTGTTTATGGGAAATCATTGAAATACACAATCACCATTATCCTGGCTAAACTGTTGGTACGTGAAGGAGAATAAATCAAAATTCAAACACAGACTGCCTTAACACCAACATTACAAATGAAAACACTGTACAGAATGTGTCTGAAATGAAAGCTGATAACATGCATACCTCATTTTGGGAATGCCATGAGATTGTGGAAAGAAGATCACTACAGTTGTCATCACATACTTCGCCAAACTGGATCTCCGGGTCTTCAAATGATGTGTAGATAGCCAGGGTTACTGGTGAGCTAGTTAAAAACTGCAAAGATATATAGGGAAAAAGGAAAAAGAAAAACACTAGAATAAGCCACTTAAGTCTCAAAATGAAATAAAACTAAGCTCAGTTAGCAAACTATTGATTTGTAGCCCTATTTTCACGTGGTATTTTTGGACTTTATCTACGTTTTATCCTGATAACAGCATGTTATTCCATTACTTACTGTCACAGAGGAACTGTTTAAACACAGAATACTATATGTCCAAAAATAGTCAGACAGGCCTTCTAATTAGTGAATTCTGCTACTTTAAGGTGCATACATGGCTGACCCAGGCATGTAATTGAGTATCATTATGCAGCATTTACCTCATTTTGCTCTTCATGTTCTGATTCATGTATTTCATGATCTGAAGAAAAGCTTTCATGACCATCAAGCTTTTCATTTTCATGAACACAAGTCTCCGTCCCTGGTTTTGGTTTCCTTTTGAATGGACAGGCCTTTTTGAAAAATACATCAGTTATAAGCATTTTGCAGTATCAAACCAGTTTTTAAAAATATGTACTACAACAACATCTCATTACTTTCCACAAAAGATCCTAAGATAATTTGTGCCCCAATTTTGTACCTGAAGTTAAGGAAAAAGGACCATCTGCATACCTTTCTCTTCTTCTTCTTTGTAGACTCATCAGGCTGAAAGTCAGAATCTGTATCTGAAGAAATGACAAGGGATGGCCCCTCCTCGGTATCTACTTGTTTTGAACAAAGGTATAGGCGCACCATCCGTAGTTTGCTTTCTTCGTATATCTGACACAATGTGGTTTCTGGTGGTATGGTACTTTGACTAAAATCACGAATTTCAAAAACAAATTTATCTGTAGGGCCTTTGGATGAGATGCCTTTGGGGAAAAACAAATCTTTGCCAACACAAAGTAATTCTTCAACCGAAGTTTTTTTCTGACAGCTTAGGTGTCTTGTTCCTCCACCGTTTTTTGTCCGTACCTGCCGATACTGTCCACCCTGGAAATGCAACCACCCCATTTCCAGGCGCCTGCTGTCCTTAAATGCATACTTGTTGCCAAGGGCAGATGATCTATCTGATAAATGCTGGTCACACCCCTTTCTGCCTTTCTTAAGCTTTGCTTTTAATCTTTGCAGAACTGAAGACTTTGCACTTGATTCTCCCTGAGTTGAACTGCAAGCAGCCATCTTTTGACGACAAAAAGCTCTCACTGCAATATGATCTCCATATCTGGGGAAGTATTCTCCAAGCTCTTCATCCATCATGACAGAGATCACATTCATGTCAATCTGCAATGAAAACAAATATTTCATTTAACCCTCAACAGGTCCTTGTGAGAAAGTTGCATTCCCGGTCCTTGGGGTGCAAATTGCACCCCTTTTAGTTGGCATATATAAATCAATGGTAACAAGCAAAAGTTTATTAAAATGAAGGAAAAACAATGTTTATTAACTGACTGTGTGAAACATGCACAGTCTATGCATTGAGAAAGTGCACTTAAAGGGGTCAGGATTGTGGGAAGAGATCCCCACTGCCCTGCACAAAGTCCAAGTAAGTATAATTTTAATTCCATTATCGAAATTAAATTGCAAAACGAATCAAATGCACATGTTGTTCAATGATTAATCAAATTACATATCCAAATTATAAGCATTTTTCACACAGTACATTTGAAGTGTTGACAGAGTGTGCTGGACAAGCAGGCCTAGAGCACAATCACAGAACTTGCGTGTCTTCCTGTCACACTCGCGCAGGCACAGGTAACAACGTTCTTGTGTCCTCTTCACTTTAGCTGGTCTCTTGCTTCCTGTTTCTCCAGCTCTAGAAGTTGGATTGGATCCATCATTGGTCTTCTGAGGTGTACTGGTACTAGTAAGCGTACTGGTATCACCAAAGGGTAGCTCTACAGCCGTGGGTTGTGCTGCATTAGGTGTATTGTGTGTGCCCCATCCCGGGCAAAAACCACGGCGTGATCTGGTCCTACCTCCTCTAACTCCTCTTGAGATACCTCTTCTTCTTTCAGTCAGTGTAGTAGTAGGTTAATTTAGCTGGTGCTCCTCAGACGAGGTGGCATCTTCTGACTCATCAGATTCCTCAGACACTTGAACTTCCGTATCTGAGTCAGGACCAGCTCCAGGCAAATAATCGCCATCTTCACTATTGGCATCTTCTTCAATAACACTATCTTCATCACTGTGTGTATCTGCTTGCATAATCAGTCTAAGAGCTTGAGCTGTCGGACACCTAGCCATTTTGTTATTTATTATGTAACAGTTGAAAGGTAAAAAAAAAAAAAACTAAATGATTGACTTTTAAAAAGGTCCAACTAAAACCCAAAATGTGCCAAAATATATGTACATCAAAATTTATATTAATAATTAGAATTAATATATGTTAATATCAATGTAATAACAAGGTAGTAAATAACGTTTTTGGGGATGCATATCGCACCCCCGATGAAAATGTGCCGGTAAAATTTTATGTCAACAGTTATTAAAATATTTTATATGCAACAATATTTAAAAATGGTTCCTTAACAATGTCACAGAGGATCAATGTTGCAGTTTTATTAACAACATGGTAGTGGCCATAGAAACTGCCGTGGGACCCCAAGGACCCATTGAGGGTTAAAAAAGACTTTAAAAAACATTGTTCTAAAGGTTCGAGTTTTAAAGAGAGGTTTCTGTGCCAGATCTTAAAGCTAAACCCCCCCGGAGTTTAATTCTCTCTCCTTCCCACTCGTGATTAGAGAAAATAAAGTCTGTCGCCTGTGTGCGTGTTTGTGTGGGTCACTCGTTCTGAATTCCGGGAGATTATATGTGACTCGCGGGTATCAGGGAGACACTACCGAAATGCGGGAGACTCCCGCAGCTTCCGGGAGACTTGGGATGTCTGCTTAATAAATAACACAAGGAAAACTGTCCTTCTTTACTAGTTCTGATGTTGCATGTTTTCTTTACTGCAAAACACTATTCTCTCGAACCACAATCCACAAGAACTACACTGGATTTCACTAAACTTATTTCTTTCAGTGTGGCAAAAGTAAACGGAAAGTTCATCTAACTTTAGCTATTAGCCCAGAGTTAACGTTGGCTAGCGTCGGCTAGCATTAGCTAGCGTCAGCTCGCTAGCTAACTCTAGCCATCTATGATGAGAAATGCACATAACAGGAGGTTTCTTTTTGCAGCAAAAAAACTGTTGGGCACTAATATTTAGGCTACTTTCACCAAGCCTAACGTAACGTTATCGCAACCCTTCTAGCTGGCTAAGGTAGCTAGTTAGCTAGCTAGCTAACATTATCTAGCAAGGCCAACCTACATTTATATTTTTGAAAGTAATAAATTGGTAACATATTAAGGTTTTTATAGCTATCTAAACAAATACAGTAAGCTTACCTTGTCATCTTTAAGTCGCTCTATTTGTTGTTGTGCCACCTGTCGGGACTCTAAAAAGTCATAAATGTCTTCTTCCATGATGGAATGATGGAAGATTCTGAGCACAGCCTGTGCACAGAGTAGAAGTATGTGAAGGTGCTCACCACATAGTATCTGGTGCTCACCTGATAGTATCTGGTGCTCACCACATAGTATCTGGTGCTCACCTGATAGTATCTGGTGCTCACCTGATAGTAGCTGGTGCTCACCACATAGTATCTGGTGCTCACCTGATAGTATCTGGTGCTCACCACATAGTATCTGGTGCTCACCTGATAGTATCTGGTGCTCACCACATAGCATCTGGTGCTCACCTGATAGTATTTGGTGCTCACCACATAGTATCTGGTGCTCACCTGATAGTATCTGGTGCTCACCACTTTTTTACCTGAAAAAAAAATTACACCATGTCCCTTCAGGGGCTCCGTAGAAAACAGTCCAAATTTGAAGATACAAAATTTCAAAACTACAAATATCTGTAAAAATGTGATCTAGGAATATTATATTGCTGTATTAGCTTTTCAAAGGAGGCAAAATTACCATCTATGTCTCATGCTACAGCCCCGGACCCCTCCCTTTGGTTGTGTGTTAACGTAGTCCGTGGCCGTATATGTACATTGGGGGGTGTATCTGGGTGTGTGTTTATGGGAGGTATTTCCTGCCAATAATAAAACTAAAATGAAAACACTAAAATGAAAATGAAAATACCGTTTTGCCATTTCTTTTTCCATACATGTGTGAAAATATTATGACAAAATTAAAAATAAAATGAAATCACTTAATTTGCAATTTAATTTTTCACTCGAGCACGGGTCATATGTGACAAATATAAAATTAAAATTTAAAAGGAGGATTGGCGCTACCTGCTGGTGATTTTCTTTTTCATTTTCCACTTTTCATTTTCTTTTTCCACTTTTCATTTTCGTTTTCAACTTCACCAGCATGCAAATACATGTAAATGAACAGTAGGCGGAGCTACAACTACAGAACCTCCCGCGAAACCACGAATGCTGCTGGTACGTCTTTGCTTAGGTACTAATGGCGAAGTAGGTTGCAGAGCTACTGCGGGAGGCCGCAGCGGTGCTCGAGCGAGGGCAAGGCGCTGGGTTACAGCAGGCAGCGTTTACTAGTGAACCGAGGGTCGTTGCTAGTGAATCGCAGCCTCACTTTCAACCACGTCCGGGAACCTCTCATGTATAAGAATCTCGAGCCGCTTCAGTGGCGAGAGAGACTGTTCAAAGTAAGTCGCTTGTTAGTTAGCTAAAGTAGCTAGCACTAGCTACTCTATTAACAAAGCTGCCCTTTCCCAAGCATCCACGTTTTAGTGTATAGGATTATCATTTAGTGTAATAATGTTAATGATGACATTACATTACATAAAACCACACTAACATTACATTAAGTAAAATTAGTTTGGATTAAAGGTTTTATAGCAAGTTTTAGCCAGTTTAGCAGTCATGTTTTAGTGCTTTCCTCTGCAATTTTTCATTCTCCCAACACACTTTATTTAACCTATTTAATCCCAAATTTTTCTACTATTACTATTATTGCCATCAACGTGTTTACTCATTCTTTGAGTAATTGCAAACACAGGGCAGTCATGGCCTGGTGGTTAGGGAACTGGTCTTGTGACCGGAGGGTTGTGGGTTCAATCCTCAGACCTGAGGCCATGACTGAAGTGCCCCTGAGCAAGGCCCTTAACCCTCAACTGCTCACTTGTATAAAAATTGAGATAAAAATGTAAGTCACTCTGGATAAGGGTGTCTGCCAAATACCGTAAATGCATATATCATTATTAGACACCTTGATTGTACAAGCCAGAAAACTTTGTCTCTGGACCAGTTGTGAGAGAAACTGAGCCAGTAAAATTCATTTTGCAGACCAGTGTACTGTAATTACAAAATCTTTAGCCTATTTTGTGTGTTTGATTTTGTATTAGGTGAAGTGAGCAGACTGTTTTCTCCATATGCCCGCTCGAATGTCAAACCGGTTGGAATTTTGAGAAGGCCGACCCCACCCAAGTCCATGAAGAAACCCACTTACACTCATAATTTTTTTTGTTTGAATGGACAGCGTGACTGTGAAGTACCTAAGATCAGTCACCGAGCCGAACTTGAGCAGGCAGGGCTGGGAGAGCGGAAGATTGTTTTCCTTGGTAAGCTTCGTCAGTAAGCTAACTTGTCTAGGGCAGTGTTTCTCAACCCTGGTCCTGGAAGCACCCCTGCTCTGCACAATTTGGTAACTCTTCCCCTGCATGTCCCCTGAAAGGACATGTTAATGAGCTGATTAGTTGGATCAGGTGTGTTGGGAGCAGAGAAACCACCAAAATGTGAAGAGCAGGGGTGCCATCTATAACCCAAATTATATTTTTGTCATTTATGTGTTATGGATTTTCTTTGTAATATATAGATCATTAAAACCTGAAAGAAGGCCTAAGTAATGGAAGCTGATGCTCAGCTGATGGTGGAACTAACTGGTGCAATGTCATATTGTGTGGTGGACGTTTTGTATTCTACATATGATCTTTAAACTATATGATGTGTTAGCTTGCCCAGATAACACTGGTAGAGAGAGATTTAATGATTTAATGATTTAAATATTTAATGATTAGTGACTATGCTGAATTTGACAGCATATTCACTTTGGGCTGTAGTTTTTTGTAGTAGCCAAGTGGATTGGATAAATAATGAAACTTATGTAATTACGTAAAACAGGTGCATGCTTGATAAAGAATATTTGAGTATCATAAGTACTAAAATACACCTATTTTTATTCAAGTGCAGAAGTATTGTAATTTGCCGTGGTTCATTTAGTTGTCTTAAGACACCTACACAATGCGTAATCAGTAAGTACTATTTGTTGTCTCATGCAAATCAAAACTTTGTGCACAAATACATTGTTTACTATAGCTGTGGGTAACCCTTAATTAGGCTAAAAGTAATTCACTATTAACTACTAAGCTAATTACTTCAATTAACTAGATGTTGTTGATGTGAGTAATGGGTTGTTGTGGTAAAATCATTTGTATTGTTTTTCTAACTAACAAAATTTTTTTGACAGATAAATACTGCACTGCAAGTGAATTTGAAGCACAACTTCAGAAGGAGTTTCCAAAGTTGAAAGAGGGAGGAGGTTTTGAGTTGCTGAGACCCTATGGCGCTACAAGGAGCAAGAATTTGGAGATCATTCCCTGTCCAGCAGAGGGATACACTCCAAAATATCTTGAGGCTTATGGAATTCAAATGGAAACCATCTATGTTAGACCTCTTCAGAGAGATCTCAGCATGGATAAGGTAAATTTGAAATGAATCAGCATTTAAAGGCTGTGGTAATTGTCAAAGCACATTTTGCTGCACAATTATATGTGAAGAGTTATGGGGACTCGAGTCACATGACTTGGACTCGAGTCAGACTCGAGTCATTAATATTAAGACTTTTGACTTGACTTGAAAAAATATTCAGAGACTTAGACTTGACTTGGACTTTTACACCAATAACTTGGGACTTGAATTGGACTTGAACCTGTTTACTTGCAAAGACTTGATTTTTTTTTACCCCAAATCTAAATTTTAAAACGCATATTAATATTTATAAAGTGCGCCCCATTAATTTCATTTCCGTCCTTCTGACGCAGACCAGTCCTCTGCTTTTCCACACTCTGTACGTGTGTGTGCATGAGCTGCAGCACAACCACCGCTGAGAAATCGGATGTGTGGCGTGAGAGCGTGTGAAGACGGTCAAATGCGTGTGTCTCACGCTCAATGCGTGAGAGTTGGCAACCCTGGGTTCTGTATCTGAATTCGGGGAAGAAAGCCTCTCTCTGTCACCATCATAATATCCAGTTCTATCTCAGCATGGATTGTGTATTTGAAGACATCTACGTCGAGAAAAAAATATATTGACAAAAGTGGAGCGAGTTTTCAGCTATGGGGACATTATTCATCGTGCACAAATGACATACAGACTTTTGGCCAGCAAATGCAATGCAGAATAGTTTACTGAAATGTCTAAAGTTGCAGATTCCTGTTAATTGTTCAGTTCTTATATTTGTTTGTCTTGTGTCACTCACACATGTTCTCCAAGAAACCAGATAAGAGAAGAGAGGGAAAATGCTGTTATGGTTCTTTGTATTGTACTGTGAAAATATCAGCACTTTTTATTTGAACATGGAGTTCTACTTATGACTTTTTCATAGAATATTTATTTCTGGAAAATTGTAGTTTAAAGTATGAATATTTTTGCAGCTAAGTTTAACAAATTGAACTGTGCAATAAAGAGGTGTAATTTTAATTTTTTTTATACTTCGTGTTTGCACATGTTTTATCAAGATTTGAGGAGAATACAGATTTAAAAAAGAACGCATGTCTATTATTTACATTTAAAATATACCTGCAACATTGGTAAAAAAAAAAAAAAAGACTCGAAAGGACTTGAAATTCCAAGTTTCAGACTTGGGACTTGACTTGACTATTGCCTGTCTTGACTCGAGACTTGACTTGACTTGAGTGTCTTTGCTTGAGACTTGACTCGGGACTTGAGGTATAAAGACTTGGACTTACTTGAGACTTGCAAAACACTGACTTGGTCCCACCTCTGGTTATTTCAATTTAGTTTTCATTTAGAAGAGTAATGTATTTACTTGTATTGTTTAACTTACATTTTGTTTGTTAATTTGGGAGAAAAGATAAAGATGTGAAGCAGGAGGTGGACCTCACTGCCAATGTTTCTATTGAATTGTTTTGTATTGTTTTATTGTTATTCCTGCTTTGAAATAAATAAAATTATATTTTTAAAAAAAAGAAGAGTAATGTAATTACATAAATAATCAAATCATATGGAATTGTCTTTTTGTGCTTGTGATGATTGTTTAGCTCAACAAATCATTTCAAATAATTCAGTAATATGACTTTAATGTGTCTTGTTTTTCAATACTTTTAGAGTATGTTTACAGCAGCACATGGAACTCGGATGACTATACAGTGCATTTACTGCAGTGAAGTGTTCTGCCATGCTGAAATACAGGACCATGTAGACAAGTGCAACTTGCCTGGAACGGAGACCATTGCGATGGAGTACATTACTTATGGTATTTATGGTAACCAATGTCCCCACCGCCATGACATCTGCCCGGAGCTCCCTCCTTGTCCTTGGGTCAAGCCTGGCCTTGGCACGGGAGGAAACTTTGAAAGGCCTTGGAAGGTTAACAGTAGTTCCATAAGCCTTTCACTTCCAGATGATGCTCCCAATGGTAGAAACAGACAGGCCCAACTCCTTGGAAAGGGTTTTGTACCTTCTAGTCTTTCCCATGTTGAGCATGTATGAGTGCTGTTCACTTGTTTGGGGAGGAGCTTTTATAGTCAGAATAGGTGGGAAAAAACAGATAATTAATCCAATCCAAGCATACACAGTATTTTGTTGTCCAGAATAGATTAACACACAAAACACTTAATACCTTTCAAATGTGGTTCTGCATAATCATTAAACATTATTTCAGAGGCAGGAGCGCTGTGAAGACTCATGGTTAGGACTTAAAAATGAGAAGTATCTGGAGTTTTGCTTATTGCGTGCATGTGTGTATGAATAATAATTTCACTTCAAATTTGTATTTTCTTAGATTGGAAGCTTGAACCAGAGTTGAATCTTGCTGCTTATAAGTTTCGGAGAAACCTACTTCAGGAAGCTGAAGAGCAACCTGAGCTAGTGGCAAGGATCGATTTCACCAGAGATACTCAAGACAGAGAAAGAGAAATACTGACATTTTATAAAAGGCATGAAATTTGCTGGGCCCGTCCATTTTCAGTCATCCTCAGGGGTATGTACAGTCTGTTTTTTCACTTTTTTTATTAAGGTGTCTCTGGAAGAAAATCTGTATCAGTTCACTGTATCTCTTAAACTATTTTTCCTTTAGTTTAGCAACTGTGAGTTTGTGATAGTATGAAAGCCTAGCCAGTTTCTTGTGGCTTCTCTTTTTAAACTGTAGTCATGGGATCTGTTGTCTGTGGTTGTCCAGCAACATGCATTTAAATAAATTTTGATTAACTCTCTGGTTTGTGCACATGCAAGCATAATTGACTATAAGTGTTTTAATTTCTTTTGCTCCCTTAGGTGATTCAGCCATTGGAGATGGTGTTGTACGTCATTTCCTGTCTTTTGTGATGTCCAGAGTTCAATTTGGGTTTGACCTAAATCTTGGTGAGTGTTGAAGTGTTTTGGTTTTTTTTTTTTTGGTTTTAGTTTTTTCCTTTTAATACAACCCCAATTCCAAAAATACACTGTGTAAAATGTAAAAAAAATGGAATGCAATCATTTGCAAATCTCATAGACCCATATTTTATTCACAATATAACAGAACACATATCAGGTGTTGAAAGTGAGGCATTTTACCATTTTATATTTTAAAAAATGCATTAACTCATTTAAATTTATCTCGGTGGTAGAATGTGCATTAGGTAATGGTGACTAATTAAGACGCAACATAAAGATTTGTGGTGCAACCAGATTTAGTAAAAGGATAGTTTAAAACTAAGTAGTGTATACTATTAACTTAAGAAAGAACGTATGCAAACTCATTGCAATCTAGTACAGAGGTCTCCAGTTTGGCCCATGCATGTGATATGAACCAAGGATTGATTGAGAGTTATTTATTTGCAAAAGACTACAATTTCTATGCAGTTTTCATTTTCAGATGTTTGTTTTTGATAAATCAGACTCATGATTTTATTTTTTTAGACGGTTGTGGCAGAACGCTGTTTTTTATTGGACAAGAAGATCACCTGGTGCCATCCACATCACGGATCCTGCTGGACAGCGATCTATTTCGTGCTGTTGGCCGCATGATTGGGCACTCTTTCATACATGGAGGACCCTTGATCACAGGACTAAGTCGCTCAATGTTCAGGCTGATGACTGGGGAGCAGGATGAACCAGTGATTGTGGAATTAGATGACTGTCCTGATACTGACATTGTGGAAATTGTGTCTGTTGTGAGTGTGATAAGTCTTGTTAGAATGGTAATTGTCCACTGTTGGCACTTAGAATTTGTACACTGTCCTGTTAGGCTTAAATCAGATATGTTTTATCTGATTGATCATAGCTTCAGGGTCCTGGAAAACTGACTGAAGCTGAGCGTAGGCAAGTGAATGAAGTGTATAGATGATCCTGGACAAAACAATTTGGCCAGCACCTGATAGTGATGAAGACATGGACTACCAACTTGAAGATTCTTGCAAAGTGACTGGCTTCTTCCGCCAATACATTGAACATGGTAGGTCACTTGGATTCACTGCAGAAATCTTTAAATAAAGTTTCTTATTCCTCAGTACATTTTCATGTATTTTAACAGGCACATCAGAGGAGTTGAAGAAGCTGGTCCAGTTTTGGGTGGGCTGGACTTCGCTTCCGCAGCATCTGTATGTGGAGGTCTCAACAAGCGTCCCAATGCCAACTGCATATACATGTAGAGAGACAATCAAGCTCCCTGTACATTACAGAGCCTTTGAGGACTTCCGGAAGGACCTCCAAGCTGCTGTTTCAACCATTGAATATGGATTTGGTTTGATTTAAGTTTTTTCCACTGCTCAAAAAAGGTTCACCAGATAAAATATAGTTAAGTTTTAGATTTAAAGTTACTTTTAGTGTTTGTTTTTCAGTGCTAATGTAGTACCATGGGGGACCGCCATTATTTACATTTACTTACATTATTAGTTTCTTGTTAATGTTCTCATAAACAAGAGATTTTCATTAACATCAGATGTTAGCTGAGCCTATATGAAGTCTTATGCTGTTGCATGCTGTATTTTAAAGATTTTACAGTTAATGGTGGTTTTTTTTTTTTACCGTTAATGTTAAATTGCATTTTAAACCCTAGTTTGCGTGTGGGGGGGGGGGGTGTTTGCGCACACCCCAAAAATATTTGTTCAGGAATGTTTTGTAAGTGCATAATTTTATTGTTCAAGTGTATTCTTTTATTCAGCAATACATTGAATAAACAAATTTGTATTTGGAGTTGAATTTTTGTTGGCTAACAAAGTATGCAGTGAAACAGACTAAGGTGTGTAATTATAGAACTACAAAGTGAGAGCTATATGGAAAATTAAGCCGACATAATGAACAGTTAGTGTAGTTACAAGGTAGGTATATTTCCCTGTACTTGGAAAACCCACTGACTGAAAAAAGAATAGGAGCAAGTTTCACTTTTTTTTATATAAGTTGTGACGGGTAGGGTGAGCAAAAATCAATGAAGCGATCACGCCAAGTCTCAGGGAAAAAGGATGGTTTAATATGTAAAGTGTGCAAACCAAAACCCGTGAACTGATCCGAATTAAGGATATAATAACCAGCGGTCAACTGGTACAAAGACAAGACATGTATAGACGAACAAACGACCCTCAGGTGAGACGGATCGCGGGCTCCGCCCACCTGAGGGACGAACACAACACCACACCCACAGGACAAGCTGCTGCTGTAGACGGGGGCGACCAGTAGGGGCCCGCCGTACCGTGACATAAGTACACTTACTACTGGTTCAACAGAAAGATTGACAACTACAGAATTATAAAACATTTTCAGACATTTTCAAAATTGTAAAACATTTCAGCTTGCTGCACACCAAGCAAGCTAGTCCCAATATAGGCCTCACTTAGTCAACGTAGTAATTGATTAATTTGGTTTACTGTGTTGCAATATGTGGCTACTGCATCTGAAAAGGGAACATGGGGATTTGGCAAAGATTCCACTTCTTCTGCTGTAAGTTCACGTGGTAGCTGGACTGTTGGAACTTCAATTCCCTCTTCCGTATGTCTTGTTGGGCCATCCCAGTCAATTCCGTAATTTTCATCCACCTATCATTACAATTCCCAAAAATATTATACTTTACATAATGATAAAGAAAGATTAACTTTGAAAACATGAGTATTATTTAGAGCTGCACAATTTTCAGTGAAAAATTACACTGCTAATTATTCTTGCAATATAGACAATATTAATACATTTCAAAATTTAGACAATTAAAATTAAGTAATTTTCACCAGAAATCAGTTATCCAACATGTCATGAATAATGCACTCGGTGTATCCAGTGGAGTAAAATTAACATTGTTGGGCAGATATCTGCCTTTTCTTTTGTATCAAGCAAATACATTTTACATTGCATGAGACATTGTACATCCTGCAATGTGACTACTGTGCATATTCACACTGCAATAATGCTGAAATGATATAATGTGCAGCCCTAATATTATCTAATACTGTTTAAATGTACTCATATTTAAAGTAGCAGTGGGGAACTCAGTGCTGGATTTGCGCATGTTTAGTGTGTTACAGCGTGGAATTCACCAAACTGTGTTGGTTCCCCATCCCTGATTGAAAGATTTCTCATTTGCATCATTTGAGTATTTACCTGAATATGTTCATTCATTTGTGTTCTGTGTCCCATCCAAAGCTGAATAGGAGACTGATTGCCTTCTGTTCTGAGCCCGTGGTGGTTCCACGCATTCTTGAAGAAGGCTAGGTGCCTTTGCAGGTGAGGAAGGAAACTCCAGTGGAGGGCAAAGATGTGGATGTCAGAGTCAGGATTGAGTTGTTCCTCTATCTCTAGATTGTAAAAGATGTGATAGAACATGTCCAGGACATGCTCATATACATCTCTCCAGAGCCTTTCAATTCTGAAACAAAAACAAGTAATGACTCTTAAATAACCAGCTGACAAACTGGAGGGCACATCCATGCATAGTTTTAACAGTTTACCTAATTTATCACAACATAAAACTAGAAAGCCAATTTGCATGGTCTTAGTGTTTAACTAAAAATGTTATAAGAGGGCAAATAAATCTTCAAGGCTGTGTGCATACCACTCAAAACTTAGTTTGACGTCCTGGACCAATGGTTCACAGTGCCAGTCCTGAGGGAATTTCACAAAGCAGGGTTTCTCTTCTTAGCCAGATAACTTAAAGCCCCTGGGTCAGTCACACACTCATTAGAATATTAGACCACACCATTCTCACAGAGAGATTTGAGGAGTGTCCTTCATATTTTGCGTTGAGCTTTCTATTTAAACTTCCCAGAACCACACCCAAAAAGTATTGTACAAAAGAAGTCAATATTGCAAAATCTGTTCCCAGGGGCTTTATGCTTAAAGCCAAGCCTATACATTTGGACAAGAGCTTAGAGGTTTTCAACATTAAGCTTAAGATCTCCTTAGGGGATCCAATGCTCAATAAATTTTTTTCTTACTGCTAAACACCTGCTACTGAATATTAACAATATTCATGTGCTGTTTTATGTTAAACAGATAAGATGTGATTAGACATAGGGGTATTTAAGTGTACACTAGTTATAAGTTGTAAACATACCTCTGATTGTGTACACTTCTCCCTGTGATGTGGGAATTTCTGCCCTCTCCTCTGTTTGCCACCATGAACTCAGCTACACCAATGTTCTCACCTCCTTTGTCTGAGCGCACACGAGACGGTAAGCCATATTCATTGACAGCGGCAATGAAGTAGTTAAGCACAGTGCATGCCTGGTTGTTGGTTGAAGCTGAAAGATAAACTATCAGCCGGGTGAAACCATCGATGCCGCCGTGAAGTACTATCCTCCATCTGAATGAAGATTATATGTAAATAACCAAATTAGTGTATTTTTAAAAATGGTAAATAAAAGATTTCTTGAATAAATATATTTATCCGAGTACCTGATAAGTTTATGATTGCCATCAATATGCCACATGGCATTGGGGCAGGGCACAGTGTACTGCCGACGCCTTACCACAGGTGCTGAAAGGGCCCTTATTCGTGACCCTTCAGGGTCCACTCTTCGAAGAGAGCATCGTACTCTTGAGGCTGAAACACAAGAGTAGTTGATGCATATGTTCTTAATTAGGTTAATTTGTAATGAATATTATATTATTTATTGTGTTTTTTTACATTTTTGTTTTATTGGATTTCTGTGAAGCTGCTTTGCAACTACAACAGTTGTAAAAATTTTGATTGATCAATGGATTCGTTTTTTCCAAGTCAGGAGTAAAACATGTATACAATGCACAGTGCCCGATTTAAATGATTTAATTACATATGCATCTTATGTACAATTATGTATAAGCTGTTCTTTTAATATTTACTCTGGACTCGAAGCCCTCTTGACCTTAGATGGCCATGAAGCATTCTGTATCCTGAGTTAGGGTACAATCTCTGGATTTCTTCAACAGTGTGGTCAAGGTCTGCATCACTGATGTCGGAGTAAAAGTCAGACACTCTAAAGATAAAATAAAATGTGGAAACATTTACTACCATTGGACTTTGTTATTGTCTCGAAACCTGCCCTGCACATTTTTATGTGCACACCTGATTCAACTAATCAGCTCATTAGCAAACCCTTTCAGAGTAGTACTGGAAGTGTTAAAGCAGGGAATTTACTAAAATTGTCAAGGCTTTGCGCTTCCAGTAGCAGGGTTGGGAAACACTGAGCTAATATATCAAGCAGACAAATTACAGACACTTAACATTTTGAGTCGATTCTCATACAGTAGAATAGCTTAACTGCTTTGGTGGTAGTTGTATTAGCTATGGTGAAAAGCAATTTAGCGTGCAAACATAAATAAACCACGTGTAGTTCTATTAGTTTTAGGTTAGTAGGATATTAAATTTATTCTTCCTTACCTCAATCCAAACTCTTCCATCCTTCGCCTTACTGTTCTCTCTGAAACGTCGAAGAGTCCCGCAATTTTCTGAGCTGTCATTCCGTATCGCGTGCAAGTCATCATGGCCTCTTCGTCAACGTCCAACCTAGGCCGACCTCGCACTGGGCGGTTTTCCATGGCCCCCAATCCAGACCTTAAGCGTTCTACCACTTCACGTAGATTCCGCCATACAACAGTATTTACCTGCATGTTTGTGAAAGCTTCGATATCGCCAAGCCTGTCTAAGATAACTTCACACCTAAGTAATATATAATCTTCGTCCTGGCAATTCGCCAACCTCACAATCTCATTTGCCGTTTCTAGTAAAACGTCAGTCATGTTGCCGTGTGCTGCCCTCTCTGGATTTCGCGGGAGGTTCTGTAGTTGTAGCTCCGCCTACTGTTCATTTACATGTATTTGCATGCTGGTGAAGTTGAAAACGAAAATGAAAAGTGGAAAAAGAAAATGAAAAGTGGAAAATGAAAAAGAAAATCACCAGCAGGTAGCGCCAATCCTCCTTTTTAATTTTAATTTTATATTTGTCACATATGACCCGTGCTCGAGTGAAAAATTAAATTGCAAATTAAGTGATTTCATTTTATTTTTAATTTTGTCATAATATTTTCACACATGTATGGAAAAAGAAATGGCAAAACGGTATTTTCATTTTCATTTTAGTGTTTTCATTTTAGTTTTATTATTGGCAGGAAATACCTCCCATAGTGTGTTCACTCGTGTTGTTAGTCGAATGTGTTTCACGCGGTGCTTCTTAGACTAGGTATATATAGCGTGTGTGGTTGTATCATCCTGTGCTCGTCTTTGTTAGAGTCTCACATTCGTGAAGTGTGTTACATGTGCACTCTCTGTGCAATTCATGTAAATAAACGCCTTGTCATTCAGACTGCACCTCAGCGTTACACTATGTAAAAGGCAGGTGTTGTCAATATGACTTTCAATATGCAGGATGAGGCCATTATTTTTAATCTGAAAAAGCACAAACCAATAAACAAAGTGTTAAATACAATCTTTAAAAAAGGGAGTGGAGAAAAAAAAAAAATATATATATATATATATATATATATATATATATATATCAGGATTTTTATATAAATTTCTTTTAGTGTTTTGAGATTTTTGAAAGATCTGATCTGCTAATAAATTCACATTATTCTCAAAAACATATCTGGAGAGAAAAATATGCCAAGAACCAATCCAATTAATGTCACTGTTGTGTGCCTGCACTGTTGTGCAGATTTTTTAGTATTTGATGAAAGTTTTAAATGGTGCTAAGTGCAAGGAGTTAACAACGCCTTGACTTAAGCCTTGATGTAGTAATTATCATAACATACCTACATGTTAAATACAATTTAACAAACCTTTAACAATAATATGCCTTTTCAAGGTCACCATTCGGCTTGCTCCAACAATATAATCTGCCAGTGGATAGATGTCTCCCAGATCAGTTAAATGCACAAGCTTTGTCTCTCTGGTTGGTGATAGTTATTTCAAAGGCTCTGTAATGGTCAGTGTACCATCCGCATAGCATTCTCACAATATGGAGCAATTCATTTTTAATGACACATGTGCACAATCTCAGCAAAGTCTGGCATGCCGCTAGTTGACCCCTGAGCAACTATCATGCCAGTGCTGTACTGTATGTCATTCACAGATGCATTCTTAGTCAGATCGACTTCGGTTATATCGGGGTATGTTGATGTTATAGCCAAAGCAATATTTGGATTCAAAAGATCCACTGGAAATGAGGACACGCTAGGTACATCAAGAGGTTTTACCATAGGAGGGCGAGTTAAGGTGAAATGCTATCATGAATTGGTGCCTTGAAGCTAGAGTCAGTGGAATGTAAATATTGTTTGAACTGGTGATTAGCTGTCAGCTGAATCATGACTTTTACTAATGAAAGGGAGTGTTTGATACTCTAGATCAACTAATTATCAAGCAGTTTTCTGAAACTACTCTAAGGTGCATCTCATGAACCTTCAATTGGCAAGCATATATAGACTACTGGAAGCAAAACACAGTTCTATAATTTCTAACAATGGAAGATCCACAAAGAAATGAGCAGGCTCAACAGCCAGAAGTAAGAAGAGCAGTAGGAGTGCATGGAAGGGGAGTAAGGAGGCATAGAGGGAGAGGTAGAAGAGGCCATGGACATAGGCATGTTGCAGATGAAATAAGGGCCACACTTATAGACCATGTTGTCAATCATGGCCTAACAATGGCTGAAGCTGGACGAAGGGTGCAGCCAAATGTTGGGAGATCAACCGTGTCCTCAATAATCCAAACTTTTCGTAGAGAGAACAGGTGGGTAATCCAAATAACTCTATACTGTAATACTTTTATGTTTACAGTACACACTAACACTTCATATTACAATTTTACATATTTTCTAAAAGTATACTCAACTCGGTCTTGTTTTGCCTTACTACTTGTGTACCACACAGGTCTACAGGGCTACCTCACAGGGGTGGCAGAGGTCCCCTTTTTACACCTCAGCAGGAGGATGCCATCTGTGAAATGGTCATAGCTAATAATGCTATTAGACTTCGGTAGATCCAGAGTGCAATTATAGACAACCATGACATCTTTGAAAACATACAGTCAGTAAGCATCTCAACTATTGACAGAGTGCTTAGAAGAAATCAGATGAGAATGAAACAGTTGTATTGTGTACCATTTGAAAGGAATGGTGACAGAGTGAAGCAGCTTCGCTATCAGTATGTGCAGGTAAATCATCTACGTGCATACAGTAACTACCCATTTCAGTAAATAGTTCCTTGTGTAATGATAAAGTACAGTAAATTTGACTAATGTACATTTGTTGTGATCTTCAGTGAATTCTGTTACTGTAAGATAATAACTTTGTGTTATTTGTTTTTGTATCTTCTGAAATGTAGAGTATAATGGAGCTGGAATCAAGTGAGCAAACTCATCGATTCATATACGTGGATGAGGCTGGCTTCAACCTGACAAAAGGCAGAAGACGTGGTCGAAATATTATTGGACACAGAGCCACCGTTGATGTACCTGGCCAACGAGGAGGGAACATCACTATGTGTGCAGCCATTGCAGAATTAGGTGTGCTAACTCATATTCCCACTTTAGGGCCATACAACACACAGCATCTCGTCACATTCATAGATACACTCTACAGGGATCTCATCCCAGATGGTGATATGGCTCTAAATGACCATGAAAAGGCTCCAGATTTACCTGTAACAAATTGTGGTAATTTGGGACAATGTGAGATTCCATCATTCAAACATCATCAGGCAATGGTTTGCAACCCACAACAGGGTGCTGATGCTATTTCTCCCACCCTGTTCCCCATTCCTGAACCCAATTGAGGAGTTCTTCTCCGCATGGAGGTGAAAGGTTTACGATCGGCAGCCTCATACTCGGATGGCTCTGCTGGCTGCTATGGATGCAGCATGTGATGACATCACAGCAGAAGCTTGCAGAGGCTGGATTAGACATTCCAAAAGATTATTTCCACGCTGCATTGCAAGCGAAGATATCTATTGTGATGTGGATGAGAATATGTGGCCCAACAGACAAGAACGTCAGGAGGTATAGAAAACAGCACTGTGATTTACACTGTACAATGCTGCTTGTTTCCTAGGTTTAAATTTCTGAACATTTTATTCTTTGTGCAAAGTAATGTTTTTCCAGACTTGTCTTGTTTGTTTATTTTTTGATGATATGATCCATCAATAAATTTCTTTACAAAGAATGCATCAATGGATTTCTGTCCATTTTCTTACAATCATGCTCACATAAACAGTAATGTGTAATTTTATACTGCTAAAATTGACATACTTTATAAAGTATGTTCAATCCGTCATCAAAAGAACAACATTGAGAAAATCCTTATAGAGTAAACATGATTACAGGACTAATCTTGCAATGCAGCGTGGAAAGAATCTTTTGGAATGTCTAATCCAGCCTCTGCAAGCTTCTGCTGTGATGTCATCACATGCTGCATCCATGGCAGCCAGCAGAGACATCAGAGTATGAGGCTGCCGATCGTAAACCTTCCACAACCATGCAGAGAAGAACTCCTCAATTGGGTTCAGGAATGTCAGCTATATATATATATCAGTAGCGAAACGTGACCAGAATGTGTATACATTCTATATAGTTTTCATTGGCTTAGCACCTGTACAATGTAATCTAATTTGCAATGTAAAAAACAATGGCGACATCTAGTGGACAAACGTCTCTGACAATATCTCTGAAAATATCCCACAAGTGGAATTATTTGAAAATGGAAGTATTAAGGAACAACACCAATTCAGCCATGAAGTGGCAGCCCATGTAAAATTTCAGTGTTGGGTCACTGAGTACTGAAGCACATAGTACATAAAAGTCAGCAACAAAATTGATTAACTGGAACAGTGATTGCGACATTTTGAATGGGCAAACATTTCAGCAGAGAAACTCCATGTTAATGAATTTAGAAGGGGATGTCATAAAAGCTGTAGGTGTAATGTGTGGGTGTTCTAATACTTTTGTTGAAATATAGTCAAATCAAATCAAATATATTTGTATAGAGTGTTCATTGCATTCCATTACAGCACTAATAGAACATTACACCCAGCAAGTGGTTATTACATTATGCTAAATGTATATTGTACATATAACATTCTGCATTAATGCCATGCAGTAACATAAATCAATATTTTAAATATTTGTCATTAAATATTGGTTAACAAATTTACACAACTGGCAGTTATAGTAAACAGTTTAACCATGATGTTGCAGTGGCACCTGTGATACTAAATCAATACACATGGTCACCAAAGGTTTAATACCAGTTGTAGTTTGAAATATGTGTTTGGTCTTGCTGAAAAGGAACAGAGGAAAGCTTTGTGGGAGCCAATTAACTGCTTGTTCATATTTTGTTATATTTTTGTTTGACCACAAGGGGGAGCAGGAGGACTTTAAAACCAACCAGGAAGTGTGCAGGGTTCATTATAGGTCACAATCTTGATCACAGCTACAGGGGTTTTGTTGTTTTAATGGGACGTCTGTCACTGAACAGTTTGCCTGGACAAAATAAATGGACAAGTCCAACATTTACAAACAGTATGGACATGTGATTCTGCACTCTTGCCAAACGAGTTCAGATTCAGCCATAGCCAAACACACTCATTGTAGCAACTCACCTGGATGTTATTTAGCTTTGTTGGAAAGCCACTATATTGTGGTTAAAATTAGGTGGTTCTTTCCATGCCGAGGCAATAGCTCTCGAAAGCCACGACTGTGATCACTTAAGAAAGCTGTGAAAAAACTGATTGCATAACACCCTTTGTGATATTTTTTAAGGGTGCTACAAGCATACACACCTTTGTAAATTACTTATATACCTCATAAATGGTAGTCGGTTTGTTATGGAAAAAAGGCTATGTAAACATCTTGGTGCAGGGACCATGTACAGTCACTAAAACAAAGCTGGGAGCATAAATAGAACAATAAAAGCAAAATTAAACTTGAATGGTGTGGCTTGATGTCGAATCAATTAATAGTCTGTAGGAATTTTAACTGTGCCACATAAGATTGTGCCTAATAGAGAATAACAAACAATTTTAGATTCCTTTTTATGAGTATATCTAAACTACATCTAAACTAAATAACATTAAATAATTTCAAGCAAACATGCATGCTCAAACATGCATGCAAACAAATATCCCAGTCATTTAGTTAGAACATAGTTACTTAAGAGTGTATGAATTCAAAATGCCAGTAAAATACGCCAAAACTTATAAGCTAATACAGGCTAATAATCTACAACATCCATTTCTCAACTTCAGTCTTTTCAACAACATTAACGTATGCTAGGTTAACAAGTTCTTCCTCATACAAAACTGCCACCCACTTGCACTTGAAAGCATTGTTAACACCTCACTTGCCATAATTTGTGAATGTACAAGCAAGGAGCAACTGCAGCCCTGTCAGACAGCTTGGGAGACCAGCCAGTGGAAGGAATGGCTGTCAGTACCCTAGCTCCTCCATTGATGATAGGGGTCCTTCCCCTGGCTGGAATGATGACATGTTTGTTGTCTCTAGACTCCTCTTGCAAAGTTACTTCCTCTAGGCTAGATTATTATTCAGTGTCTGTTTTGGGGCAAAAGTTCTAAGAATCTCTGAAATGTTGCCTTCTTGTAGATGAGTATTGATGAAGGTCAGAGAGGAAGGTGCCGAAGGGGCTGCAGCTGTGGAAAGTCCAGATAAGATTAGTTCTTAACATTTTTGGCTAATTGTCCTTCCTAAGCTCGTGACTTCAGCATTACTGAAAGAAACTGTTTAGTGGAGATTTTCACTTCTTGCTGCAGGATCCTATAGGGGACCAGAGACGGTCAGTGAGTCAACTGGATGCACTTCCTGTGATTGTAGCCTGTAGGCCCTCCTTCTGCCGAGTATACCTATGGAGGGGTACTGTTTCCCTCATCCATATAGTTAACCATTTAATCTGAATTTACGGAGGGAGGCATACTATATTCTTCCTCCACATCATCATCCTCATACTGCGGAGGGGTTTGCTCTATGACTCTGGTGTAGTGTTCCACTGCTGCTTTCTTTTATTTTTAAATTTGTTTTATTGATGAGTTCGTACAGCATACAAATAGATACAGAGAACAAAAACAATGGTTCCCTGTTTTTTATTTTAACCCCAACGTCCTCACACATCAACACACACATCCACACTCACATGCAGAAAAAAAAATAGAATTGAAGGCAGGTTTGGAGATTTCCACAGTAGTGAAATGCAGCGTATTGTTGCGAAGGCCAAATAAACGAAAAACAGTCACTTTTATTCGCTGAAAACTGAACAATTAGCACTTGGCACAAAAAACACTTATGACACACAACAAGGCGAGACTCAGCAAAGACAAGCAACATTCACAGCACACACACGCTGTAACAGGCATGGGACACAGACATGAGGGAACTCGGAGTGACAGCTACGAGAGGGGGGCATGGTCATACGTGACACACGCATATATACAGGTGCATCTTGATGAATTAGAATATCATCAAAAAGTTCATTTATTTCATTAATTCAATACAAACCGTGAAATGCATATTTTTTATTCATGACAAACAATTTAATTCTATTGATGTTGATGATTATGGCTTACCATAATGAAAAACCAAAATCATTATCTCCTAAAATTTGAATATTACTGTGACACATAGATAGGTCAGAATTCAAGATACCCTTGAAGGAGACTACTACTAAACTACAGGGATCAACTCGAGGACTACACTTCATTGAATATTAGCTGTTTCATGTCTATTCTTGAGTTCAAGCTTACACTTTCCCTTCAGCGTCTGTATTTCCTCCTTTTTCATCAGTGACATGTTAACTCCTGACATAACCCTGCATCCTGATAAGCCACATCGAACAGGTAATCTGTCAGGGTTTCCTCATTAGAAACATGGGTCGCTGTCCATCTGGCCTTGATCTTCTTTAATCCTTCCCATTTCTCCAATTGTATTCCAACTGACCAATTGCATGATCATTGTGGTGCATTGGTATTCTGGCTTTCTGCCAGAACAGCTTCACTTCCATAATGATTGTTACTGCCACCTTATATTTGGTTCTAGTGGACTTGAGGTTATGAACATAAAGTGGAAGAACATCGCAGATGGAGGGTAACTCCAAATCAGACAGAGCTTGTGCAGAGCAGATAAACTTCAGTTTTACTGCGCACTGTAGTTGACATGACTGTTAAGCAAAAAAACAAATGTATACCATTTGGCCATTGTCGCAAAGTTGAGTGACAATTGAGTAAGACATTTTACATTATTGCATCAATAAATTGCATAATATTGATTGTCATATCAACTTATCTTGATAAAAATGATACTTTCCTACAGTAGTAAAAGCAATCAATCAATCAAATTTTATTTATATAGCGCTTTTTACAACAATTGTTGTCACAAAGCAGCTTTACAAGTGTCTGAGTCCTAGTCCCCAGTGAGCAAGCCAAAGGCGACAGTGGCAAGGAAAAACTCCCTAAGGGCATGAGGAAGAAACCTTGAGAGGAACCAAGACTCAGGGGGGAACCCATCATCCTCTGGCCGACACCGGTCACCATGACAACAACAACAATTTAGACAGAAGAAATAAAGAGAAGGAAAAGATGTAATGTCCATCTTGGTGTAGGCATATCCGGTTAGGCAGGAAGTGGCCGGCCCAGGATGGATCGCTTGTCTCTTCTCATCTCATTGTGCCTCGAGCAGGCGGGCCGCCATGTGGAGAAAATAACACGGGAAATTAGCTCTGTATGAGGAGATATATAGGACAGATGAAATGATAAACATTTCTGGAGTGTGGCAGCAACTCTGGCATTAAGTTAAATTATTACAGCCTAGCTAAAAAAGGCAGAACCAGAAGGTAACATAGGCTTGGGGGCACTCTGAGACAATGGCATCCATCCACTGCACTGTCAACAAACTTGAGTGACGACGAGCAGTGACAGGATGACAGCACCAGCGCCCCAGTCTACCATAGATAGATAGATAGATAGATAGATAGATAGATAGATAGATAGATAGATAGATAGATAGATAGATAGATAGATAGATAGATAGATAGATAGATAGATAGATAGATAGATAGATTGATTGATTGAACTTTATTAATCCCAGAGGGAAAGTCAGTTATTGCAGCAGCCCAGTTACAAAGAGAGCAAGAACAATATCAGAATAACAATATAACAATATATAAAAAATATAATATAACAGTATGAGTAGTAGTAATAGAAATCTAAATTACACAAGATTGATGTGCAAGGTAGTGGCATGGGTATTATGCAGTAAGTACTAGTGTTTAACTGAACGCAGTGACTGAGCTCAGTAACATCAGAATATTAACAGTGTTAATATTGATAAGGACAAAGTGACAGTGCATTGATGATAGGGATAATGTCATAAAGACCAGCTAGTGCAATTGAGCAGGACCTGGTTAGACATTACTGTGCAGTAACGACCGGCACAGTGGAGAGCTGTTGTACAGCGTGATCGCAGTTGGAATGAATGATCTCCTGTACCGATCTTTGTTGCAGCGGAGCTGGATGAGTCTGTTGCTAAAGGTGCTCCTCTTTCTGACCAGTAGCTCATGGAGAGGGTGTGATGTATTGTCCAATATAGAAGTGAAATCATCTATGAACCCCTGGATCTGTACCTTTATCTAAGGGGGGATATTAATTATCAAATGCTAAATTAAATAAGTGGGTTTTCAATCTAGACTTAAAGATTGTGACTGTGTCCCGGACACATTTTGGAAGGATGTTCCAAAGCTGGGGGGCCTTACAAGAAAAGGCTCTTCCCCCTGCTGTTACCTTATTAATTTTTGGAACTAATAAAAGACCAGCACCCTGTGATCTTAGTGGACGTGGGGGTTCATAATAGGAAATAAGTTCCTGAAGGTACTCAGGAGCAAGCCCGTGCAATGCTTTATAAGTTAATAAAAGAATTTTAAAATCAATACGGAATTTAACTGGGAGCCAATGCAGAGCTGATAGGACTGGTCTAATATGCTGGTATAATATCAGAACTTTGGCTGTGGCATTTTGAACTATTTGAAATTTATTTAAATTCCTATTTAAACATCCTGACAGTAGTGAGTTACAGTAGTAAGAGATGGTTTATGAATGCAGTGGTAGAGGATATGAGAGTGGCTGGTGTGTCAGTGGAGGACACTCAGGACAGGGCCAGATGGAGGAGTTTGATCTGCTGTGGCGACCCCTAAATGGGAATTGCTGAAAGAAGAAGAAGAAGAATCTGGAGCTAACAAAGGCGTGCACCAATTTTTCTGCATCATCCTGTGATAATGGGACTTAATCCAAGATGGCGCCAGTGTGTTTCTTGGCCGCTCGTCGCACCCGTATTTTTACTTTATATCTTATTCTATTTATTGTATCTATTTTACATTTTTCCTTCTCCACCATCTCTTATGACCAGGAGTCGCTTCTAAAAATACGGTCCACTGTAATGGAGGTGGACAATCTAAAATCCGGTAGAAACCTTCCTTTTAACCTGCGGTGTTATCTGCCTGCCGGGATTTGCCGCTGCAATAACAATGGAAGGAGGCGTCGTAGAAAACGCGGCAAGCGGGGAGGAGTCCAGGTGAGGACTAGGAGATCTTCCAGAAACTTCGCTGCGGTCAACATCAACAGCACGCTCCTGGACATGAATTCCGGAGGTGGCCGTTTCATCTCGCGGCGATCCCCGGAGTTTAGATACACCGACCTCCTTCAGCTTGTTCCTGCCGGCACGCCCACTCCTCGTCGGCTTCCAGCGAGAGTGCATGTCCGCAACGGTGGAATCAATCCTCAAATCCTACGTCCACTGAAGTTTCAGCCCCAGGTACAAAGTGGAAAACTCATCTCAGCTAAGATGGCTCTTATTAATGCCCGATCGCTCACAAACAAGACTTTCACTCTAAATGACTTTATAACGTCACGAAATTTGGACTTCCTGTTTGTAACTGAAACTTGGCTCACACCTGGGGACTCTGCCCCCCTTTCTGAACTGACCCCTACCGATTTTTCATTCTTTAATACCCCTCGGGAGGGTCGAAGAGGTGGGGGTCTGGCGTGCTTTTTTAAAAGTCATTTTAATTGCCGGTTAATGACAGTAGAAAAGTTTACTAGTTTTGAGGTTCAGTTGTTTAAACTGGTTTTACCAACACCACTGCTCTGTGCTCTTGTGTACCGACCTCCTAAACATAACACTAATTTTATACAAGAATTTTCAGATTTTCTATCTTTTATTGTTCCTAGTGCTGACTCTCTTTTAATTCTTGGTGATTTTAATATTCATCTTTGCTGCCCTTCAAAACTAATGGCCACAGAATTCCAAAATATAGTAGACTCTTTTAATCTCATTCAGTCAGTTAAAAATCCCACTCATCAACAGGGCCATGTTCTCGACCTGGTGTTGTCCTCTGGTTTTTCAGTTTATAATGTGGAGATTCAGGATATCTGTCTCTCAGATCATAGACCTGTCTTGTTTGAGTCAGTATTATTGTCTACACCATCTACACAACATTTAAGCAGCTCTTATACCCGCACTATGAATGCTGCTACTGCTCAACTGTTCTCAGACGCTTACGTGGAATCTCCCTTTTGCAATATTACTGACCTCTCCTTACAAAGCACAAATCTGGAAGGCCTATTAAATTTCTTTAATTCCACTTGCACTGACATCTTGAACTCTATTGCTCCATTTAGAGTTAAAAGACCCAATGCTAAAACCCAACCTTGGCTTAATTCTGAAACACGCTCTCTTAGGCAGGAGTGCAGGAAAGCTGAGCGCAAGTGGAAGAAAGATAAACTCCAGATCTCTTATGAAATATTAAAAGCTTCATTGGTAAAGTTTCAGCTCTCTGTAAAAATGTCTAGAGCCAAATACTTTTCAGATTTGATCTCTAGTCACTCTCATAATCCTAAAGTTCTTTTTAATACAATCAATACAATTTTATGTCCAAATGAGAATAGCCATATCGAAGATTCTCCTGAATTGTGTGGAAAATTTCTCCGCTTTTTTGTTGGTAAAATTGAGTCCATCAGATCATCCATCTGCACAGTAGGATTCGAGTCAGCTGAGCTCATGGCCTGTTCTACTTTTTTGACTCAGTTTGATTCTGTGTCTCTGTCCTCTCTAACGGATACTGTAACTCATATGAAGCCTACAA
This sequence comes from Brachyhypopomus gauderio, assembly GCF_052324685.1. Lineage (NCBI taxonomy): Eukaryota > Metazoa > Chordata > Actinopteri > Gymnotiformes > Hypopomidae > Brachyhypopomus > Brachyhypopomus gauderio. The sequence continues at coordinate 12,057,924 of NC_135225.1, read as the reverse complement.
ATTGCTCATTGGATATTATTCCATCACGCCTTCTTAAGAATGTTTGGGACACTGTTGGCCCCAGTGTTCTCTCCATTATCAATTGCAGTCTCATAAATGGGCATGTCCCCTTGTGTTTTAAACATGCCATAGTTCACCCTCTCATCAAGAAGTCGAACTTAGATCCAACCACCCTCTCTAACTATAGACCCATTTCCAAATTGCCATTTTTATCTAAAGTTTTAGAGAAGGTAGTCTACCTTCAGCTGTCATCACATTTAGCTGAAAACAATATTTTGGACAAATTCCAGTCGGGTTTTAGGGCCTATCACAGTACAAATGATTTATTACTGTCTCTTGATTCTAATCACTGTGTCATTTTAGTAATGCTGGACCTCACTGCTGCATTTGATACAGTCGATCATCACATTCTTTTAAAGCGTCTTAATACCTTCGCTGGGATACAGGGGAAAGCTCTAGATTGGTTTTCCTCTTATCTGAAAGACAGATCTTACAGGGTACAGCTGCGTAAATGGTCTTCATCACATGCTACTGCCACCTACGGCCTTCCACAGGGCTCAATCCTGGGTCCTGTACTTTTTTCAATATATCTGGCCCCCCTAGGAAAAATTTTTCAGAAATTTGGAATTTCGTACCACTGCTATGCAGATGATACACAGCTTTATCTTCCCCTTAAACCAGGGGATAATCATTCCTTGTATAGGCTATCTGAATGCATGAAGGAAGTCAGGCAGTGGTTTACTAATACCTTCCTTCAGCTTAATGAAGGAAAGTCCGAGGCGGTCATATTTGGTCCGATTTCAAGCTTCCAAACTATTAGTGAGGATTTGAAGCATCTTTTTCCCAATACATCGTATGATGCGAAAAATTTAGGTTTTATCTTTGACCATGCTCTAAAATTTGATAAACAAATAAACTCAGTTGTAAAGAGCAGTTTTTATCAGTTAAGACACATCACCAAGCTGAAATCTATTTTATCATTTAAGGACCTTGAGATAGTCATACACTCTTTCATCACTTCACGCCTCGATTATTGTAACTCTCTATGTATGGGAGTCTGTCAGTCTTCTTTGGCCCGTTTGCAGCTTGTCCAAAATGCTGCTGCCAGATTACTCACAGGTACAACAAAAACGGGAACATATTACACCTGTCCTGGCCTCGCTACATTGGCTTTCCATTAAATATAGGGTACATTTTAAAGTTTTGCTCTTTGTTTTTAAAGCCCTCCATGGCATGGCACCGGTGTATTTAAGCGACGCGTTGCTCCCTTACCAGCCCCAAAGGTCACTTCGGTCTACTGGTAAATCATTATTGAATGTTCCACAGTCTCGTCTGAAACAAAAAGGGGACCGGGCCTTTTCTGTTGCTGCTCCCAGACTGTGGAATTCGTTACCCCTGGATATTAGGTGTATAACAGGAATAAGCGAATTCAAAGCCCACCTTAAAACCTACATTTTTTCTCTGGCCTATAATGTTGACTAACCCAATAATGTTTTATTTTTTCTATTCTTTTTACTATTCAATCTCTATTAATTTGTTTAAACCGTATTGTATTTTGTTTGTATTTTATCTGCTAAATCTGCTGTACAGCACTTTGGTCCGCTGTGGTTTTAAATGTGCTTTATAAATAAATTGAATTGAATTGAATTGAATAATGCATTTCTTGGCAATGTTGCAGAGATGTAAAAAAGCTATCCTAGTAGTATTATCTATGTATTGTCACGTTGAGGACCCCGGCCCCTCCCTTTTGGGCGTGTGTTTACGTAGTCTACGTGCATCGTCTGCGTCTGTGGATATTTCAGGGTGATAGTTATGTCGTGTGATAATCCGTCTCACCTGTGAATCGTCTCGTAATCACCTGCGGTTAACGTGGTTTGTCTATTTAATGTGCGCTCGCGCAGTGTCCTGTGATCGTCGTTGTCTAAAGTCTACACGTTGAGTGTTTGTGTATGTTTCTCGTGCGCTATTGCGCAACTTCAGTGGCGATTAAAAGTGACGTCTGTCCTAAAAACCGAGGATTCTGTGTCTCGTCCTTGGCTGCGCCCGAACGTCACAGAACGACGAGCCTACCAGAGACACCCATCATGCCGGGCTACAAAAGTAAGCCCAAGAAGGGCAAGAAGCCTAACAAGCGGCATCCCCGCTCTTCGTCTTCTTCCCCACGCCGCGGGGTTTCGCCAACACTGGCGCAGCTCAGGGAGGACCCGGAGTGCGCGTACCTGCTGTGCGCAGCTCGGGAGACCTCCATACCCGAGCTGGCGGAGGAGTATCGCCAGACGGCTGCACGGGTGTGGCGGGAGAGACATCCCTCGCCTGCCCGTGAGCTCTCGCCTATACGGGTCAGGCGAGACAGGGACGTCACCAGAGGGCGAGCTCGGGGAGGACCCTCCCTGCAGTGAGGAGGAGGGAACACCCCCGCACCGCGATGCCGCGCCAACGCCAGGACAGCTGGAACGAGACCCGCAGTGCGCCGCCCTGCTAAGGATGGCTCGGGAAACCTCCAGCCCCGAGTGGGCGGTGGTGTTCCGCCAGGAGGCAGTGAGGGGCTGGCTGGACAGACACATGCCTTCCCTCCACGCCCTCTCGTCTCAGAGGGTAGAAGCCTGCACCGTCAGCGCTACCGCGTCAACCCCGGAGGAGGAGTTCGGTGAGGGGGATTCCCCTGGCGAGGGGGAGGAGCAGGAAGAGGTGGAAGCCGCCTACCCTCCGTCGTTCGATGACGCGTCCACCGTGGACTACGGTGGAGAGGGAACGGACTACCCTCCGTCGTTCGACGACGCGTCCACCGTGGACTACGGTGGAGAGGGAGTGGACTACCCCCCCTCGCTCGACGACGCGTCCACCGTGGACTACGGTGAAGAGGGAGCGGACTACCCCCCGTCGCTCGACGACGCGTCCACCGTAGACTACGGGGAGGAGGAGGAGGAGGAGTCCGAGGAAGAGGACTATCCCCCTCCGCCCGTAGGTCCCTCTTCCGTCATAGAGGGCGGGGAGGAAGACGACCGTCCCCTGTCCATGTACTCAGGCGTCTCTGAGTACACGGACAGCGAACTGTGCTCGGAGGAGGAGGACGGTCCACCCTCCTCTGAGTGTTCTGCGGGGACTGTGAAGGGGAGATGGACCCCGTCCGCGGATCGCTCAGGAGGAGAGAGCATGGACTGCGGGGTGGCAGCCCGGAGCAGCCCATGGAATGGAGCCGTGGCAGCGAGACGGAGGAAATGGAAGTGGACATCCCAGAGGGCCAGCCGAGGGGAGAGTCCGTCCGCCGCGCTGCACGGGGCGCGTACGACCGCCGCGCCGCACCGGGCGCGTCAGCCCGCCGCGCCGCACCGGGCGCGTCAGCCCGCCGCGCTGCACCCGGTGGAGGGAACGCAGCGAAAGCAGGAGGAGGACTGCCCAATGCAGCACCAGCAGCGCCGGATCTCTCTCCTCTACTCGCGCTCCTCCTGGCGCGAAGCCTGGTGCTCCATGTTTGTCAGTCCCAATGTTTGTGAGTTTTCCCGTCTGTGTGTCAAATCCCCTTTTCCCGTTTATTCCTCTGTGTGTGAGCGTGCGTGAGCGTTTGTGTGTTTGTGAATGTGCCGTTGAATGTGTTTAACGTCTTTTCCCCCGTCTTCCCAGGGAGGGTGTGCTAGGCGATTCGTGATGGACGCTTCGCCAAGGGCAGTCACCTCCCAGACGCAGGACTGAGCGCATCGGATCTGCCCATCGTCGTGGGTTCGGGGCACTCGGTCCTGTTGGCACCCCAGGACGGGTAGTGCCCTTGGAGGGGGCGTCTGTCACGTTGAGGACCCCGCCCCCTCCCTTTTGGGCGTGTGTTTACGTAGTCTACGTGCATCGTCTGCGTCTGGATATTTCGTGGTGATAGCTATGTCGTGTGATAATCCGTCTCACCTGTGAATCGTCTCGTAATCACCTGGGGTTAACGTGGTTTGTCTATTTAATGTGCGCTCGCGCAGTGTCCTGTGCTCGTCGTTGTCTAAAGTCTACACGTTGAGTGTTTGTGTATGTTTCTCGTGTGCTATTGCGCAACTTCAGTGGCGATTAAAAGTGACGTCTGTCCTAAAAACCGAGGATTCTGTGTCTCGTCCTTGGCTGCGCCCGAACGTCACATGTATATATCAAACGATAGGTTGGAGTCGAGTAGGACGCCTAGGTTTTTGGCTTCTGTGCCAGATGTAATGGGGTAATCTGCGAGATTAAGCATTAGATCTGGAATTTTCTGTCTTGAGGCCTTAGGGCCCAGGAGGAGAACTTCTTTTTTGTCCTCATGAAGTTGGAGGAAGTTTAGAGACATCCAGAATTTAATATCTCTTACACAGGCCTACATTTTCCCTATGCAGCGTGTTTATTTAATCTAATCTAAAAAGGACCACTCAAAATAGTGTCACATTAATCACTTATGAAATTATTAATGTGACATTGTTAATTTATGTCATCGTCGTCAAAATTTGTTCTCATTCATCTAGTCTTTTTGGTCATATTTTTTGCACTCAGTTAAATTAAAGTTGATCCAATTTGGCAGACAGTCATTAATTTTAGTTTAGCTTTAACTTAGCCAATTCAAGTCCAATGTAACGCAGCACGTGCTGCGGAGTGAGGAGGCGGACACAAACGCTGAGGAGAGCGAGATTTAATAAAGGGAATTCCAAACTCGAGGTCAAATAAGAAGGCGGAGGTCAGATCAGAGAGGGACTCCGAACATGAAACATGGAGAGACATGACTGAACGATCACTTTGAAATCAAGCACGGGTAGAACGTAGAACAAAACGAAACAACCAGTAACAGAAAACACAGGGCGACTGGGCAGTGACGTACTCACAGAACCAGGATAACACAGGCATGAACACATAAACACACTTGAATGGATTCAGGAACACAATCACCGACAAGGGGCTAGGGAAATACAGGGACTATAAATACATGGAAATGAACTAGACACAGGTGAGGATGATGATAACAAGGGCGTGGCAGACAGGGGAAACCAGGGCAACAGACAAGCTGGGCGGGATCAACTGGCAAGGAATAGCACAGACATGGGGAACAGAGACACCAGAGTGACAGCAAGGAGAGGGGGGCGTAGCCCTACGTGACATCCACCTTAAAAGTTTACCGCCCATGGAGGTGTACTCCTCTCATTCTATAAATGAGAATAAATTAATATTTATTCATTAATTTAGTCATAGTTGTAAATACATATTTTGGTCCAAGGTATTAGGTCACTGCAATGATTTACTATTCACCGGTAATAAGGCTCATTAAACAATATTACACCTGTTCCTGTTATAAAAACCTTGGTATCCGATTGATCAGAATGGTTCTGTGGTTATTTAAACACACACACAACACTCACAAAAGTACAGCTCAGTGATGCATAATAATTTAATTAATATATATTTATTTTATTTTAAATTAAGACATGAGAACCACACCAGTAAAACATACCATAAATTAACAATTAATGATCAAACAGATTCTAACTTATTAATAGATTTAGTAGATGTTAACATTTATACACATACTAATGCATGTTAAATTATTTTAAGAGACACCTTTGATTGATTTTTGGAGCATATTTTGGACCAAATTTAAATTGTGGATTTTTTTACTATAATTTTTTTAAAATAGTCCATTCCGTGTTGTGTACTGTATACTGTAGGATCGTCTTCTGTTGTAGCGCCTCCTTATAGCAGCGCACCAACCACACAGTATACACTGAGACATGCAGAGGGAAACACACAGACAGAAAGAGAAGGAGAGACAGACAGAACAAAACAGAGGACAGATGAAACAGAATAATACTTAAATTGCTTCTTAATGGGTGCCTACAGTTACTGTTTATTTGTACTGATATTGATATTTAGATAAATGCTATGTTTTAGTCAAAAATTATTTTGCAGATAGTCATCTTTGAAACTTTGATCTTTGGAAGCTTTGATGGTACTTACACAAAGTAGAATCCAGCATGGTACAATAAAGATGGCTATAGCACAGGGGATAATGATGCCCAGAACCCACCATGCTCCCCCACTTGCCAAACCAGTGATTTGAAGTATTTCAGCAAGAAAGTTACTTGGGAAGTTGATATCACTCGGCACATAGACATACTGTGCCTTAGCCATAATCTGCATATTATCAATCCTGCATGAAACAGACAAATGAAATTTAATCATTATACAGTCATTCTTTATTCTCTGAGTTGATGAAGTGCAGAATTAATAATTTGGCTGAAGATTTAATTTAAATAGTACATCACTTACGTGATGTTAGCTGATGGGAAAGTAAAATTTTGATTCTTGGTCAGTATTTTGTTCATCTGAAAATAAAAGATTAATTACATGATTTAAAATGCTAAGTACTATTTAATTTTTTTTATTTATTTTAATTGCTCAAATTTTTATTTCAGAATAGTAAAAATTGAGACTCAATGCTTGTGTGTGATGAATGTGTGGTATAGCAGGGAGTGGGTGAGACGTGAGTGTGTAACTGGAGTTCTTAATTCTCCATGAAGAATAAAAAAACAAGCACAGCAGTAAAGCTGTAAAACATTAGGCATATAGTTCTAGCAGACATAGGAAGCACAGTGGTAGCAGTAGACACATTCAGTGTCAGCAACACAAGAACAAGAAGTCATGTGCAACATTGGATCAGAGGGATAAACAAAAGAGTCAAACAAGAAAGCAGTGCAAGGGGTCAGAAATCATGAGACTAGAAGCAGGGCAGGTGTGTGTGTGTGTGTGTGTGTGTGTGTGTGTGTGTTGTGTCTGTGACAGTGGGGGCTAATGTTCCCTTGGCTGGGTTTTTTCCTTTTTCTTTCCTACCAGAAAATTATTTTGGGAGCAAAAGCTAAGATAAGTATAATAAAAAGCATAAACTTGGCTCACACTAGAGGTCTGCGCGGGACTGCTTTTTTAATCCCGCTCCCGCTTGTTTTAGACCCGCTCCCGCCAAAAAAATCGCGTGTTTTAATCCCGCTCCCGCCCTCACCTGCTTGTTTTAGTCCCGCTCCCGCCCGCACCGGCCAAAAAATTGCTTGTTTTAATCCCGCACCCGCCCGCCACATACACATTTCTGTCGCCCCCCGCCCGCAATCCTAATATGAATTGAATTAATTAGATTTAGTACTTGAAATTTTCTTATGTATTTATTAAAACATTAATATAGCGATGGATTGCGCTGTCCCATTTCTTACCACAGTCCAAACACTTGCCGTCAGGTGACGTACACCAACACTTTCTGATATCAATCACAACAAGCCGATTTCCCTCTCCATTAATTACAATGGAATATGACTTCCATACATCAGACTTTCCTGTAGTTGGCTTAATTGTGGTGTATTCGCCTGTTTTAATTGAATTTTCCACAGCTGAAACTGGTTGACCGTCTACAGCAGGGGTCGGCAACCTATGGCACGCGTGCCACCATTGGCACGCCGAGGCATAGTCACTGGCACACGACACGCTGGACCAGCATCAGCAAAAATATATATAATTTAATAGAAATTATTATATTAATTGATTATACTTTCGCGAGTGACCGTAGCGCGACTCCGCACGCACACCTCGCGCGAACGGCGGAGGCGTTTATACTTGGCGATCGATTGCGATATAATACTTAATTTGTGTCCATTTACACACCCCCCCACCTCCTCTCCTCGGTCAACAATTTAAACTCGCCGCCATAGTGGCACACTCATTGACTGGACATGTTAAAGTTGGCACTCCATGTCTCAAATGTTGCCGACCCCTGGTCTACAGTCTCTGCCATTTCTGTATCAAAATGACGCCCACTTCATGTTCACGTGATCAGTTTCTTAGCCAATATTTTGAATTAGTTTATTGCTTACTTACTGAATGATTAGTTGTTTTCGTCCTGTTCCTTATGCATGGAAATCATTGCGTTGTTATTATAATTTTCTAGACTATTAATTTGCGGGATTTTTCTACATGTATATGTGGTCCCGCTCCCGCATCGCCTGGACTAATTCAACTCCCGCTCCCGCCAATAACAATTAAATTCTGTCCCGCGCCGCAAGATATTCTGTCGGGTCCCGCGGGACCCGCGGGATTACCGCAGGAGTGCAGACCTCTAGCTCACACTCACCAAGTTGTTGGTTGTTTGTTGAAGTCCATCATATGTTTCTTTGTTCAGTTCAGTTTTCGAAGACATGGGCACATTGTTGAGCTTAAATCCAAAGTTGATGCTGAATGAGGTGCTGTCAATTACTAAAAAAGAGGTGGAAGCATTATATGTGTGTGCAGACAGTTGCAATAGTTGTTTGAGATAATTCTTTGATGAAGAATATTCATGACGTCCTCCGATGCAACATACAATATATACAGTAATATTGTCATTTTGTTCATTAACTACATAGGCAATGCAAGTTTTTTATATAGTACCTTTCATACACAATGGCAATTAAAAGTGCTTCACATAAGAATAGTAAAAGTTTATTACAACTCAATCACCCCAGGAAAGTCTTTGCCAGAAAGAATAAATGTTACATAATATATTAACTCAAATAAAACGTGTAAAGTGTAAAGGCATAAAATAAAAGGAGCATTTGGGTGAAATTTAAAAGAATTAAATCATTCAAATGTAATCTTTAGAACTTTAAAAAGTAATCAGGAAAGACCCTCAGTTAATCCAGTGAAATACTCACTTTGCAAGGTGGCATTCTGGATACTCTTAGGGTCATTTAGGTTTTGGATTTTATCTTGGGTTTTGACAACTGGGTCCAGCAGAACATAGGCTGTGAGAAACTCTGTCTCACTTGGCATGTGTGTGAAGTTCTTAATCACAACTTCGATATAAATCATTGCAGTCCCAGATCTGAAGCAGGAGAGAAAAAATATTGAAATGTCATTATGAAAATACAGAGAATGTACAAAAAAGCTTCAGTAATTTTCTTCATTACAACCAGTGATGTAAATCTAGAAATTTGTTCACCTGTGTAATCAAAGTATGGTGTAATGTTAATGTAATGAGGATTCTTAGTACAAGATGCATGCAAGATGCAAGATGCATAATATACTATAATATTAGTTTGGTATCAGTACACTCACAGAGGTAGAGGTGACTGGGATGACAGGGTAGCTGTAGCAGAAGTAGTAGTGGATGCTAAACCACTAGCTTGAAGTATATGAGATAGAAATCCACTTGGGGAGTTGATATCTCCAGGCATATAGTCATATTCTATGCTGGCCACAATCACCGTATAATTACTCCTGGAAGAAATTAAAAGATAAAACTGGATCGGTAATGTAACTGTAATATCATTAATGGAACTGTCCCTCAGAGGTGAAACGTCTTCTTCCGGCTTTCAAGAGAGGCGGTCGCACTTTATCTCTGCTCCTGCACTCCCTCCCGCTTGCCTGCTCAGCTTAGACTCTCTGTCTTTTCTTTGTAACCTGACGCTGCTCTTCAAATTTTAACAAGAAAATGGATTTGATCAGGTGGTCTCTCAACGCAATTGACACTATTTTTTCATGGTGCGGGAGAACCCACATGCCCGGACGGTACGTTCTCATCTGGATATGTGCATGACTCATGAGGGACTTGGCATAGTATGTGTCTTGTGCCTCTCTCCCTGGAAGATGTTGAGGATGTGTTCTTATTTGGAACTTTGATCGCGGTGGCTCTGCTGATTGGATTAGGCGTTGCCCTGGTGTATCGGAAAATTGATAGAGTGGAGTCAGCTATTGAGCATCCACATCAAGTGCCCCATATTATTGATGCGGTGGGTAGAGCTGTCGGAACACAGACTGTGACTGTTGGAAAAAACTTGGAGACGATCGTGGATGGTATCAATGCTCTACGTGTGAAGTTGGATCAGTTGGGAGACAGCCGGCTTTAAGAGGAGTTCGTGCTCAAAACGCTCAAGGACGAGCTCCTTGCTAAATTCTTCATTCTTCTTATCTGCATTGGCGCCCAAACAAATTTCTCCCAGAAGGTCGTCGTCTTGGTTACCTGCTCCTACCTCCACACAGAGACTGTCAGAGATGGCTCTCGTCTTCCACCGCAAACTTTGACACATAAACTCTGTGCCAGGCTTCTGGCTCCCCCTCCCTCACTGAATGGATCACGCCTCTCACTGCTTACTGTCTGTGTTATCAATGCTTGTATGTGCTATGGGGATTTTTTGCATGCACACAGACTGTTGTCCTGTTTGTGAGAATAATCTGTGGTCATATTTTTTTGTCTCCTCCCAATGTTATCTCTCTATGTTTCTCCCCCACCCTGTGGAGTCCTGGTGGCGCGTGCACACGCTGCGGCTGACTCGACTCTGGGTTCCTGGTGCTTTAACTGTGGGCCCGGGGGGACGTAATTTCGTACCTTGTACCTGTGCAAAGTATGACAAATAAAACTGATTCTGAACTGAATCAGTAATGTAACTGTAATGTCAGTAGTGTAACTGTCCCTCAGAGATAAAACTGAATTAGTAATATAAATGTCCCTCTCCCCATTTTGCACTAATTAAAAAAAATGCTGATAACATGCAGGAGTAGGGAACATAAGTGTAACGATGGCGCTGGCGAGAAGGACGAGACACGAATCCCACATTGCAGCAAACGTTACTTTTATTTACACTTAACATATAGCGCACAAAACGCACGGAGAACACGAAACAGATGCAGTAACGTGTAAACATTAGACAACGACGAGCACAGGACACTGCGCGAGCGCACATTAAATAGACAAACCACATTAGCCCTACGTGATTACGAGACGAGTCACAGGTGAGACAGATTATCACACGATATAGCTATAACCACGGAAATCCACAGACGCAGACAATGCACGTGGACAACGTAAACACACGCCCAAAAGGGAGGGGCCGGGGTCCTCAACGTGACAATAAGGATTAATGTAAATTGTGTCTCTTTACTTACAAGAAGGTAGTAAGTTGTGGGAGTACAAATGGTGTAACATTTGGGTTGTTCAGTATTATGTTCAGCTGAGAAAAGAAAATGTTTATGAGAACAATTGCATGTTAATTACATGCAATAAATTTCATCCAATGTTTTTTAATAGGAAGGCTTTAATTTCAGGAATCTTTGGCAGGAAATAATTTTGGGACCCAAGGCAAAGTATAATCCAGAGCATAAACATAGCTGACACTCACCAAGCTGTTGATGGCATTGTTAATTAACACATATGTTCCATTCCTCAATTGAATATTTGTAGCCAAAGGCACTTGACTGATCTCGAATGTAAAGTTGATGCTAAATGAAGTTTTGTCAATTTCTAAAAGAGGGGTGGAGGCATTACAGAACAAATTAATGATTTCCAGAAATGTCCATATGTCTGATACTGGATTAGTTGTTTAAAGTCACTATTTGCTAGAAAACATTTAGGATGCCGACAAAGGACCTACACATAACATATTTAGGATCACACTGAGTTTTTACAATTTACAACACAGGAGAGTAAACAGGACAGAGACTCACTCTGGTAGATGATGTTCTTGATGCTCACAGGGTTATTTAGCTTTTGTATTACAATATCTTGTATTGTTTTAATACTTGAGTCCAGTTGAGCATTGGCGACAGTGAGAACCTGATCCTCACTAGGTAGAGTTGTTAAGTTCTTAAACACCAGGCTAATATACATTAGTACTGTTCCAAGCCTGAAGCAGAAAAATGTATTACTAAAATGCATGAAGGATGCAGTATTGCCACAAAATGCGTCTACATTTCAGTCAATAATACATATCTAGAATTTAGTTAATCAAATAGTGTCCGCACAGAATGATGAGACTTTATTCAGACATGCATTAACACATAGATGCACAGAACATTAAAATATTTCTTTGACATCAGTCCACTCACAAAGTTGGAGATATGGTGGTCTTGGCAGCTGTAGCTGTTTTAGCAGGAGTGGTAGTGAATGTCACACCACTATCTTGAAGTATTTGAGCAAGAAATCGACTTGGTGAGTTGATATCTCCCCGCTCATACACATATTCTGTATTAGCCACAATCACCATGTTGTTACTCCTAGAAGAGATGGGAAAATTTATTAAAGTGAATGATTAATGTATACAGTTTCCCCCTTGTTTTCCAATAAATTTAAAATAGTGTTTTAATCTACAGGACAGTTCTGCATAGATCCAACTCAGTATGTCTTTACTTACGAGAAGTTATATCGTGGGAGTACAAATGTTGAAGCACCTGGGCGGCTCAGTATTTTGTCCAGCTGAGAATTATCAATGTTAATTAGAATAGTACATAATTAGAATAGTACATCACCAATAAAACATGTTCTTGGGTCCCACAGCTCAAACAATATAATACAGAACATAAAAGTAGCTCCCACTCACCAAATCATTGATCGTTTGTTCAATTGAATTATATGTTTTATTCCTCAATTCAATGTTCATTGCCATTGGGACATCACTGATCTTGAATGCAAACCCAATGCTGTATGATGTACTGTTTATTTCTAAAATGGGTGTAAAAACACATGATAAACAAATTCTGACTTCTGATAATGCATTAGTTGTTTCAGGTCATTATTTGGTGAAATATGTTTAGTATGCCCACAAAGAACTTACACATAACATTGACATTTTTGTACATTTACAACACAGTCAAATGTAATCAGGAAAGAGACTCACTCAGGTAAGTAATGTTCTGGATGCTGACAGGGTTATTTAACTTTAGAGTTGTGATATCTCGCTTTGCTCTGAGACTTGAGTTCAGCTGAGCATAGGCTGTGAGAACCTGAGCTTCACTAGGTAGAGTGAGCATGTTCTTAAACACCACACGAATATAAATCAACACTGTTCCCAACCTAAAGCAGGAGAGAAAATTATGATTACTCAAGTACACAGTGAATGAAATGGTGACAAAGAGAACTGGTACATTTCAACATCTACATTACAGCCAGTAATATGTATCTAGTTATTACAGTTATGAAGTTACAACAGTAGTACATGTATATGGAGCACCTACAGAGTTTGAGGTGTGGTGGCCTGAGCAGCTACAGCTGTTGAACCAGGAGTGATGGTGCTCCGGAGGGCTGTGTGGGATATGGAAGGTGTGGTTGTTCTGTAAAATACAAGAGAAAGTTATGATTTACTAGAATTCTAATTTAATTAATTTATGTCAAAATGTTCCCACTAATTAAACAGGACCAATAAAAATTAATATGTAATATGAGATGTAATATGTCAATTCAATTAGAAAGATATAATAAATAAGGAACAAGGAGACCTTAGTCATAAGTGTAAATATAGGTACAAAATATATTGCAAATTCATTTTAGAATTACAGACTGTACATCTTTGGCAGAATCTAAGCATACATTATAGAGGGAGTTGATGCTGAAGTCTCCACCCATTTGCTTGTAGTTACTGGAGAATATATTGTAGGTGAGGCTACAAATGAAGTAAAGAATGAAAGATAAATAGTATGAAACATGGCTTTATTTCAACCAACTCTCTGATGAAATGTATTCCTCTACAACGTACCACTCTGTAATGTGAGCTCATTGAGGAAGCTGACAGGGATTCCAGCATCTCCATCTTGGAAGTTGTACTCCATGATACCTTCAATCTTATTTCTCAAAGTTCTAAAAAATTAAGATGGGGAAAATGATATATATATATATATGTGACTGTACGATAATAACAGGAAGTAATTTTCAAAATGGACAATCAGTGAAACTTACATGAAAAAAGAGTTCTGGGGTTGAATTGGTTCTGCCAAGTCATTCAGAAGTGTATTTAGCTGGAGAAAAACACAATTTATTAGTTTATGTAATTCTTCAAATTATACACAGTTTGGAAAAAAAAATTATTTGTAAACTAAAATTTTGAACCTGGCAATGTAATTTTTCTGCAGAAGAATATTCGCAAAAAAATGAACAGTCTGAACTTTTAAAATTGGTATCAAAACCAGATGATTCTACTACTTCAACGATCATGACAAAGAGATGATCTTCCCTCGCAAAGTGTAAGAAATTGACCTTGTCTAGTCCCTTAAAGTGCTTGGCAAAGGTAACAAGGAATGCAAGAAGGTTTTCTACTCATCACCTCTGCTTTGAGGAACTCATAAATCACAACCACAACAATGATATCCCCTCCTAAAGTTTAGAATCCTAACCTTATCTGGTTGCCTAAAGTGCTGGGAAAATGTAATAAAGAATGCAATAGGATGCTCTGGTCAGGATCTCCCTTTTCCTGAGGAAACAGAACTCACAGATCCAGGAAGGACCTTCACTCATAAATTCTAGAATTCTAGAATTGCACCTATAACATTTGCACATTAAGTGATCTATGTTTGATGTAAACGCATACACCACAGTGAAACATATCTATGTATTCTTGTATGTTCCACTCTTTTAGATATGCATGTCCATGTATTCTTGGGTTGTATTTTATTTTAGATTTTAGGTATGTATTTATTTTAGATTTATGCATAACCAAGTATCAATGTGTAATGTTTTATATTAGATATACGCATATTTATGTATTAATGTAGGCACTATTATTTCAGATATAGGTGTCACGTTGAGGACCCCGGCCCCTCCCTTTTGGGCGTGTGTTTACGTTGTCCATGTGTACTCGTCTGCGTCTGTGGATCTGTGTGGTGGTGGTTGTGTCTTGTGATAATCTGTCTCACCTGTGGCTCGTCTCGTAATCACGTGGGGCTAATGTGGTTTGTCTATTTAATGTGCGCTCGCGCAGTGTCCTGTGCTCGTCGTTGTCTACAGTCTACACGTTGCCGTGTCCGTTTATATGTTCTACGTGCGCTATTGCGCAATATCAGTAAAAATAAAAGTGACATCTGTCCTAAGCCAGGGATTCTGTGTCTCGTCCTTCGCTCCACCCCGAACGTAACAATAGGCATATCCATGTATTCTTGTGTGTTACTTCAGTTTCATGCCTGTCTATGCATTATGTGTCATTTATCGTCTAAAAGTATAAATGGAACCAAACTAATCCTTAATTAGGCTAAGTGATTGTGTCCATTTATTTAGTAGTAGTGGATTATCTTTGTCTCAGAGAAATATGTCTTACTGTTTCTGCCTATTCAATTCAACACCCCACCCCCTTTTCTCTCTCTTTTTCTCTTAAGAAAAAAACCTTTTTGTTACAAAGGTAATGAATATTTTCATTATAATCAAATAGTTTCACTATAATGAATAGTTTTCTTGGGGTGGTCGGGACGGTCCATTCCTTACATGTAATTGACCAATAGTTGTACTAGATCATGCCCTTTTTACTAGGAATAGTTAAACAGCATTTCTCATGAAGGAATCAATGAGTTGGGATTGATGCAAAAAGATTGCTACAAAGTTCGAACTTAATTCCAGCCTTCAAGAAATATCTTAGTTTCATTTCTCAAAAAAGTACTTAGTTTGTTTCTTGTCGCCTTTGTCAAAATTTGCTCTCATTCATCTAGTCTTTTAAGTCAATTTTATTTTATTTTAACTCAGTTAAATTAAAGTTAATCCTGTTCGGACAACAGTCATTGATTTTAGTTTAGCTTTAAGTTAGTCCTTAAAAGATAACCAACGCAAATGAAAGTCTGACTGAGCACCTGCAAGCCACTGTGGTGACATCCTGCGAAGACTTCACTACCCAAGGAAGTTGGGAGCAGCCTGAAAGAGGTGCCTCAGAGAACATCTGAGAGCAGATCTCAAGGAAGTGACCGTGTAAGCGCCAACTGCAAGGCCAAGATCCGCGCTCCAAACAGGCACGTCGATTCAAGTCTGCCTTCAACTTTTTGATAGTTGACCATCCACAAACATGGTCTCTCATTCTACAAGTAAGCTGCTATCACATGTTGTTTGGGGTGCCAGTCTTCGCTTGCCTCTGTAGATTTCTCTCCCTCCATAATGTCTAGTTTAATACGATTAGCGTTTCTCATTAACCCCTGTCGGGGTTCTGCAATCTTCTGCAATCTTCTAAGACCCTCCTTTCCTCCTTGGTTCAACTTTAGTTAGAGAAGTTTTTCGTTAGCTATAATCCATTCATAGGTAAATTATAGTCATGTCACGTAGGGCTACGCCCCCTCTCCTGGCTGTCACTCCGGATTCCCTCGTGTCTGTGTTCTTGCCCGTTTGTCCCGCCCTGCTCGTTGGTTTTGATGAATTCCTTGTTAGTTACCACGCCCCTGTGTCATTGCCGTCACCTGTCCCTTGTTTAGTTCGTGTCCTTATAATCCCTGCACTTCCCCAGTCTAGCTATCGGTCTTTTTGTTTTCGCTGTGTTTTGCCTGTTTGCCAGATTGCTGCTGTTCCGTGAGTCTTCCTTGTTGTGTTCTGCCCCATGCCCGTTATGACCCATGCACGTGACTACAACTCTGCTTTTGGAATTTCCTTTAATAAATCTCGCTCTCCTCAGCGTTTGTGTCCGCCTCCGTGTTCTGCTCTGCGCAGAACGTTACAAGTCAATAGTTGTTTATTATTCTCCTATTGATTTAGATTAGTAAGTTTACATGCAGATAATGTAATGCTTGAATTGTGATATTAAACATTTAATACATTTGAACTTTTATTCATTAATTTGATAAATATATATTGGTAATATATGTAATATATATATATACAGTGGGTTGCAAAAGTATTCATACCCCTTGAACTTTTCCATATTTTGTCACATTACAACCACAAACATAAATATATTTCACTGGAATTTAATGTGAAAGACCAACACAAAGTGGTATACAATTGTGAAGTGGAAGGAAAATTATACATGAATCAACATTTTTTTTACAAATAAAAAACTGAAAAGTGTAATGTGCAAAATTATTCAGCCCCCCTGAGTCAATACTTTGTGGAGCCACCTTTTGCTGCAATTACAGCTGCAAGTCTTTTAGGGTATGTCTCCACCAGCTTTGCACATCTAGTGACTGAAATTCTTGCCCGTTCCTCCTTGCAAAACAGCTCAAGCTCAGTCAGATTGGATGGAGAGCGTTTGTGAACAGCAGTTTTGAGATCTTGCCACAAATTCTCAATTGGGTTTAGGTCTGGACTTTGACTGGGCCATTCTAACACATGAATATTCTTTTTTTTAAACCACTCCATTGTAGCTCTGGCTTTATGTTTAGGGTCGTTGTCCTGCTGGAAGGTGAACCTCCGCCCCAGTCTCAAATCTTTTGCTGACTCCAACAGGTTTTCTTCCAAGATTGCCCTGTATTTGGCTCCATCCATCTTCCCATCAACTTTGACCAACTTCCCGGTCCCTGCTGAAGAGAAGCACCCCCAGAGCATGATGCTGCCACCACCATATTTGACAGTGGGGATGGTGTTTTCAGAGTGATGTGCAGTGTTATTTCTCCGCCACACATAGCGTTTTGCATTGTGGCCAAAAAGTTCAATTTTGGTCTCGTCTGACCAAAGCACCTTCTTCCACATGTTTGCTGTGTCCTCAACATGGCTTCTGGCAAACTGCAAACGGGACTTCTTATGGTTTTCTTTTAACAATGGCTTTCTCCTTGCCACTCTTCCATAAAGACCACATTTGTGTAGTGCACGACTAATTGTTGTCCTGTGGACAGTTTCCCCCACCTGAGCTGTGGCTCTCTGCATTTCATCCAGTCACCATGGGCCTCTTGGCTGCCTCTCTGATCAGTGATCTCCTTGTTCGGCCTGTAAGTTTAGGTGGACGGCCTTGTCTTGGCAGGTTTACTGTGGTGCCATACTCTTTCCATTTCTGGATGATAGATTGAACAGTGCTCCGTGAGATGTTCAAAGCTTGGGAAATCTTTTTATAATCTTTTTATAAATCTTTTTATAAGCCTGCTTTAAACTTCACCAAAACCATATTCCTAACCTGTCTGGTGTGTTCTTTGGACTTCATGATGCTGTTTGCTCCCCAACATTCTCTTAACCAACATCTGAGGCCGTCACGGAGCAGCTGTATTTGTACTGAGATTAGATTACACACAGGTCATTAGCAGTCATCAGGCAACTTCTGAATGCAATTGGTTGCACTCAGGGAAAATGGGGCTGAATACTTTTGCACGTCGCACTCATTAGTTTTTTATTTGTAAAAAATGTTTTGATTCATGTATAATTTTCCTTCCACTTCACAATTGTATACCACTTTGTGTTGGTCTTTCACATTAAATTCCAGTGAAATATATTTGTTTGTGGTTGTAATGTGACAAAATATGGAAAAGTTCAAGGGGTATGAATACTTTTGCAACCCACTGTATATATATATATATATTTGGTGGTAAATATATATTTTGGTCGATAGTATAAGGCAGGGGTGGCCAACCCGCGGCTCGCGAGCCGCATGCGGCTCTTTGCCTGGTTTCATACGGCTCCCCAGCTGGTCCGCGGGCTCACCTGCACAAACGGGGCGACACACTGCTACATTTTCGTGGTGCGCGGTTAGTTTACAAGCCTAGCGAGCCGCTAATACTTTTAAAACCGGCGTAGTGGAAAACGCGCATTTGACTGTCTTCACAGCTAATAATTTACACTCGCCACCCCCCCCCCCCCCTTCAACAGATTACACTCGCCCATGTACGATGTGGCTCTTTGCCGTAACACAGTAAGAAAAGTGGCTCTTGGTCTATGACGGGTTGGCCACCCCTGGTATAAGGTCACTGCATGGATTCAAAACTTAACCCTTTGATAATAAGACATACACATAATTTAATCCATTCCAGTTTTCAAACATATTTTCCTGAGCAGTTAGGATGATGCCCCATTTCATAATTCATAATTAATCAGTATATCTGCTACAAATAAAATGATGATACTGCAGCAATATTCTTATAAGAGGAATGTTTTATACTCACTGCAGTGTTGATAATATTCTGCACATGGTCATATGTATTGTTGAGGTTGGTGCTGTCTGGCATGCTGATATTGTTGAGACTGTATATAAAGACGACTGCAAAGGAGGTATCTGTAATTTCTGTGCAACAAATACAATAATTTAATATGAATGATCAGTCTATGGACTCTAAAGTTGGCTAAGTGAAAAGAGTGATTGTAGTAATCTTGTGCAAATTGACGAAAACCTACTCTCATAGGTAATGTTCAGGAGTGTCACAGAATCAGTGATCTTTGTTTTTCGAGAGCTCAGCAGACTTCTTGTGGCATTGAGGACTACACTTTCACTGGGCACGGGAAATGAAGAATCAAACACAAGTTTGGTTTCGACCACAGCTGAACCATGTCTAAAGAGACAAAACATTACAGTGATATGTTTTCACGGACAGTCCAAAATTGGTAACTAATTATCCTATAAAATATGATCAAATGTATGCATACATTATAGATGCCATTCCTGCTGTAACCTTGATTTGATTGGTAGTTGTTAAATGTTCTCTCATTGGTGGTGCCTCAGTTTTGCTTCTTGGGTATACTGTACTCAACTCTGCAATTTCTGGTGTAGAGTTTGTAGGAAGCTGTTGTGTTAATGGCATGGTCATGGTAAACAGTGTTGCAGTTTTTGCAATTGGTTTAGATGCAGTTGTTGTCTTGGTTTTGTATGCAGCAAACGTGGATAAAATTGATGATTTTTTCTGTGGTGTGGATGCTGTGGCCAAACGTGTTTCCATTGTTTGATGCATGGATGCATTCAAAGTGGTTATATGTGGTGTGGAGGGAGCTGACATGTGTGACGTTATTGCCATTGATTTTGGTGTCGATACACTGCTTGAATGTGAAGTAGACACAGGAGTTGGTAAATCTGTTTTGGATCCATTTGAAGTGGCAAGATTTATTATATTTAATGTTGTAGGTGTCTGTGGAGTGAAGGAATTAGTCAATTTTTTTGCCATTTTCTGAGTGGTGTAATTTTTTGAATTGATCAAAGATGCTGGAGCTCCATTTGCTGTAGATGCAATGAATGTTTGTGAATTGGATGCAGTGGTAGTGGCCAATTTTCTTTCCATTGTTTGTGTTGAGAATGCAGTCAAAGCAATCAGAGTGATTGAAGTTGTTGATGTTAATGCAGTTGTTGCTGGTGGTGTAGAAGAAGCTGAAGTGGTTTGAATTGTTGGATTTGTTGGAGTAGCTTTAGAGGGTATTTTTGATGTCAATGCCTGTTCAGTGTGAGCAGTTGAAGCTGACAAACTAGCTACTTTTGCTTTTGATGCAGATGTTATGGAAGAAGTCCGATTTCTTTGAGTTGTTGAAGTAATTACAGTAGGTGTGTTTGGCATGGATGAAACTAAACCGATTACAGTTGTTGGCATTGCTGCTGTGAATTCATTAAATTTCTGCAGTGTGGATGCCTTTGTAATGGGCAAAGTCATTGCTGATGTTTCCTGTTTTGATGTATGCAAAGTAGCCAAATTTGTGGATTTAGTTTGTGGTGTGGTTGCATTTGAAGAGGAAAAAGTAGTTTGTTTTGTTGTTGACACAGTAGATGTTTGTGGTACTGTGGATGCTGTTGTTTTCAAATTTGTTGCACTTGTCTGTGGAGTCATTGCCATCAAAGTAATCAGAGTTGTTATTGGTAATTTTTTTGTTGAGGCAGTGGGAATTTTTGGTGTGGATACAGATGAAGGGGACAGAGTTAATGGTTGTGGTTGTGTGGATGATTTAGTTGAAGTTTTCAATGCAGGTGAAGTGGCCATACTTGTTTTTGTTGTCTGTGGTGTCAAGGATGATAAAGAGCTAAGGGTTGTTGATGGTGTTAATACTATAGATGTTTTTAGTATGGATTCAATTGACTTAGTTGTTGGTGGTACTATGGTGGATGAAAAAGATGTCTGTCGTGCAGATGCAGATGATGTGCCCCATGCCTTTAACCAAGGTGAGGATGAAACCAATGTGTGTGAAATTGTTGGTGATGTGGTTGGTCTGATTACAGCAGTATCCTGAGGTATGGCTTTAGACAATGCTCTAAGACTTGTTGAAATTCTTGTGGCTGAGGATGCAGAGTGCATCTGATGGGTGGATTTATTGGAAATAATCAAAGTGGCAGGAGTTGTGCTTAGTGTGGATACAGTTCTTGTAATTGATGTAGCAGAAGGTGTTGGTGTAATTATTGTCTTTAATATGGATAGGGTTGTGCTTTCTTGAGTAGCTGGAATTATAGTATGACTGGAACCAGTGGTATTCCTTGATGTAGGTGAAATCACAGACGACAAAGTTTTTGTAGATGATGGTGTAGTTGCACTGGATATCTGTTGTGTGGATCCAGTAAAAGTCAATGTTTCTGTCAGTGTATGTGAAGTGGATGAAGTCATTGTGTCTGATAATGCTGGCTCAGTTATTGGTATTGATGTAGTGGTTGTCTGTGGACCAGAGGGTACTGCAGACTTCAGAGTTGTTTGACTTGTTATGGGCATGTTTGCAGTGTTTGTCTCAGGTTTGGAGGAACTTATAGTTGACATGGTTGCGGACTCACTACAAGTGGATTTTATTGAAGTTGTACTTGTTGATGATGGTGAAGTTGATGTGGGTAAAGTTGTTGGAGTTGTTGGTCTGAATACTGTAGTTGTTTGTGGTGTGGATGCAATAGTCTCTGAATTTGTTGTTGTGAAAGTCATCAATGTTGTTGGTTTTGTTGTGGTTAGAATGGTTGTCAGTTGAGTCGATGCAGTGGAAGTGGTAAATGAGGTTGAAGATAATATTTTGTTACTTGCACTGTTTGATGTGGAATAACCGGAAGTTGAAAATGCAAAAGATAGTTCTGTTGTGTATGGAGATGAACTTTCTGTATTTGTTGGTGTCAAAGATGTGCTACTAGGAGATGTTGTTGTGGATGCAGAAGTTGACTGTGTTGTCGATGCCGTTGGTGGAGACGTTGTTGTGGAAGCTGCTGGCAATGTAGTTGTTGAGGACTCACTGGAAGTGGATTTTATTGAAGTTGTACTTGGTGATGAAGTTGATGTGGGTAAAGTTGTTGGAGTTGTTGGTGTGGATACTGATGTTGACTGTGGTGTGGATGCAATAGTCTCTGCATTGGTTGTTGTGACGGTTGTCAATGGTGTTGGTGTTGGAATGGTTGGAATGTTTGTCTTTTGATTCGATGCAGTGGAAGTGGTAAATGAGGTTGAAGATAATATTTTGTTACTTGCACTGTTTGATGTGGAATAACCGGAAGTTGAAAATGCAAAAGATAGTTCTGTTGTGTATGGAGATGAACTTTCTGTATTTGTTGGTGTCAAAGATGTGCTACTAGGAGATGTTGTTGTGGATGCAGAAGTTGACTGTGTTGTCGATGCCGTTGGTGGAGACGTTGTTGTGGAAGCTGCTGGCAATGTAGTTGTTGAGGACTCACTGGAAGTGGATTTTATTGAAGTTGTACTTGGTGATGAAGTTGATGTGGGTAAAGTTGTTGGAGTTGTTGGTGTGGATACTGATGTTGACTGTGGTGTGGATGCAATAGTCTCTGCATTGGTTGTTGTGACGGTTGTCAATGGTGTTGGTGTTGGAATGGTTGGAATGTTTGTCTTTTGATTCGATGCAGTGGAAGTGGTAAATGAGGTTGAAGATAATATTTTGTTACTTGCACTGTTTGATGTGGAATAACCGGAAGTTGAAAATGCAAAAGATAGTTCTGTTGTGTATGGAGATGAACTTTCTGTATTTGTTGGTGTCAAAGATGTGCTACTAGGAGATGTTGTTGTGGATGCAGAAGTTGACTGTGTTGTCGATGCCGTTGGTGGAGACGTTGTTGTGGAAGCTGCTGGCAATGTAGTTGTTGAGGACTCACTGGAAGTGGATTTTATTGAAGTTGTACTTGGTGATGAAGTTGATGTGGGTAAAGTTGTTGGAGTTGTTGGTGTGGATACTGTAGTTGTCTGTGGCGTGGATGCAGTAGTCTCTGCATTGGTTGCTGTGACGGTTGTCAATGGTGTTGGTGTTGGAATGGTTGTCTGTTGATTCGATTCAGTGGAAGTGGGCAATGTGGTTGGAGATGCCATTGTGGTAGTTGCACTGTGTGATGTGGAAGCGGTGAAAGTTGACAACGTTGTAGTTATGCGTGTTGTGGTTGAAGTTGAACATTCCGTTGTTGTTGGTTTTTCAGATGTGCTACTCCGTGATGTAGTTGGAGCTTCTGTTGGTGTGGATGCAGAGGTTGTCTGTGTTTTCGATGCTGTCAGAGGATATATTGTGGAAACTGCTGGCAATGTAGTTGTTGAGGACTCACTGGAAGTGGATTTTATTGACGTTGTACTTGGTGATGAAGTTGATGTGGGTAAAGTTGTTGGAGTTGTTGGTGTGGATACTGTTGTTGACTGTGGTGTGGATGCAGTAGTCTCTGCATTGGTTGTTGTGACGGTTGTCAGTGGTTTTGGTGTTGTGGTTGGAATGTTTGTCTGTTGATTCGATTCAGTGGAAGTGGGCAATGTGGTTGGAGATGCCATTGTGGTAGTTGCGCTGTGTGATGTGGAAGCGGTGGAAGTTGACAACGTTGTAGTTATGCGTGTTGTGGATGGAGTCAAACTTTCTGTAGTTGTTAGTGTGGCAGATGTGCTACTCTGTGATGTAGTTGGAGCTATCGTTGGTGTGGATGCAGAGGTTGTCTGTGTTGTCGATGCCGTCAGAGGAGATATTGTGGAAGCTGCTGGCAAAGTAGTTGTTGAGGACTCACTGGAAGTGGATTTTATTGAAGTTGTACTTGGTGATGAAGTTGATGTGGGTAAAGTTGTTGGAATTGTTGGAGC
The DNA here is from genome assembly GCF_052324685.1 of Brachyhypopomus gauderio. Classification (NCBI taxonomy): domain Eukaryota; kingdom Metazoa; phylum Chordata; class Actinopteri; order Gymnotiformes; family Hypopomidae; genus Brachyhypopomus; species Brachyhypopomus gauderio. The sequence goes on along the minus strand of NC_135225.1, from coordinate 12,034,326 downwards.
GGATACTGTTGTTGACTGTGGTGTAGATGCAGTAGTCTCTGAATTGGTTGTTGTGACTGTTGTCAATGAAGTTGGTGTTCTGGTTGGAATGTTTGTCTGTTGATTCGATTCAGTGGAAGTCGGCAATGTGGTTGGAGATGCCATTGTGGTAGTTGCGCTGTGTGATGTGGAAGTTGACAACGTTGTAGTTATGCGTGTTGTGGATGGAGTTGAACTTTCCGTAGTTGTTGGTGTGGCAGATGTGCTACTTTGTGATGTAGTTGGAGCTATTGTTGGTGCGGATGCAGAGGTTGTCTGTGTTGTCGATGCTGTCAGAGGAGATATTTTGGAAGCTGCTGGCAAAGTAGTTGTTGAGGACTCACTGGAAGTGGATTTTATTGACGTTGTACTTGGTGATGAAGTTGATGTGGGTAAAGTTGTTGGAGTTGTTGGTGTGGATACTGTTGTTGACTGTGGTGTGGATGCAGTAGTCTCTGCATTGGTTGTTGTGACGGTCGTCAATGGTGTTGGTGTTGTGGTTGGAATGTTTGTCTGTTGATTCGATTCAGTGGAAGTGGGCAATGTGGTTGGAGATGCCATTGTGGTAGTTGCGCTGTGTGATGTGGAAGTTGACAACGTTGTAGTTATGCGTGTTGTGGATGGAGTCGAACTTTCCGTAGTTGTTGGTGTGGCAGATGTGCTACTTTGTGATGTAGTTGGAGCTATTGTTGGTGCGGATGCAGAGGTTGTCTGTGTTGTCGATGCTGTCAGAGGAGATATTTTGGAAGCTGCTGGCAAAGTAGTTGTTGAGGACTCACTGGAAGTGGATTTTATTGACGTTGTACTTGGTGATGAAGTTGATGTGGGTAAAGTTGTTGGAGTTGTTGGTGTGGATACTGTTGTTGACTGTGGTGTGGATGCAGTAGTCTCTGCATTGGTTGTTGTGACGGTCGTCAATGGTGTTGGTGTTGTGGTTGGAATGTTTGTCTGTTGATTCGATTCAGTGGAAGTGGGCAATGTGGTTGGAGATGCCATTGTGGTAGTTGCGCTGTGTGATGTGGAAGTTGACAACGTTGTAGTTATGCGTGTTGTGGATGGAGTCGAACTTTCCGTAGTTGTTGGTGTGGCAGATGTGCTACTTTGTGATGTAGTTGGAGCTATTGTTGGTGCGGATGCAGAGGTTGTCTGTGTTGTCGATGCTGTCAGAGGAGATATTTTGGAAGCTGCTGGCAAAGTAGTTGTTGAGGACTCACTGGAAATGGATTTTATTGAAGTTGTACTTGGTGATGAAGTTGATGTGGGTAAAGTTGTTGGAATTGTTGGAGTGGATACTGTTGTTGACTGTGGTGTGGATGCAGTAGTCTCTGAATTGGTTGTTGTGACTGTTGTCAATGAAGTTGGTGTTGTAGTTGGAATGTTTGTCTGTTGATTCGATTCAGTGGAAGTGGGCAATGTGGTTGGAGATGCTATTGTGGTATTTGGGCTGGGTGATGTGGAAGCGGTCGAAGATGACAACGTTGTAGTTATGCGTGTTGTGGATGGAGTCGAACTTTCCGTAGTTGTTGGTGTGGCAGATGTGCTACTTTGTGATGTAGTTGGAGCTATTGTTGGTGCGGATGCAGAGGTTGTCTGTGTTGTCGATGCTGTCAGAGGAGATATTTTGGAAGCTGCTGGCAAAGTAGTTGTTGAGGACTCACTGGAAGTGGATTTTATTGAAGTTGTACTTGGTGATGAAGTTGATGTGGGTAAAGTTGTTGGAGTTGTTGGTGTGGATACTGTTGTTGACTGTGGTGTGGATGCAGTAGTCTCTGCATTGGTTGTTGTGACGGTCGTCAATGGTGTTGGTGTTGTGGTTGGAATGTTTGTCTGTTGATTCGATTCAGTGGAAGTGGGCAATGTGGTTGGAGATGCCATTGTGGTAGTTGCGCTGTGTGATGTGGAAGTTGACAACGTTGTAGTTATGCGTGTTGTGGATGGAGTCGAACTTTCCGTAGTTGTTGGTGTGGCAGATGTGCTACTTTGTGATGTAGTTGGAGCTATTGTTGGTGCGGATGCAGAGGTTGTCTGTGTTGTCGATGCTGTCAGAGGAGATATTTTGGAAGCTGCTGGCAAAGTAGTTGTTGAGGACTCACTGGAAGTGGATTTTATTGACGTTGTACTTGGTGATGAAGTTGATGTGGGTAAAGTTTTTGGAATTGTTGGAGCGGATACTGTTGTTGACTGTGGTGTGGATGCAGTAGTCTCTGAATTGGTTGTTGTGACTGTCGTCAATGAAGTTGGTGTTGTGGTTGGAATGTTTGTCTGTTGATTCGATTCAGTGGAAGTGGGCAATGTGGTTGGAGATGCCATTGTGGTAGTTGCGCTGTGTGATGTGGAAGTTGACAACGTTGTAGTTATGCGTGTTGTGGATGGAGTCGAACTTTCCGTAGTTGTTGGTGTGGCAGATGTGCTACTTTGTGATGTAGTTGGAGCTATTGTTGGTGCGGATGCAGAGGTTGTCTGTGTTGTCGATGCTGTCAGAGGAGATATTTTGGAAGCTGCTGGCAAAGTAGTTGTTGAGGACTCACTGGAAGTGGATTTTATTGACGTTGTACTTGGTGATGAAGTTGATGTGGGTAAAGTTGTTGGAGTTGTTGGTGCGGATACTGTTGTTGACTGTGGTGTGGATGCAGTAGTCTCTGCATTGGTTGTTGTGACGGTCGTCAATGGTGTTGGTGTTGTGGTTGGAATGTTTGTCTGTTGATTCGATTCAGTGGAAGTGGGCAATGTGGTTGGAGATGCCATTGTGGTAGTTGCGCTGTGTGATGTGGAAGTTGACAACGTTGTAGTTATGCGTGTTGTGGATGGAGTCGAACTTTCCGTAGTTGTTGGTGTGGCAGATGTGCTACTTTGTGATGTAGTTGGAGCTATTGTTGGTGCGGATGCAGAGGTTGTCTGTGTTGTCGATGCTGTCAGAGGAGATATTTTGGAAGCTGCTGGCAAAGTAGTTGTTGAGGACTCACTGGAAGTGGATTTTATTGACGTTGTACTTGGTGATGAAGTTGATGTGGGTAAAGTTGTTGGAATTGTTGGAGCGGATACTGTTGTTGACTGTGGTGTAGATGCAGTAGTCTCTGAATTGGTTGTTGTGACTGTCGTCAATGAAGTTGGTGTTGTGGTTGGAATGTTTGTCTGTTGATTCGATTCAGTGGAAGTGGGCAATGTGGTTGGAGATGCCATTGTGGTAGTTGCGCTGTGTGATGTGGAAGTTGACAACGTTGTAGTTATGCGTGTTGTGGATGGAGTCGAACTTTCCGTAGTTGTTGGTGTGGCAGATGTGCTACTTTGTGATGTAGTTGGAGCTATTGTTGGTGCGGATGCAGAGGTTGTCTGTGTTGTCGATGCTGTCAGAGGAGATATTTTGGAAGCTGCTGGCAAAGTAGTTGTTGAGGACTCACTGGAAGTGGATTTTATTGACGTTGTACTTGGTGATGAAGTTGATGTGGGTAAAGTTGTTGGAGTTGTTGGAGCGGATACTGTTGTTGACTGTGGTGTAGATGCAGTAGTCTCTGAATTGGTTGTTGTGACTGTTGTCAATGAAGTTGGTGTTGTGGTTGGAATGTTTGTCTGTTGATTCGATTCAGTGGAAGTGGGCAATGTGGTTGGAGATGCCATTGTGGTAGTTGCGCTGTGTGATGTGGAAGTTGACAACGTTGTAGTTATGCGTGTTGTGGATGGAGTCGAACTTTCCGTAGTTGTTGGTGTGGCAGATGTGCTACTTTGTGATGTAGTTGGAGCTATTGTTGGTGCGGATGCAGAGGTTGTCTGTGTTGTCGATGCTGTCAGAGGAGATATTTTGGAAGCTGCTGGCAAAGTAGTTGTTGAGGACTCACTGGAAGTGGATTTTATTGACGTTGTACTTGGTGATGAAGTTGATGTGGGTAAAGTTTTTGGAGTTGTTGGAGCGGATACTGTTGTTGACTGTGGTGTAGATGCAGTAGTCTCTGAATTGGTTGTTGTGACTGTCGTCAATGAAGTTGGTGTTGTGGTTGGAATGTTTGTCTGTTGATTCGATTCAGTGGAAGTGGGCAATGTGGTTGGAGATGCCATTGTGGTAGTTGCGCTGTGTGATGTGGAAGTTGACAACGTTGTAGTTATGCGTGTTGTGGATGGAGTCGAACTTTCCGTAGTTGTTGGTGTGGCAGATGTGCTACTTTGTGATGTAGTTGGAGCTATTGTTGGTGCGGATGCAGAGGTTGTCTGTGTTGTCGATGCTGTCAGAGGAGATATTTTGGAAGCTGCTGGCAAAGTAGTTGTTGAGGACTCACTGGAAGTGGATTTTATTGACGTTGTACTTGGTGATGAAGTTGATGTGGGTAAAGTTGTTGGAGTTGTTGGTGTGGATACTGTTGTTGACTGTGGTGTGGATGCAGTAGTCTCTGAATTGGTTGTTGTGACGGTCGTCAATGAAGTTGGTGTTGTGGTTGGAATGTTTGTCTGTTGATTCGATTCAGTGGAAGTGGGCAATGTGGTTGGAGATGCCATTGTGGTAGTTGCGCTGTGTGATGTGGAAGTTGACAACGTTGTAGTTATGCGTGTTGTGGATGGAGTCGAACTTTCCGTAGTTGTTGGTGTGGCAGATGTGCTACTTTGTGATGTAGATGGAGCTATTGTTGGTGCGGATGCAGAGGTTGTCTGTGTTGTCGATGCTGTCAGAGGAGATATTTTGGAAGCTGCTGGCAAAGTAGTTGTTGAGGACTCACTGGAAGTGGATTTTATTGACGTTGTACTTGGTGATGAAGTTGATGTGGGTAAAGTTTTTGGAATTGTTGGAGCGGATACTGTTGTTGACTGTGGTGTAGATGCAGTAGTCTCTGAATTGGTTGTTGTGACTGTTGTCAATGAAGTTGGTGTTGTGGTTGGAATGTTTGTCTGTTGATTCGATTCAGTGGAAGTGGGCAATGTGGTTGGAGATGCCATTGTGGTAGTTGCGCTGTGTGATGTGGAAGTTGACAACGTTGTAGTTATGCGTGTTGTGGATGGAGTCGAACTTTCCGTAGTTGTTGGTGTGGCAGATGTGGTACTTTGTGATGTAGTTGGAGCTATTGTTGGTGCGGATGCAGAGGTTGTCTGTGTTGTCGATGCTGTCAGAGGAGATATTTTGGAAGCTGCTGGCAAAGTAGTTGTTGAGGACTCACTGGAAGTGGATTTTATTGACGTTGTACTTGGTGATGAAGTTGATGTGGGTAAAGTTGTTGGAGTTGTTGGTGTGGATACTGTTGTTGACTGTGGTGTGGATGCAGTAGTCTCTGCATTGGTTGTTGTGACGGTCGTCAATGGTGTTGGTGTTGTGGTTGGAATGTTTGTCTGTTGATTCGATTCAGTGGAAGTGGGCAATGTGGTTGGAGATGCCATTGTGGTAGTTGCGCTGTGTGATGTGGAAGTTGACAACGTTGTAGTTATGCGTGTTGTGGATGGAGTCGAACTTTCCGTAGTTGTTGGTGTGGCAGATGTGCTACTTTGTGATGTAGTTGGAGCTATTGTTGGTGCGGATGCAGAGGTTGTCTGTGTTGTCGATGCTGTCAGAGGAGATATTTTGGAAGCTGCTGGCAAAGTAGTTGTTGAGGACTCACTGGAAGTGGATTTTATTGAAGTTATACTTGGTGATGAAGTTGATGTGGGTAAAGTTGTTGGAATTGTTGGAGTGGATACTGTTGTTGACTGTGGTGTGGATGCAGTAGTCTCTGAATTGGTTGTTGTGACTGTCGTCAATGAAGTTGGTGTTGTGGTTGGAATGTTTGTCTGTTGATTCGATTCAGTGGAAGTGGGCAATGTGGTTGGAGATGCCATTGTGGTAGTTGCGCTGTGTGATGTGGAAGTTGACAACGTTGTAGTTATGCGTGTTGTGGATGGAGTCGAACTTTCCGTAGTTGTTGGTGTGGCAGATGTGCTACTTTGTGATGTAGTTGGAGCTATTGTTGGTGCGGATGCAGAGGTTGTCTGTGTTGTCGATGCTGTCAGAGGAGATATTTTGGAAGCTGCTGGCAAAGTAGTTGTTGAGGACTCACTGGAAGTGGATTTTATTGAAGTTGTACTTGGTGATGAAGTTGATGTGGGTAAAGTTGTTGGAGTTGTTGGAGTGGATACTGTTGTTGACTGTGGTGTGGATGCAGTAGTCTCTGCATTGGTTGTTGTGACGGTCGTCAATGGTGTTGGTGTTGTGGTTGGAATGTTTGTCTGTTGATTCGATTCAGTGGAAGTGGGCAATGTGGTTGGAGATGCCATTGTGGTAGTTGCGCTGTGTGATGTGGAAGTTGACAACGTTGTAGTTATGCGTGTTGTGGATGGAGTCGAACTTTCCGTAGTTGTTGGTGTGGCAGATGTGCTACTTTGTGATGTAGTTGGAGCTATTGTTGGTGCGGATGCAGAGGTTGTCTGTGTTGTCGATGCTGTCAGAGGAGATATTTTGGAAGCTGCTGGCAAAGTAGTTGTTGAGGACTCACTGGAAGTGGATTTTATTGACGTTGTACTTGGTGATGAAGTTGATGTGGGTAAAGTTGTTGGAGTTGTTGGTGTGGATACTGTTGTTGACTGTGGTGTGGATGCAGTAGTCTCTGCATTGGTTGTTGTGACGGTCGTCAATGGTGTTGGTGTTGTGGTTGGAATGTTTGTCTGTTGATTCGATTCAGTGGAAGTGGGCAATGTGGTTGGAGATGCCATTGTGGTAGTTGCGCTGTGTGATGTGGAAGTTGACAACGTTGTAGTTATGCGTGTTGTGGATGGAGTCGAACTTTCCGTAGTTGTTGGTGTGGCAGATGTGCTACTTTGTGATGTAGTTGGAGCTATTGTTGGTGCGGATGCAGAGGTTGTCTGTGTTGTCGATGCTGTCAGAGGAGATATTTTGGAAGCTGCTGGCAAAGTAGTTGTTGAGGACTCACTGGAAGTGGATTTTATTGACGTTGTACTTGGTGATGAAGTTGATGTGGGTAAAGTTGTTGGAGTTGTTGGTGTGGATACTGTTGTTGACTGTGGTGTGGATGCAGTAGTCTCTGCATTGGTTGTTGTGACGGTCGTCAATGGTGTTGGTGTTGTGGTTGGAATGTTTGTCTGTTGATTCGATTCAGTGGAAGTGGGCAATGTGGTTGGAGATGCCATTGTGGTAGTTGCGCTGTGTGATGTGGAAGTTGACAACGTTGTAGTTATGCGTGTTGTGGATGGAGTCGAACTTTCCGTAGTTGTTGGTGTGGCAGATGTGCTACTTTGTGATGTAGTTGGAGCTATTGTTGGTGCGGATGCAGAGGTTGTCTGTGTTGTCGATGCTGTCAGAGGAGATATTTTGGAAGCTGCTGGCAAAGTAGTTGTTGAGGACTCACTGGAAGTAGTTATGCGTGTTGTGGATGGAGTCGAACTTTCCGTAGTTGTTGGTGTGGCAGATGTGCTACTTTGTGATGTAGTTGGAGCTATTGTTGGTGCGGATGCAGAGGTTGTCTGTGTAGTCGATGCTGTCAGAGGAGATATTTTGGAAGCTGCTGGCAAAGTAGTTGTTGAGGACTCACTGGAAATGGATTTTATTGAAGTTGTACTTGGTGATGAAGTTGATGTGGGTAAAGTTGTTGGAATTGTTGGAGTGGATACTGTTGTTGACTGTGGTGTGGATGCAGTAGTCTCTGAATTGGTTGTTGTGACTGTTGTCAATGAAGTTGGTGTTGTAGTTGGAATGTTTGTCTGTTGATTCGATTCAGTGGAAGTGGGCAATGTGGTTTGAGATGCTATTGTGGTATTTGGGCTGGGTGATGTGGAAGCGGTCGAAGATGACAACGTTGTAGTTATGCGTGTTGTGGATGGAGTCGAACTTTCCGTAGTTGTTGGTGTGGCAGATGTGCTACTTTGTGATGTAGTTGGAGCTATTGTTGGTGCGGATGCAGAGGTTGTCTGTGTTGTCGATGCTGTCAGAGGAGATATTTTGGAAGCTGCTGGCAAAGTAGTTGTTGAGGACTCACTGGAAGTGGATTTTATTGAAGTTGTACTTGGTGATGAAGTTGATGTGGGTAAAGTTGTTGGAATTGTTGGAGCGGATACTGTTGTTGACTGTGGTGTAGATGCAGTAGTCTCTGAATTGGTTGTTGTGACTGTTGTCAATGAAGTTGGTGTTGTGGTTGGAATGTTTGTCTGTTGATTCGATTCAGTGGATGTGGGCAATGTGGTTGGAGATGCCATTGTGGTAGTTGCGCTGTGTGATGTGGAAGTTGACAACGTTGTAGTTATGCGTGTTGTGGATGGAGTCGAACTTTCCGTAGTTGTTGGTGTGGCAGATGTGCTACTTTGTGATGTAGTTGGAGCTATTGTTGGTGCGGATGCAGAGGTTGTCTGTGTTGTCGATGCTGTCAGAGGAGATATTTTGGAAGCTGCTGGCAAAGTAGTTGTTGAGGACTCACTGGAAGTGGATTTTATTGAAGTTATACTTGGTGATGAAGTTGATGTGGGTAAAGTTGTTGGAATTGTTGGAGTGGATACTGTTGTTGACTGTGGTGTAGATGCAGTAGTCTCTGAATTGGTTGTTGTGACTGTCGTCAATGAAGTTGGTGTTGTGGTTGGAATGTTTGTCTGTTGATTCGATTCAGTGGAAGTGGGCAATGTGGTTGGAGATGCCATTGTGGTAGTTGCGCTGTGTGATGTGGAAGTTGACAACGTTGTAGTTATGCGTGTTGTGGATGGAGTCGAACTTTCCGTAGTTGTTGGTGTGGCAGATGTGCTACTTTGTGATGTAGTTGGAGCTATTGTTGGTGCGGATGCAGAGGTTGTCTGTGTTGTCGATGCTGTCAGAGGAGATATTTTGGAAGCTGCTGGCAAAGTAGTTGTTGAGGACTCACTGGAAGTGGATTTTATTGAAGTTGTACTTGGTGATGAAGTTGATGTGGGTAAAGTTGTTGGAATTGTTGGAGTGGATACTGTTGTTGACTGTGGTGTAGATGCAGTAGTCTCTGCATTGGTTGTTGTGACGGTCGTCAATGGTGTTGGTGTTGTGGTTGGAATGTTTGTCTGTTGATTCGATTCAGTGGAAGTGGGCAATGTGGTTGGAGATGCCATTGTGGTAGTTGCGCTGTGTGATGTGGAAGTTGACAACGTTGTAGTTATGCGTGTTGTGGATGGAGTCGAACTTTCCGTAGTTGTTGGTGTGGCAGATGTGCTACTTTGTGATGTAGTTGGAGCTATTGTTGGTGCGGATGCAGAGGTTGTCTGTGTTGTCGATGCTGTCAGAGGAGATATTTTGGAAGCTGCTGGCAAAGTAGTTGTTGAGGACTCACTGGAAGTGGATTTTATTGAAGTTGTACTTGGTGATGAAGTTGATGTGGGTAAAGTTGTTGGAATTGTTGGAGTGGATACTGTTGTTGACTGTGGTGTAGATGCAGTAGTCTCTGCATTGGTTGTTGTGACGGTCGTCAATGGTGTTGGTGTTGTGGTTGGAATGTTTGTCTGTTGATTCGATTCAGTGGAAGTGGGCAATGTGGTTGGAGATGCCATTGTGGTAGTTGCGCTGTGTGATGTGGAAGTTGACAACGTTGTAGTTATGCGTGTTGTGGATGGAGTCGAACTTTCCGTAGTTGTTGGTGTGGCAGATGTGCTACTTTGTGATGTAGTTGGAGCTATTGTTGGTGCGGATGCAGAGGTTGTCTGTGTTGTCGATGCTGTCAGAGGAGATATTTTGGAAGCTGCTGGCAAAGTAGTTGTTGAGGACTCACTGGAAGTGGATTTTATTGACGTTGTACTTGGTGATGAAGTTGATGTGGGTAAAGTTGTTGGAGTTGTTGGTGTGGATACTGTTGTTGACTGTGGTGTGGATGCAGTAGTCTCTGCATTGGTTGTTGTGACGGTCGTCAATGGTGTTGGTGTTGTGGTTGGAATGTTTGTCTGTTGATTCGATTCAGTGGAAGTGGGCAATGTGGTTGGAGATGCCATTGTGGTAGTTGCGCTGTGTGATGTGGAAGTTGACAACGTTGTAGTTATGCGTGTTGTGGATGGAGTCGAACTTTCCGTAGTTGTTGGTGTGGCAGATGTGCTACTTTGTGATGTAGTTGGAGCTATTGTTGGTGCGGATGCAGAGGTTGTCTGTGTTGTCGATGCTGTCAGAGGAGATATTTTGGAAGCTGCTGGCAAAGTAGTTGTTGAGGACTCACTGGAAGTGGATTTTATTGAAGTTATACTTGGTGATGAAGTTGATGTGGGTAAAGTTGTTGGAATTGTTGGAGTGGATACTGTTGTTGACTGTGGTGTAGATGCAGTAGTCTCTGAATTGGTTGTTGTGACTGTCGTCAATGAAGTTGGTGTTGTGGTTGGAATGTTTGTCTGTTGATTCGATTCAGTGGAAGTGGGCAATGTGGTTGGAGATGCCATTGTGGTAGTTGCGCTGTGTGATGTGGAAGTTGACAACGTTGTAGTTATGCGTGTTGTGGATGGAGTCGAACTTTCCGTAGTTGTTGGTGTGGCAGATGTGCTACTTTGTGATGTAGTTGGAGCTATTGTTGGTGCGGATGCAGAGGTTGTCTGTGTTGTCGATGCTGTCAGAGGAGATATTTTGGAAGCTGCTGGCAAAGTAGTTGTTGAGGACTCACTGGAAGTGGATTTTATTGAAGTTGTACTTGGTGATGAAGTTGATGTGGGTAAAGTTGTTGGAATTGTTGGAGTGGATACTGTTGTTGACTGTGGTGTAGATGCAGTAGTCTCTGCATTGGTTGTTGTGACGGTCGTCAATGGTGTTGGTGTTGTGGTTGGAATGTTTGTCTGTTGATTCGATTCAGTGGAAGTGGGCAATGTGGTTGGAGATGCCATTGTGGTAGTTGCGCTGTGTGATGTGGAAGTTGACAACGTTGTAGTTATGCGTGTTGTGGATGGAGTCGAACTTTCCGTAGTTGTTGGTGTGGCAGATGTGCTACTTTGTGATGTAGTTGGAGCTATTGTTGGTGCGGATGCAGAGGTTGTCTGTGTTGTCGATGCTGTCAGAGGAGATATTTTGGAAGCTGCTGGCAAAGTAGTTGTTGAGGACTCACTGGAAGTGGATTTTATTGACGTTGTACTTGGTGATGAAGTTGATGTGGGTAAAGTTGTTGGAGTTGTTGGTGTGGATACTGTTGTTGACTGTGGTGTGGATGCAGTAGTCTCTGCATTGGTTGTTGTGACGGTCGTCAATGGTGTTGGTGTTGTGGTTGGAATGTTTGTCTGTTGATTCGATTCAGTGGAAGTGGGCAATGTGGTTGGAGATGCCATTGTGGTAGTTGCGCTGTGTGATGTGGAAGTTGACAACGTTGTAGTTATGCGTGTTGTGGATGGAGTCGAACTTTCCGTAGTTGTTGGTGTGGCAGATGTGCTACTTTGTGATGTAGTTGGAGCTATTGTTGGTGCGGATGCAGAGGTTGTCTGTGTTGTCGATGCTGTCAGAGGAGATATTTTGGAAGCTGCTGGCAAAGTAGTTGTTGAGGACTCACTGGAAGTAGTTATGCGTGTTGTGGATGGAGTCGAACTTTCCGTAGTTGTTGGTGTGGCAGATGTCCTACTTTGTGATGTAGTTGGAGCTATTGTTGGTGCGGATGCAGAGGTTGTCTGTGTTGTCGATGCTGTCAGAGGAGATATTTTGGAAGCTGCTGGCAAAGTAGTTGTTGAGGACTCACTGGAAATGGATTTTATTGAAGTTGTACTTGGTGATGAAGTTGATGTGGGTAAAGTTGTTGGAATTGTTGGAGTGGATACTGTTGTTGACTGTGGTGTGGATGCAGTAGTCTCTGAATTGGTTGTTGTGACTGTTGTCAATGAAGTTGGTGTTGTAGTTGGAATGTTTGTCTGTTGATTCGATTCAGTGGAAGTGGGCAATGTGGTTTGAGATGCTATTGTGGTATTTGGGCTGGGTGATGTGGAAGCGGTCGAAGATGACAACGTTGTAGTTATGCGTGTTGTGGATGGAGTCGAACTTTCCGTAGTTGTTGGTGTGGCAGATGTGCTACTTTGTGATGTAGTTGGAGCTATTGTTGGTGCGGATGCAGAGGTTGTCTGTGTTGTCGATGCTGTCAGAGGAGATATTTTGGAAGCTGCTGGCAAAGTAGTTGTTGAGGACTCACTGGAAGTGGATTTTATTGAAGTTGTACTTGGTGATGAAGTTGATGTGGGTAAAGTTGTTGGAATTGTTGGAGCGGATACTGTTGTTGACTGTGGTGTAGATGCAGTAGTCTCTGAATTGGTTGTTGTGACTGTTGTCAATGAAGTTGGTGTTGTGGTTGGAATGTTTGTCTGTTGATTCGATTCAGTGGATGTGGGCAATGTGGTTGGAGATGCCATTGTGGTAGTTGCGCTGTGTGATGTGGAAGTTGACAACGTTGTAGTTATGCGTGTTGTGGATGGAGTCGAACTTTCCGTAGTTGTTGGTGTGGCAGATGTGCTACTTTGTGATGTAGTTGGAGCTATTGTTGGTGCGGATGCAGAGGTTGTCTGTGTTGTCGATGCTGTCAGAGGAGATATTTTGGAAGCTGCTGGCAAAGTAGTTGTTGAGGACTCACTGGAAGTGGATTTTATTGAAGTTATACTTGGTGATGAAGTTGATGTGGGTAAAGTTGTTGGAATTGTTGGAGTGGATACTGTTGTTGACTGTGGTGTAGATGCAGTAGTCTCTGAATTGGTTGTTGTGACTGTCGTCAATGAAGTTGGTGTTGTGGTTGGAATGTTTGTCTGTTGATTCGATTCAGTGGAAGTGGGCAATGTGGTTGGAGATGCCATTGTGGTAGTTGCGCTGTGTGATGTGGAAGTTGACAACGTTGTAGTTATGCGTGTTGTGGATGGAGTCGAACTTTCCGTAGTTGTTGGTGTGGCAGATGTGCTACTTTGTGATGTAGTTGGAGCTATTGTTGGTGCGGATGCAGAGGTTGTCTGTGTTGTCGATGCTGTCAGAGGAGATATTTTGGAAGCTGCTGGCAAAGTAGTTGTTGAGGACTCACTGGAAGTGGATTTTATTGACGTTGTACTTGGTGATGAAGTTGATGTGGGTAAAGTTGTTGGAGTTGTTGGTGTGGATACTGTTGTTGACTGTGGTGTGGATGCAGTAGTCTCTGCATTGGTTGTTGTGACGGTCGTCAATGGTGTTGGTGTTGTGGTTGGAATGTTTGTCTGTTGATTCGATTCAGTGGAAGTGGGCAATGTGGTTGGAGATGCCATTGTGGTAGTTGCGCTGTGTGATGTGGAAGTTGACAACGTTGTAGTTATGCGTGTTGTGGATGGAGTCGAACTTTCCGTAGTTGTTGGTGTGGCAGATGTGCTACTTTGTGATGTAGTTGGAGCTATTGTTGGTGCGGATGCAGAGGTTGTCTGTGTTGTCGATGCTGTCAGAGGAGATATTTTGGAAGCTGCTGGCAAAGTAGTTGTTGAGGACTCACTGGAAGTAGTTATGCGTGTTGTGGATGGAGTCGAACTTTCCGTAGTTGTTGGTGTGGCAGATGTGCTACTTTGTGATGTAGTTGGAGCTATTGTTGGTGCGGATGCAGAGGTTGTCTGTGTTGTCGATGCTGTCAGAGGAGATATTTTGGAAGCTGCTGGCAAAGTAGTTGTTGAGGACTCACTGGAAGTGGATTTTATTGAAGTTGTACTTGGTGATGAAGTTGATGTGGGTAAAGTTGTTGGAATTGTTGGAGCGGATACTGTTGTTGACTGTGGTGTAGATGCAGTAGTCTCTGAATTGGTTGTTGTGACTGTCGTCAATGAAGTTGGTGTTGTGGTTGGAATGTTTGTCTGTTGATTCGATTCAGTGGATGTGGGCAATGTGGTTGGAGATGCCATTGTGGTAGTTGCGCTGTGTGATGTGGAAGTTGACAACGTTGTAGTTATGCGTGTTGTGGATGGAGTCGAACTTTCCGTAGTTGTTGGTGTGGCAGATGTGCTACTTTGTGATGTAGTTGGAGCTATTGTTGGTGCGGATGCAGAGGTTGTCTGTGTTGTCGATGCTGTCAGAGGAGATATTTTGGAAGCTGCTGGCAAAGTAGTTGTTGAGGACTCACTGGAAGTGGATTTTATTGAAGTTATACTTGGTGATGAAGTTGATGTGGGTAAAGTTGTTGGAATTGTTGGAGTGGATACTGTTGTTGACTGTGGTGTAGATGCAGTAGTCTCTGAATTGGTTGTTGTGACTGTCGTCAATGAAGTTGGTGTTGTGGTTGGAATGTTTGTCTGTTGATTCGATTCAGTGGAAGTGGGCAATGTGGTCGGAGATGCCATTGTGGTAGTTGCGCTGTGTGATGTGGAAGTTGACAACGTTGTAGTTATGCGTGTTGTGGATGGAGTCGAACTTTCCGTAGTTGTTGGTGTGGCAGATGTGCTACTTTGTGATGTAGTTGGAGCTATTGTTGGTGCGGATGCAGAGGTTGTCTGTGTTGTCGATGCTGTCAGAGGAGATATTTTGGAAGCTGCTGGCAAAGTAGTTGTTGAGGACTCACTGGAAGTGGATTTTATTGAAGTTGTACTTGGTGATGAAGTTGATGTGGGTAAAGTTGTTGGAATTGTTGGAGTGGATACTGTTGTTGACTGTGGTGTAGATGCAGTAGTCTCTGCATTGGTTGTTGTGACGGTCGTCAATGGTGTTGGTGTTGTGGTTGGAATGTTTGTCTGTTGATTCGATTCAGTGGAAGTGGGCAATGTGGTTTGAGATGCTATTGTGGTATTTGGGCTGGGTGATGTGGAAGCGGTCGAAGATGACAACGTTGTAGTTATGCGTGTTGTGGATGGAGTCGAACTTTCCATAGTTGTTGGTGTGGCAGATGTGCTACTTTGTGATGTAGTTGGAGCCATTGTTGGTGCGGATGCAGAGGTTGTCTGTGTTGTCGATGCTGTCAGAGGAGATATTTTGGAAGCTGCTGGCAAAGTAGTTGTTGAGGACTCACTGGAAGTAGTTATGCGTGTTGTGGATGGAGTCGAACTTTCCGTAGTTGTTGGTGTGGCAGATGTGCTACTTTGTGATGTAGTTGGAGCTATTGTTGGTGCGGATGCAGAGGTTGTCTGTGTTGTCGATGCTGTCAGAGGAGATATTTTGGAAGCTGCTGGCAAAGTAGTTGTTGAGGACTCACTGGAAATGGATTTTATTGAAGTTGTACTTGGTGATGAAGTTGATGTGGGTAAAGTTGTTGGAATTGTTGGAGTGGATACTGTTGTTGACTGTGGTGTGGATGCAGTAGTCTCTGAATTGGTTGTTGTGACTGTTGTCAATGAAGTTGGTGTTGTAGTTGGAATGTTTGTCTGTTGATTCGATTCAGTGGAAGTGGGCAATGTGGTTTGAGATGCTATTGTGGTATTTGGGCTGGGTGATGTGGAAGCGGTCGAAGATGACAACGTTGTAGTTATGCGTGTTGTGGATGGAGTCGAACTTTCCGTAGTTGTTGGTGTGGCAGATGTGCTACTTTGTGATGTAGTTGGAGCTATTGTTGGTGCGGATGCAGAGGTTGTCTGTGTTGTCGATGCTGTCAGAGGAGATATTTTGGAAGCTGCTGGCAAAGTAGTTGTTGAGGACTCACTGGAAGTGGATTTTATTGAAGTTGTACTTGGTGATGAAGTTGATGTGGGTAAAGTTGTTGGAATTGTTGGAGCGGATACTGTTGTTGACAGTGGTGTAGATGCAGTAGTCTCTGAATTGGTTGTTGTGACTGTTGTCAATGAAGTTGGTGTTGTGGTTGGAATGTTTGTCTGTTGATTCGATTCAGTGGAAGTGGGCAATGTGGTCGGAGATGCCATTGTGGTAGTTGCGCTGTGTGATGTGGAAGTTGACAACGTTGTAGTTATGCGTGTTGTGGATGGAGTCGAACTTTCCGTAGTTGTTGGTGTGGCAGATGTGCTACTTTGTGATGTAGTTGGAGCTATTGTTGGTGCGGATGCAGAGGTTGTCTGTGTTGTCGATGCTGTCAGAGGAGATATTTTGGAAGCTGCTGGCAAAGTAGTTGTTGAGGACTCACTGGAAGTGGATTTTATTGACGTTGTACTTGGTGATGAAGTTGATGTGGGTAAAGTTGTTGGAGTTGTTGGTGTGGATACTGTTGTTGACTGTGGTGTGGATGCAGTAGTCTCTGCATTGGTTGTTGTGACGGTCGTCAATGGTGTTGGTGTTGTGGTTGGAATGTTTGTCTGTTGATTCGATTCAGTGGAAGTGGGCAATGTGGTCGGAGATGCCATTGTGGTAGTTGCGCTGTGTGATGTGGAAGTTGACAACGTTGTAGTTATGCGTGTTGTGGATGGAGTCGAACTTTCCGTAGTTGTTGGTGTGGCAGATGTGCTACTTTGTGATGTAGTTGGAGCTATTGTTGGTGCGGATGCAGAGGTTGTCTGTGTTGTCGATGCTGTCAGAGGAGATATTTTGGAAGCTGCTGGCAAAGTAGTTGTTGAGGACTCACTGGAAGTGGATTTTATTGAAGTTGTACTTGGTGATGAAGTTGATGTGGGTAAAGTTGTTGGAGTTGTTGGTGTGGATACTGTTGTTGACTGTGGTGTGGATGCAGTAGTCTCTGCATTGGTTGTTGTGACGGTCGTCAATGGTGTTGGTGTTGTGGTTGGAATGTTTGTCTGTTGATTCGATTCAGTGGAAGTGGGCAATGTGGTCGGAGATGCCATTGTGGTAGTTGCGCTGTGTGATGTGGAAGTTGACAACGTTGTAGTTATGCGTGTTGTGGATGGAGTCGAACTTTCCGTAGTTGTTGGTGTGGCAGATGTGCTACTTTGTGATGTAGTTGGAGCTATTGTTGGTGCGGATGCAGAGGTTGTCTGTGTTGTCGATGCTGTCAGAGGAGATATTTTGGAAGCTGCTGGCAAAGTAGTTGTTGAGGACTCACTGGAAGTGGATTTTATTGAAGTTGTACTTGGTGATGAAGTTGATGTGGGTAAAGTTGTTGGAGTTGTTGGTGTGGATACTGTTGTTGACTGTGGTGTGGATGCAGTAGTCTCTGCATTGGTTGTTGTGACGGTCGTCAATGGTGTTGGTGTTGTGGTTGGAATGTTTGTCTGTTGATTCGATTCAGTGGAAGTGGGCAATGTGGTCGGAGATGCCATTGTGGTAGTTGCGCTGTGTGATGTGGAAGTTGACAACGTTGTAGTTATGCGTGTTGTGGATGGAGTCGAACTTTCCGTAGTTGTTGGTGTGGCAGATGTGCTACTTTGTGATGTAGTTGGAGCTATTGTTGGTGCGGATGCAGAGGTTGTCTGTGTTGTCGATGCTGTCAGAGGAGATATTTTGGAAGCTGCTGGCAAAGTAGTTGTTGAGGACTCACTGGAAGTGGATTTTATTGAAGTTGTACTTGGTGATGAAGTTGATGTGGGTAAAGTTGTTGGAGTTGTTGGAGTGGATACTGTTGTTGACTGTGGTGTGGATGCAGTAGTCTCTGCATTGGTTGTTGTGACGGTCGTCAATGGTGTTGGTGTTGTGGTTGGAATGTTTGTCTGTTGATTCGATTCAGTGGAAGTGGGCAATGTGGTCGGAGATGCCATTGTGGTAGTTGCGCTGTGTGATGTGGAAGTTGACAACGTTGTAGTTATGCGTGTTGTGGATGGAGTCGAACTTTCCGTAGTTGTTGGTGTGGCAGATGTGCTACTTTGTGATGTAGTTGGAGCTATTGTTGGTGCGGATGCAGAGGTTGTCTGTGTTGTCGATGCTGTCAGAGGAGATATTTTGGAAGCTGCTGGCAAAGTAGTTGTTGAGGACTCACTGGAAGTGGATTTTATTGAAGTTGTACTTGGTGATGAAGTTGATGTGGGTAAAGTTGTTGGAGTTGTTGGAGTGGATACTGTTGTTGACTGTGGTGTGGATGCAGTAGTCTCTGCATTGGTTGTTGTGACGGTCGTCAATGGTGTTGGTGTTGTGGTTGGAATGTTTGTCTGTTGATTCGATTCAGTGGAAGTGGGCAATGTGGTCGGAGATGCCATTGTGGTAGTTGCGCTGTGTGATGTGGAAGTTGACAACGTTGTAGTTATGCGTGTTGTGGATGGAGTCGAACTTTCCGTAGTTGTTGGTGTGGCAGATGTGCTACTTTGTGATGTAGTTGGAGCTATTGTTGGTGCGGATGCAGAGGTTGTCTGTGTTGTCGATGCTGTCAGAGGAGATATTTTGGAAGCTGCTGGCAAAGTAGTTGTTGAGGACTCACTGGAAGTGGATTTTATTGAAGTTGTACTTGGTGATGAAGTTGATGTGGGTAAAGTTGTTGGAGTTGTTGGTGTGGATACTGTTGTTGACTGTGGTGTGGATGCAGTAGTCTCTGCATTGGTTGTTGTGACGGTCGTCAATGGTGTTGGTGTTGTGGTTGGAATGTTTGTCTGTTGATTCGATTCAGTGGAAGTGGGCAATGTGGTCGGAGATGCCATTGTGGTAGTTGCGCTGTGTGATGTGGAAGTTGACAACGTTGTAGTTATGCGTGTTGTGGATGGAGTCGAACTTTCCGTAGTTGTTGGTGTGGCAGATGTGCTACTTTGTGATGTAGTTGGAGCTATTGTTGGTGCGGATGCAGAGGTTGTCTGTGTTGTCGATGCTGTCAGAGGAGATATTTTGGAAGCTGCTGGCAAAGTAGTTGTTGAGGACTCACTGGAAGTGGATTTTATTGAAGTTGTACTTGGTGATGAAGTTGATGTGGGTAAAGTTGTTGGAGTTGTTGGAGTGGATACTGTTGTTGACTGTGGTGTGGATGCAGTAGTCTCTGCATTGGTTGTTGTGACGGTCGTCAATGGTGTTGGTGTTGTGGTTGGAATGTTTGTCTGTTGATTCGATTCAGTGGAAGTGGGCAATGTGGTCGGAGATGCCATTGTGGTAGTTGCGCTGTGTGATGTGGAAGTTGACAACGTTGTAGTTATGCGTGTTGTGGATGGAGTCGAACTTTCCGTAGTTGTTGGTGTGGCAGATGTGCTACTTTGTGATGTAGTTGGAGCTATTGTTGGTGCGGATGCAGAGGTTGTCTGTGTTGTCGATGCTGTCAGAGGAGATATTTTGGAAGCTGCTGGCAAAGTAGTTGTTGAGGACTCACTGGAAGTGGATTTTATTGAAGTTGTACTTGGTGATGAAGTTGATGTGGGTAAAGTTGTTGGAGTTGTTGGAGTGGATACTGTTGTTGACTGTGGTGTGGATGCAGTAGTCTCTGCATTGGTTGTTGTGACGGTCGTCAATGGTGTTGGTGTTGTGGTTGGAATGTTTGTCTGTTGATTCGATTCAGTGGAAGTGGGCAATGTGGTTGGAGATGCCATTGTGGTAGTTGCGCTGTGTGATGTGGAAGTTGACAACGTTGTAGTTATGCGTGTTGTGGATGGAGTCGAACTTTCCGTAGTTGTTGGTGTGGCAGATGTGCTACTTTGTGATGTAGTTGGAGCTATTGTTGGTGCGGATGCAGAGGTTGTCTGTGTTGTCGATGCTGTCAGAGGAGATATTTTGGAAGCTGCTGGCAAAGTAGTTGTTGAGGACTCACTGGAAGTGGATTTTATTGAAGTTGTACTTGGTGATGAAGTTGATGTGGGTAAAGTTGTTGGAGTTGTTGGAGTGGATACTGTTGTTGACTGTGGTGTGGATGCAGTAGTCTCTGCATTGGTTGTTGTGACGGTCGTCAATGGTGTTGGTGTTGTGGTTGGAATGTTTGTCTGTTGATTCGATTCAGTGGAAGTGGGCAATGTGGTTGGAGATGCCATTGTGGTAGTTGCGCTGTGTGATGTGGAAGTTGACAACGTTGTAGTTATGCGTGTTGTGGATGGAGTCGAACTTTCCGTAGTTGTTGGTGTGGCAGATGTGCTACTTTGTGATGTAGTTGGAGCTATTGTTGGTGCGGATGCAGAGGTTGTCTGTGTTGTCGATGCTGTCAGAGGAGATATTTTGGAAGCTGCTGGCAAAGTAGTTGTTGAGGACTCACTGGAAGTGGATTTTATTGAAGTTGTACTTGGTGATGAAGTTGATGTGGGTAAAGTTGTTGGAGTTGTTGGAGTGGATACTGTTGTTGACTGTGGTGTGGATGCAGTAGTCTCTGCATTGGTTGTTGTGACGGTCGTCAATGGTGTTGGTGTTGTGGTTGGAATGTTTGTCTGTTGATTCGATTCAGTGGAAGTGGGCAATGTGGTTGGAGATGCCATTGTGGTAGTTGCGCTGTGTGATGTGGAAGTTGACAACGTTGTAGTTATGCGTGTTGTGGATGGAGTCGAACTTTCCGTAGTTGTTGGTGTGGCAGATGTGCTACTTTGTGATGTAGTTGGAGCTATTGTTGGTGCGGATGCAGAGGTTGTCTGTGTTGTCGATGCTGTCAGAGGAGATATTTTGGAAGCTGCTGGCAAAGTAGTTGTTGAGGACTCACTGGAAGTAGTTATGCGTGTTGTGGATGGAGTCGAACTTTCCGTAGTTGTTGGTGTGGCAGATGTGCTACTTTGTGATGTAGTTGGAGCTATTGTTGGTGCGGATGCAGAGGTTGTCTGTGTTGTCGATGCTGTCAGAGGAGATATTTTGGAAGCTGCTGGCAAAGTAGTTGTTGAGGACTCACTGGAAGTGGATTTTATTGAAGTTGTACTTGGTGATGAAGTTGATGTGGGTAAAGTTGTTGGAATTGTTGGAGCGGATACTGTTGTTGACTGTGGTGTAGATGCAGTAGTCTCTGAATTGGTTGTTGTGACTGTCGTCAATGAAGTTGGTGTTGTGGTTGGAATGTTTGTCTGTTGATTCGATTCAGTGGATGTGGGCAATGTGGTTGGAGATGCCATTGTGGTAGTTGCGCTGTGTGATGTGGAAGTTGACAACGTTGTAGTTATGCGTGTTGTGGATGGAGTCGAACTTTCCGTAGTTGTTGGTGTGGCAGATGTGCTACTTTGTGATGTAGTTGGAGCTATTGTTGGTGCGGATGCAGAGGTTGTCTGTGTTGTCGATGCTGTCAGAGGAGATATTTTGGAAGCTGCTGGCAAAGTAGTTGTTGAGGACTCACTGGAAGTGGATTTTATTGAAGTTATACTTGGTGATGAAGTTGATGTGGGTAAAGTTGTTGGAATTGTTGGAGTGGATACTGTTGTTGACTGTGGTGTAGATGCAGTAGTCTCTGAATTGGTTGTTGTGACTGTCGTCAATGAAGTTGGTGTTGTGGTTGGAATGTTTGTCTGTTGATTCGATTCAGTGGAAGTGGGCAATGTGGTTGGAGATGCCATTGTGGTAGTTGCGCTGTGTGATGTGGAAGTTGACAACGTTGTAGTTATGCGTGTTGTGGATGGAGTCGAACTTTCCGTAGTTGTTGGTGTGGCAGATGTGCTACTTTGTGATGTAGTTGGAGCTATTGTTGGTGCGGATGCAGAGGTTGTCTGTGTTGTCGATGCTGTCAGAGGAGATATTTTGGAAGCTGCTGGCAAAGTAGTTGTTGAGGACTCACTGGAAGTGGATTTTATTGAAGTTGTACTTGGTGATGAAGTTGATGTGGGTAAAGTTGTTGGAATTGTTGGAGTGGATACTGTTGTTGACTGTGGTGTAGATGCAGTAGTCTCTGCATTGGTTGTTGTGACGGTCGTCAATGGTGTTGGTGTTGTGGTTGGAATGTTTGTCTGTTGATTCGATTCAGTGGAAGTGGGCAATGTGGTTTGAGATGCTATTGTGGTATTTGGGCTGGGTGATGTGGAAGCGGTCGAAGATGACAACGTTGTAGTTATGCGTGTTGTGGATGGAGTCGAACTTTCCATAGTTGTTGGTGTGGCAGATGTGCTACTTTGTGATGTAGTTGGAGCCATTGTTGGTGCGGATGCAGAGGTTGTCTGTGTTGTCGATGCTGTCAGAGGAGATATTTTGGAAGCTGCTGGCAAAGTAGTTGTTGAGGACTCACTGGAAGTAGTTATGCGTGTTGTGGATGGAGTCGAACTTTCCGTAGTTGTTGGTGTGGCAGATGTGCTACTTTGTGATGTAGTTGGAGCTATTGTTGGTGCGGATGCAGAGGTTGTCTGTGTTGTCGATGCTGTCAGAGGAGATATTTTGGAAGCTGCTGGCAAAGTAGTTGTTGAGGACTCACTGGAAGTGGATTTTATTGAAGTTGTACTTGGTGATGAAGTTGATGTGGGTAAAGTTGTTGGAATTGTTGGAGCGGATACTGTTGTTGACAGTGGTGTAGATGCAGTAGTCTCTGAATTGGTTGTTGTGACTGTTGTCAATGAAGTTGGTGTTGTGGTTGGAATGTTTGTCTGTTGATTCGATTCAGTGGAAGTGGGCAATGTGGTCGGAGATGCCATTGTGGTAGTTGCGCTGTGTGATGTGGAAGTTGACAACGTTGTAGTTATGCGTGTTGTGGATGGAGTCGAACTTTCCGTAGTTGTTGGTGTGGCAGATGTGCTACTTTGTGATGTAGTTGGAGCTATTGTTGGTGCGGATGCAGAGGTTGTCTGTGTTGTCGATGCTGTCAGAGGAGATATTTTGGAAGCTGCTGGCAAAGTAGTTGTTGAGGACTCACTGGAAGTGGATTTTATTGACGTTGTACTTGGTGATGAAGTTGATGTGGGTAAAGTTGTTGGAGTTGTTGGTGTGGATACTGTTGTTGACTGTGGTGTGGATGCAGTAGTCTCTGCATTGGTTGTTGTGACGGTCGTCAATGGTGTTGGTGTTGTGGTTGGAATGTTTGTCTGTTGATTCGATTCAGTGGAAGTGGGCAATGTGGTCGGAGATGCCATTGTGGTAGTTGCGCTGTGTGATGTGGAAGTTGACAACGTTGTAGTTATGCGTGTTGTGGATGGAGTCGAACTTTCCGTAGTTGTTGGTGTGGCAGATGTGCTACTTTGTGATGTAGTTGGAGCTATTGTTGGTGCGGATGCAGAGGTTGTCTGTGTTGTCGATGCTGTCAGAGGAGATATTTTGGAAGCTGCTGGCAAAGTAGTTGTTGAGGACTCACTGGAAGTGGATTTTATTGAAGTTGTACTTGGTGATGAAGTTGATGTGGGTAAAGTTGTTGGAGTTGTTGGTGTGGATACTGTTGTTGACTGTGGTGTGGATGCAGTAGTCTCTGCATTGGTTGTTGTGACGGTCGTCAATGGTGTTGGTGTTGTGGTTGGAATGTTTGTCTGTTGATTCGATTCAGTGGAAGTGGGCAATGTGGTCGGAGATGCCATTGTGGTAGTTGCGCTGTGTGATGTGGAAGTTGACAACGTTGTAGTTATGCGTGTTGTGGATGGAGTCGAACTTTCCGTAGTTGTTGGTGTGGCAGATGTGCTACTTTGTGATGTAGTTGGAGCTATTGTTGGTGCGGATGCAGAGGTTGTCTGTGTTGTCGATGCTGTCAGAGGAGATATTTTGGAAGCTGCTGGCAAAGTAGTTGTTGAGGACTCACTGGAAGTGGATTTTATTGAAGTTGTACTTGGTGATGAAGTTGATGTGGGTAAAGTTGTTGGAGTTGTTGGTGTGGATACTGTTGTTGACTGTGGTGTGGATGCAGTAGTCTCTGCATTGGTTGTTGTGACGGTCGTCAATGGTGTTGGTGTTGTGGTTGGAATGTTTGTCTGTTGATTCGATTCAGTGGAAGTGGGCAATGTGGTCGGAGATGCCATTGTGGTAGTTGCGCTGTGTGATGTGGAAGTTGACAACGTTGTAGTTATGCGTGTTGTGGATGGAGTCGAACTTTCCGTAGTTGTTGGTGTGGCAGATGTGCTACTTTGTGATGTAGTTGGAGCTATTGTTGGTGCGGATGCAGAGGTTGTCTGTGTTGTCGATGCTGTCAGAGGAGATATTTTGGAAGCTGCTGGCAAAGTAGTTGTTGAGGACTCACTGGAAGTGGATTTTATTGAAGTTGTACTTGGTGATGAAGTTGATGTGGGTAAAGTTGTTGGAGTTGTTGGAGTGGATACTGTTGTTGACTGTGGTGTGGATGCAGTAGTCTCTGCATTGGTTGTTGTGACGGTCGTCAATGGTGTTGGTGTTGTGGTTGGAATGTTTGTCTGTTGATTCGATTCAGTGGAAGTGGGCAATGTGGTCGGAGATGCCATTGTGGTAGTTGCGCTGTGTGATGTGGAAGTTGACAACGTTGTAGTTATGCGTGTTGTGGATGGAGTCGAACTTTCCGTAGTTGTTGGTGTGGCAGATGTGCTACTTTGTGATGTAGTTGGAGCTATTGTTGGTGCGGATGCAGAGGTTGTCTGTGTTGTCGATGCTGTCAGAGGAGATATTTTGGAAGCTGCTGGCAAAGTAGTTGTTGAGGACTCACTGGAAGTGGATTTTATTGAAGTTGTACTTGGTGATGAAGTTGATGTGGGTAAAGTTGTTGGAGTTGTTGGAGTGGATACTGTTGTTGACTGTGGTGTGGATGCAGTAGTCTCTGCATTGGTTGTTGTGACGGTCGTCAATGGTGTTGGTGTTGTGGTTGGAATGTTTGTCTGTTGATTCGATTCAGTGGAAGTGGGCAATGTGGTCGGAGATGCCATTGTGGTAGTTGCGCTGTGTGATGTGGAAGTTGACAACGTTGTAGTTATGCGTGTTGTGGATGGAGTCGAACTTTCCGTAGTTGTTGGTGTGGCAGATGTGCTACTTTGTGATGTAGTTGGAGCTATTGTTGGTGCGGATGCAGAGGTTGTCTGTGTTGTCGATGCTGTCAGAGGAGATATTTTGGAAGCTGCTGGCAAAGTAGTTGTTGAGGACTCACTGGAAGTGGATTTTATTGAAGTTGTACTTGGTGATGAAGTTGATGTGGGTAAAGTTGTTGGAGTTGTTGGTGTGGATACTGTTGTTGACTGTGGTGTGGATGCAGTAGTCTCTGCATTGGTTGTTGTGACGGTCGTCAATGGTGTTGGTGTTGTGGTTGGAATGTTTGTCTGTTGATTCGATTCAGTGGAAGTGGGCAATGTGGTCGGAGATGCCATTGTGGTAGTTGCGCTGTGTGATGTGGAAGTTGACAACGTTGTAGTTATGCGTGTTGTGGATGGAGTCGAACTTTCCGTAGTTGTTGGTGTGGCAGATGTGCTACTTTGTGATGTAGTTGGAGCTATTGTTGGTGCGGATGCAGAGGTTGTCTGTGTTGTCGATGCTGTCAGAGGAGATATTTTGGAAGCTGCTGGCAAAGTAGTTGTTGAGGACTCACTGGAAGTGGATTTTATTGAAGTTGTACTTGGTGATGAAGTTGATGTGGGTAAAGTTGTTGGAGTTGTTGGAGTGGATACTGTTGTTGACTGTGGTGTGGATGCAGTAGTCTCTGCATTGGTTGTTGTGACGGTCGTCAATGGTGTTGGTGTTGTGGTTGGAATGTTTGTCTGTTGATTCGATTCAGTGGAAGTGGGCAATGTGGTCGGAGATGCCATTGTGGTAGTTGCGCTGTGTGATGTGGAAGTTGACAACGTTGTAGTTATGCGTGTTGTGGATGGAGTCGAACTTTCCGTAGTTGTTGGTGTGGCAGATGTGCTACTTTGTGATGTAGTTGGAGCTATTGTTGGTGCGGATGCAGAGGTTGTCTGTGTTGTCGATGCTGTCAGAGGAGATATTTTGGAAGCTGCTGGCAAAGTAGTTGTTGAGGACTCACTGGAAGTGGATTTTATTGAAGTTGTACTTGGTGATGAAGTTGATGTGGGTAAAGTTGTTGGAGTTGTTGGAGTGGATACTGTTGTTGACTGTGGTGTGGATGCAGTAGTCTCTGCATTGGTTGTTGTGACGGTCGTCAATGGTGTTGGTGTTGTGGTTGGAATGTTTGTCTGTTGATTCGATTCAGTGGAAGTGGGCAATGTGGTTGGAGATGCCATTGTGGTAGTTGCGCTGTGTGATGTGGAAGTTGACAACGTTGTAGTTATGCGTGTTGTGGATGGAGTCGAACTTTCCGTAGTTGTTGGTGTGGCAGATGTGCTACTTTGTGATGTAGTTGGAGCTATTGTTGGTGCGGATGCAGAGGTTGTCTGTGTTGTCGATGCTGTCAGAGGAGATATTTTGGAAGCTGCTGGCAAAGTAGTTGTTGAGGACTCACTGGAAGTGGATTTTATTGAAGTTGTACTTGGTGATGAAGTTGATGTGGGTAAAGTTGTTGGAGTTGTTGGAGTGGATACTGTTGTTGACTGTGGTGTGGATGCAGTAGTCTCTGCATTGGTTGTTGTGACGGTCGTCAATGGTGTTGGTGTTGTGGTTGGAATGTTTGTCTGTTGATTCGATTCAGTGGAAGTGGGCAATGTGGTTGGAGATGCCATTGTGGTAGTTGCGCTGTGTGATGTGGAAGTTGACAACGTTGTAGTTATGCGTGTTGTGGATGGAGTCGAACTTTCCGTAGTTGTTGGTGTGGCAGATGTGCTACTTTGTGATGTAGTTGGAGCTATTGTTGGTGCGGATGCAGAGGTTGTCTGTGTTGTCGATGCTGTCAGAGGAGATATTTTGGAAGCTGCTGGCAAAGTAGTTGTTGAGGACTCACTGGAAGTGGATTTTATTGAAGTTGTACTTGGTGATGAAGTTGATGTGGGTAAAGTTGTTGGAGTTGTTGGAGTGGATACTGTTGTTGACTGTGGTGTGGATGCAGTAGTCTCTGCATTGGTTGTTGTGACGGTCGTCAATGGTGTTGGTGTTGTGGTTGGAATGTTTGTCTGTTGATTCGATTCAGTGGAAGTGGGCAATGTGGTTGGAGATGCCATTGTGGTAGTTGCGCTGTGTGATGTGGAAGTTGACAACGTTGTAGTTATGCGTGTTGTGGATGGAGTCGAACTTTCCGTAGTTGTTGGTGTGGCAGATGTGCTACTTTGTGATGTAGTTGGAGCTATTGTTGGTGCGGATGCAGAGGTTGTCTGTGTTGTCGATGCTGTCAGAGGAGATATTTTGGAAGCTGCTGGCAAAGTAGTTGTTGAGGACTCACTGGAAGTGGATTTTATTGACGTTGTACTTGGTGATGAAGTTGATGTGGGTAAAGTTGTTGGAGTTGTTGGTGTGGATACTGTTGTTGACTGTGGTGTGGATGCAGTAGTCTCTGCATTGGTTGTTGTGACGGTCGTCAATGGTGTTGGTGTTGTGGTTGGAATGTTTGTCTGTTGATTCGATTCAGTGGAAGTGGGCAATGTGGTTGGAGATGCCATTGTGGTAGTTGCGCTGTGTGATGTGGAAGTTGACAACGTTGTAGTTATGCGTGTTGTGGATGGAGTCGAACTTTCCGTAGTTGTTGGTGTGGCAGATGTGCTACTTTGTGATGTAGTTGGAGCTATTGTTGGTGCGGATGCAGAGGTTGTCTGTGTTGTCGATGCTGTCAGAGGAGATATTTTGGAAGCTGCTGGCAAAGTAGTTGTTGAGGACTCACTGGAAGTGGATTTTATTGAAGTTAAACTTGGTGATGAAGTTGATGTGGGTAAAGTTGTTGGAATTGTTGGAGTGGATACTGTTGTTGACTGTGGTGTAGATGCAGTAGTCTCTGAATTGGTTGTTGTGACTGTTGTCAATGAAGTTGGTGTTGTGGTTGGAATGTTTGTCTGTTGATTCGATTCAGTGGAAGTGGGCAATGTGGTTTGAGATGCTATTGTGGTATTTGGGCTGGGTGATGTGGAAGCGGTCGAAGATGACAACGTTGTAGTTATGCGTGTTGTGGATGGAGTCGAACTTTCCATAGTTGTTGGTGTGGCAGATGTGCTACTTTGTGATGTAGTTGGAGCCATTGTTGGTGCGGATGCAGAGGTTGTCTGTGTTGTCGATGCTGTCAGAGGAGATATTTTGGAAGCTGCTGGCAAAGTAGTTGTTGAGGACTCACTGGAAGTAGTTATGCGTGTTGTGGATGGAGTCGAACTTTCCGTAGTTGTTGGTGTGGCAGATGTGCTACTTTGTGATGTAGTTGGAGCTATTGTTGGTGCGGATGCAGAGGTTGTCTGTGTTGTCGATGCTGTCAGAGGAGATATTTTGGAAGCTGCTGGCAAAGTAGTTGTTGAGGACTCACTGGAAATGGATTTTATTGAAGTTGTACTTGGTGATGAAGTTGATGTGGGTAAAGTTGTTGGAATTGTTGGAGTGGATACTGTTGTTGACTGTGGTGTGGATGCAGTAGTCTCTGCATTGGTTGTTGTGACGGTCGTCAATGGTGTTGGTGTTGTGGTTGGAATGTTTGTCTGTTGATTCGATTCAGTGGAAGTGGGCAATGTGGTTGGAGATGCCATTGTGGTAGTTGCGCTGTCTGATGTGGAAGTTGACAACGTTGTAGTTATGCGTGTTGTGGATGGAGTCGAACTTTCCGTAGTTGTTGGTGTGGCAGATGTGCTACTTTGTGATGTAGTTGGAGCTATTGTTGGTGCGGATGCAGAGGTTGTCTGTGTTGTCGATGCTGTCAGAGGAGATATTTTGGAAGCTGCTGGCAAAGTAGTTGTTGAGGACTCACTGGAAATGGATTTTATTGAAGTTGTACTTGGTGATGAAGTTGATGTGGGTAAAGTTGTTGGAATTGTTGGAGTGGATACTGTTGTTGACTGTGGTGTGGATGCAGTAGTCTCTGAATTGGTTGTTGTGACTGTTGTCAATGAAGTTGGTGTTGTAGTTGGAATGTTTGTCTGTTGATTCGATTCAGTGGAAGTGGGCAATGTGGTTTGAGATGCTATTGTGGTATTTGGGCTGGGTGATGTGGAAGCGGTCGAAGATGACAACGTTGTAGTTATGCGTGTTGTGGATGGAGTCGAACTTTCCGTAGTTGTTGGTGTGGCAGATGTGCTACTTTGTGATGTAGTTGGAGCTATTGTTGGTGCGGATGCAGAGGTTGTCTGTGTTGTCGATGCTGTCAGAGGAGATATTTTGGAAGCTGCTGGCAAAGTAGTTGTTGAGGACTCACTGGAAGTGGATTTTATTGAAGTTGTACTTGGTGATGAAGTTGATGTGGGTAAAGTTGTTGGAGTTGTTGGAGTGGATACTGTTGTTGACTGTGGTGTGGATGCAGTAGTCTCTGCATTGGTTGTTGTGACGGTCGTCAATGGTGTTGGTGTTGTGGTTGGAATGTTTGTCTGTTGATTCGATTCAGTGGAAGTGGGCAATGTGGTTGGAGATGCCATTGTGGTAGTTGCGCTGTGTGATGTGGAAGTTGACAACGTTGTAGTTATGCGTGTTGTGGATGGAGTCGAACTTTCCGTAGTTGTTGGTGTGGCAGATGTGCTACTTTGTGATGTAGTTGGAGCTATTGTTGGTGCGGATGCAGAGGTTGTCTGTGTTGTCGATGCTGTCAGAGGAGATATTTTGGAAGCTGCTGGCAAAGTAGTTGTTGAGGACTCACTGGAAGTGGATTTTATTGAAGTTGTACTTGGTGATGAAGTTGATGTGGGTAAAGTTGTTGGAGTTGTTGGAGTGGATACTGTTGTTGACTGTGGTGTGGATGCAGTAGTCTCTGCATTGGTTGTTGTGACGGTCGTCAATGGTGTTGGTGTTGTGGTTGGAATGTTTGTCTGTTGATTCGATTCAGTGGAAGTGGGCAATGTGGTTGGAGATGCCATTGTGGTAGTTGCGCTGTGTGATGTGGAAGTTGACAACGTTGTAGTTATGCGTGTTGTGGATGGAGTCGAACTTTCCGTAGTTGTTGGTGTGGCAGATGTGCTACTTTGTGATGTAGTTGGAGCTATTGTTGGTGCGGATGCAGAGGTTGTCTGTGTTGTCGATGCTGTCAGAGGAGATATTTTGGAAGCTGCTGGCAAAGTAGTTGTTGAGGACTCACTGGAAGTGGATTTTATTGAAGTTGTACTTGGTGATGAAGTTGATGTGGGTAAAGTTGTTGGAGTTGTTGGAGTGGATACTGTTGTTGACTGTGGTGTGGATGCAGTAGTCTCTGCATTGGTTGTTGTGACGGTCGTCAATGGTGTTGGTGTTGTGGTTGGAATGTTTGTCTGTTGATTCGATTCAGTGGAAGTGGGCAATGTGGTTGGAGATGCCATTGTGGTAGTTGCGCTGTGTGATGTGGAAGTTGACAACGTTGTAGTTATGCGTGTTGTGGATGGAGTCGAACTTTCCGTAGTTGTTGGTGTGGCAGATGTGCTACTTTGTGATGTAGTTGGAGCTATTGTTGGTGCGGATGCAGAGGTTGTCTGTGTTGTCGATGCTGTCAGAGGAGATATTTTGGAAGCTGCTGGCAAAGTAGTTGTTGAGGACTCACTGGAAGTGGATTTTATTGACGTTGTACTTGGTGATGAAGTTGATGTGGGTAAAGTTGTTGGAGTTGTTGGTGTGGATACTGTTGTTGACTGTGGTGTGGATGCAGTAGTCTCTGCATTGGTTGTTGTGACGGTCGTCAATGGTGTTGGTGTTGTGGTTGGAATGTTTGTCTGTTGATTCGATTCAGTGGAAGTGGGCAATGTGGTTGGAGATGCCATTGTGGTAGTTGCGCTGTGTGATGTGGAAGTTGACAACGTTGTAGTTATGCGTGTTGTGGATGGAGTCGAACTTTCCGTAGTTGTTGGTGTGGCAGATGTGCTACTTTGTGATGTAGTTGGAGCTATTGTTGGTGCGGATGCAGAGGTTGTCTGTGTTGTCGATGCTGTCAGAGGAGATATTTTGGAAGCTGCTGGCAAAGTAGTTGTTGAGGACTCACTGGAAGTGGATTTTATTGAAGTTAAACTTGGTGATGAAGTTGATGTGGGTAAAGTTGTTGGAATTGTTGGAGTGGATACTGTTGTTGACTGTGGTGTAGATGCAGTAGTCTCTGAATTGGTTGTTGTGACTGTTGTCAATGAAGTTGGTGTTGTGGTTGGAATGTTTGTCTGTTGATTCGATTCAGTGGAAGTGGGCAATGTGGTTTGAGATGCTATTGTGGTATTTGGGCTGGGTGATGTGGAAGCGGTCGAAGATGACAACGTTGTAGTTATGCGTGTTGTGGATGGAGTCGAACTTTCCATAGTTGTTGGTGTGGCAGATGTGCTACTTTGTGATGTAGTTGGAGCCATTGTTGGTGCGGATGCAGAGGTTGTCTGTGTTGTCGATGCTGTCAGAGGAGATATTTTGGAAGCTGCTGGCAAAGTAGTTGTTGAGGACTCACTGGAAGTAGTTATGCGTGTTGTGGATGGAGTCGAACTTTCCGTAGTTGTTGGTGTGGCAGATGTGCTACTTTGTGATGTAGTTGGAGCTATTGTTGGTGCGGATGCAGAGGTTGTCTGTGTTGTCGATGCTGTCAGAGGAGATATTTTGGAAGCTGCTGGCAAAGTAGTTGTTGAGGACTCACTGGAAATGGATTTTATTGAAGTTGTACTTGGTGATGAAGTTGATGTGGGTAAAGTTGTTGGAATTGTTGGAGTGGATACTGTTGTTGACTGTGGTGTGGATGCAGTAGTCTCTGCATTGGTTGTTGTGACGGTCGTCAATGGTGTTGGTGTTGTGGTTGGAATGTTTGTCTGTTGATTCGATTCAGTGGAAGTGGGCAATGTGGTTGGAGATGCCATTGTGGTAGTTGCGCTGTGTGATGTGGAAGTTGACAACGTTGTAGTTATGCGTGTTGTGGATGGAGTCGAACTTTCCGTAGTTGTTGGTGTGGCAGATGTGCTACTTTGTGATGTAGTTGGAGCTATTGTTGGTGCGGATGCAGAGGTTGTCTGTGTTGTCGATGCTGTCAGAGGAGATATTTTGGAAGCTGCTGGCAAAGTAGTTGTTGAGGACTCACTGGAAGTGGATTTTATTGAACTTGTACTTGGTGATGAAGTTGATGTGGGTAAAGTTGTTGGAATTGTTGGAGCGGATACTGTTGTTGACTGTGGTGTGGATGCAGTAGTCTCTGCATTGGTTGTTGTGACGGTCGTCAATGGTGTTGGTGTTGTGGTTGGAATGTTTGTCTGTTGATTCGATTCAGTGGAAGTGGGCAATGTGGTCGGAGATGCCATTGTGGTAGTTGCGCTGTGTGATGTGGAAGTTGACAACGTTGTAGTTATGCGTGTTGTGGATGGAGTCGAACTTTCCGTAGTTGTTGGTGTGGCAGATGTGCTACTTTGTGATGTAGTTGGAGCTATTGTTGGTGCGGATGCAGAGGTTGTCTGTGTTGTCGATGCTGTCAGAGAAGATATTTTGGAAGCTGCTGGCAAAGTAGTTGTTGAGGACTCACTGGAAGTGGATTTTATTGAACTTGTACTTGGTGATGAAGTTGATGTGGGTAAAGTTGTTGGAATTGTTGGAGCGGATACTGTTGTTGACTGTGGTGTGGATGCAGTAGTCTCTGCATTGGTTGTTGTGACGGTCGTCAATGGTGTTGGTGTTGTGGTTGGAATGTTTGTCTGTTGATTCGATTCAGTGGAAGTGGGCAATGTGGTCGGAGATGCCATTGTGGTAGTTGCGCTGTGTGATGTGGAAGTTGACAACGTTGTAGTTATGCGTGTTGTGGATGGAGTCGAACTTTCCGTAGTTGTTGGTGTGGCAGATGTGCTACTTTGTGATGTAGTTGGAGCTATTGTTGGTGCGGATGCAGAGGTTGTCTGTGTTGTCGATGCTGTCAGAGAAGATATTTTGGAAGCTGCTGGCAAAGTAGTTGTTGAGGACTCACTGGAAGTGGATTTTATTGAACTTGTACTTGGTGATGAAGTTGATGTGGGTAAAGTTGTTGGAATTGTTGGAGCGGATACTGTTGTTGACTGTGGTGTGGATGCAGTAGTCTCTGCATTGGTTGTTGTGACGGTCGTCAATGGTGTTGGTGTTGTGGTTGGAATGTTTGTCTGTTGATTCGATTCAGTGGAAGTGGGCAATGTGGTCGGAGATGCCATTGTGGTAGTTGCGCTGTGTGATGTGGAAGTTGACAACGTTGTAGTTATGCGTGTTGTGGATGGAGTCGAACTTTCCGTAGTTGTTGGTGTGGCAGATGTGCTACTTTGTGATGTAGTTGGAGCTATTGTTGGTGCGGATGCAGAGGTTGTCTGTGTTGTCGATGCTGTCAGAGGAGATATTTTGGAAGCTGCTGGCAAAGTAGTTGTTGAGGACTCACTGGAAGTGGATTTTATTGACGTTGTACTTGGTGATGAAGTTGATGTGGGTAAAGTTGTTGGAGTTGTTGGTGTGGATACTGTTGTTGACTGTGGTGTGGATGCAGTAGTCTCTGCATTGGTTGTTGTGACGGTCGTCAATGGTGTTGGTGTTGTGGTTGGAATGTTTGTCTGTTGATTCGATTCAGTGGAAGTGGGCAATGTGGTCGGAGATGCCATTGTGGTAGTTGCGCTGTGTGATGTGGAAGTTGACAACGTTGTAGTTATGCGTGTTGTGGATGGAGTCGAACTTTCCGTAGTTGTTGGTGTGGCAGATGTGCTACTTTGTGATGTAGTTGGAGCTATTGTTGGTGCGGATGCAGAGGTTGTCTGTGTTGTCGATGCTGTCAGAGGAGATATTTTGGAAGCTGCTGGCAAAGTAGTTGTTGAGGACTCACTGGAAGTGGATTTTATTGAACTTGTACTTGGTGATGAAGTTGATGTGGGTAAAGTTGTTGGAATTGTTGGAGCGGATACTGTTGTTGACTGTGGTGTGGATGCAGTAGTCTCTGCATTGGTTGTTGTGACGGTCGTCAATGGTGTTGTGGTTGGAATGTTTGTCTGTTGATTCGATTCAGTGGAAGTGGGCAATGTGGTCGGAGATGCCATTGTGGTAGTTGCGCTGTGTGATGTGGAAGTTGACAACGTTGTAGTTATGCGTGTTGTGGATGGAGTCGAACTTTCCGTAGTTGTTGGTGTGGCAGATGTGCTACTTTGTGATGTAGTTGGAGCTATTGTTGGTGCGGATGCAGAGGTTGTCTGTGTTGTCGATGCTGTCAGAGGAGATATTTTGGAAGCTGCTGGCAAAGTAGTTGTTGAGGACTCACTGGAAGTGGATTTTATTGAACTTGTACTTGGTGATGAAGTTGATGTGGGTAAAGTTGTTGGAATTGTTGGAGCGGATACTGTTGTTGACTGTGGTGTGGATGCAGTAGTCTCTGCATTGGTTGTTGTGACGGTCGTCAATGGTGTTGTGGTTGGAATGTTTGTCTGTTGATTCGATTCAGTGGAAGTGGGCAATGTGGTCGGAGATGCCATTGTGGTAGTTGCGCTGTGTGATGTGGAAGTTGACAACGTTGTAGTTATGCGTGTTGTGGATGGAGTCGAACTTTCCGTAGTTGTTGGTGTGGCAGATGTGCTACTTTGTGATGTAGTTGGAGCTATTGTTGGTGCGGATGCAGAGGTTGTCTGTGTTGTCGATGCTGTCAGAGGAGATATTTTGGAAGCTGCTGGCAAAGTAGTTGTTGAGGACTCACTGGAAGTGGATTTTATTGAACTTGTACTTGGTGATGAAGTTGATGTGGGTAAAGTTGTTGGAATTGTTGGAGCGGATACTGTTGTTGACTGTGGTGTGGATGCAGTAGTCTCTGCATTGGTTGTTGTGACGGTCGTCAATGGTGTTGGTGTTGTGGTTGGAATGTTTGTCTGTTGATTCGATTCAGTGGAAGTGGGCAATGTGGTCGGAGATGCCATTGTGGTAGTTGCGCTGTGTGATGTGGAAGTTGACAACGTTGTAGTTATGCGTGTTGTGGATGGAGTCGAACTTTCCGTAGTTGTTGGTGTGGCAGATCTGCTACTTTGTGATGTAGTTGGAGCTATTGTTGGTGCGGATGCAGAGGTTGTCTGTGTTGTCGATGCTGTCAGAGGAGATATTTTGGAAGCTGCTGGCAAAGTAGTTGTTGAGGACTCACTGGAAGTGGATTTTATTGAAGTTGTACTTGGTGATGAAGTTGATGTGGGTAAAGTTGTTGGAGTTGTTGGAGCGGATACTGTTGTTGACTGTGGTGTGGATGCAGTAGTCTCTGCATTGGTTGTTGTGACGGTCGTCAATGGTGTTGGTGTTGTGGTTGGAATGTTTGTCTGTTGATTCGATTCAGTGGAAGTGGGCAATGTGGTCGGAGATGCCATTGTGGTAGTTGCGCTGTGTGATGTGGAAGTTGACAACGTTGTAGTTATGCGTGTTGTGGATGGAGTCGAACTTTCCGTAGTTGTTGGTGTGGCAGATGTGCTACTTTGTGATGTAGTTGGAGCTATTGTTGGTGCGGATGCAGAGGTTGTCTGTGTTGTCGATGCTGTCAGAGGAGATATTTTGGAAGCTGCTGGCAAAGTAGTTGTTGAGGACTCACTGGAAGTGGATTTTATTGAAGTTGTACTTGGTGATGAAGTTGATGTGGGTAAAGTTGTTGGAGTTGTTGGAGCGGATACTGTTGTTGACTGTGGTGTGGATGCAGTAGTCTCTGCATTGGTTGTTGTGACGGTCGTCAATGGTGTTGGTGTTGTGGTTGGAATGTTTGTCTGTTGATTCGATTCAGTGGAAGTGGGCAATGTGGTCGGAGATGCCATTGTGGTAGTTGCGCTGTGTGATGTGGAAGTTGACAACGTTGTAGTTATGCGTGTTGTGGATGGAGTCGAACTTTCCGTAGTTGTTGGTGTGGCAGATGTGCTACTTTGTGATGTAGTTGGAGCTATTGTTGGTGCGGATGCAGAGGTTGTCTGTGTTGTCGATGCTGTCAGAGGAGATATTTTGGAAGCTGCTGGCAAAGTAGTTGTTGAGGACTCACTGGAAGTGGATTTTATTGAAGTTGTACTTGGTGATGAAGTTGATGTGGGTAAAGTTGTTGGAGTTGTTGGAGCGGATACTGTTGTTGACTGTGGTGTGGATGCAGTAGTCTCTGCATTGGTTGTTGTGACGGTCGTCAATGGTGTTGGTGTTGTGGTTGGAATGTTTGTCTGTTGATTCGATTCAGTGGAAGTGGGCAATGTGGTCGGAGATGCCATTGTGGTAGTTGCGCTGTGTGATGTGGAAGTTGACAACGTTGTAGTTATGCGTGTTGTGGATGGAGTCGAACTTTCCGTAGTTGTTGGTGTGGCAGATGTGCTACTTTGTGATGTAGTTGGAGCTATTGTTGGTGCGGATGCAGAGGTTGTCTGTGTTGTCGATGCTGTCAGAGGAGATATTTTGGAAGCTGCTGGCAAAGTAGTTGTTGAGGACTCACTGGAAGTGGATTTTATTGAAGTTGTACTTGGTGATGAAGTTGATGTGGGTAAAGTTGTTGGAGTTGTTGGAGCGGATACTGTTGTTGACTGTGGTGTGGATGCAGTAGTCTCTGCATTGGTTGTTGTGACGGTCGTCAATGGTGTTGGTGTTGTGGTTGGAATGTTTGTCTGTTGATTCGATTCAGTGGAAGTGGGCAATGTGGT
The DNA here is from genome assembly GCF_052324685.1 of Brachyhypopomus gauderio. Taxonomy (NCBI): domain Eukaryota; kingdom Metazoa; phylum Chordata; class Actinopteri; order Gymnotiformes; family Hypopomidae; genus Brachyhypopomus; species Brachyhypopomus gauderio. Next base: position 11,998,296 of record NC_135225.1, on the reverse strand, counting down.
TGGAGATGCCATTGTGGTAGTTGCGCTGTGTGATGTGGAAGTTGACAACGTTGTAGTTATGCGTGTTGTGGATGGAGTCGAACTTTCCGTAGTTGTTGGTGTGGCAGATGTGCTACTTTGTGATGTAGTTGGAGCTATTGTTGGTGCGGATGCAGAGGTTGTCTGTGTTGTCGATGCTGTCAGAGGAGATATTTTGGAAGCTGCTGGCAAAGTAGTTGTTGAGGACTCACTGGAAGTGGATTTTATTGAAGTTGTACTTGGTGATGAAGTTGATGTGGGTAAAGTTGTTGGAGTTGTTGGTGTGGATACTGTTGTTGACTGTGGTGTGGATGCAGTAATCTCTGCATTGGTTGTTGTGACGGTCGTCAATGGTGTTGGTGTTGTGGTTGGAATGTTTGTCTGTTGATTCGATTCAGTGGAAGTGGGCAATGTGGTTGGAGATGCCATTGTGGTAGTTGCGCTGTGTGATGTGGAAGTTGACAACGTTGTAGTTATGCGTGTTGTGGATGGAGTCGAACTTTCCGTAGTTGTTGGTGTGGCAGATGTGCTACTTTGTGATGTAGTTGGAGCTATTGTTGGTGCGGATGCAGAGGTTGTCTGTGTTGTCGATGCTGTCAGAGGAGATATTTTGGAAGCTGCTGGCAAAGTAGTTGTTGAGGACTCACTGGAAGTGGATTTTATTGAAGTTGTACTTGGTGATGAAGTTGATGTGGGTAAAGTTGTTGGAGTTGTTGGAGTGGATACTGTTGTTGACTGTGGTGTGGATGCAGTAGTCTCTGCATTGGTTGTTGTGACGGTCGTCAATGGTGTTGGTGTTGTGGTTGGAATGTTTGTCTGTTGATTCGATTCAGTGGAAGTGGGCAATGTGGTTGGAGATGCCATTGTGGTAGTTGCGCTGTGTGATGTGGAAGTTGACAACGTTGTAGTTATGCGTGTTGTGGATGGAGTCGAACTTTCCGTAGTTGTTGGTGTGGCAGATGTGCTACTTTGTGATGTAGTTGGAGCTATTGTTGGTGCGGATGCAGAGGTTGTCTGTGTTGTCGATGCTGTCAGAGGAGATATTTTGGAAGCTGCTGGCAAAGTAGTTGTTGAGGACTCACTGGAAGTGGATTTTATTGAAGTTGTACTTGGTGATGAAGTTGATGTGGGTAAAGTTGTTGGAGTTGTTGGAGTGGATACTGTTGTTGACTGTGGTGTGGATGCAGTAGTCTCTGAATTGGTTGTTGTGACGGTCGTCAATGAAGTTGGTGTTGTGGTTGGAATGTTTGTCTGTTGATTCGATTCAGTGGAAGTGGGCAATGTGGTTGGAGATGCCATTGTGGTAGTTGCGCTGTGTGATGTGGAAGTTGACAACGTTGTAGTTATGCGTGTTGTGGATGGAGTCGAACTTTCCGTAGTTGTTGGTGTGGCAGATGTGCTACTTTGTGATGTAGTTGGAGCTATTGTTGGTGCGGATGCAGAGGTTGTCTGTGTTGTCGATGCTGTCAGAGGAGATATTTTGGAAGCTGCTGGCAAAGTAGTTGTTGAGGACTCACTGGAAGTGGATTTTATTGAAGTTGTACTTGGTGATGAAATTGATGTGGGTAAAGTTGTTGGAATTGTTGGAGTGGATACTGTTGTTGACTGTGGTGTGGATGCAGTAGTCTCTGCATTGGTTGTTGTGACGGTCGTCAATGGTGTTGGTGTTGTGGTTGGAATGTTTGTCTGTTGATTCGATTCAGTGGAAGTGGGCAATGTGGTTGGAGATGCCATTGTGGTAGTTGCGCTGTGTGATGTGGAAGTTGACAACGTTGTAGTTATGCGTGTTGTGGATGGAGTCGAACTTTCCGTAGTTGTTGGTGTGGCAGATGTGCTACTTTGTGATGTAGTTGGAGCTATTGTTGGTGCGGATGCAGAGGTTGTCTGTGTTGTCGATGCTGTCAGAGGAGATATTTTGGAAGCTGCTGGCAAAGTAGTTGTTGAGGACTCACTGGAAGTGGATTTTATTGAAGTTGTACTTGGTGATGAAGTTGATGTGGGTAAAGTTGTTGGAATTGTTGGAGTGGATACTGTTGTTGACTGTGGTGTGGATGCAGTAGTCTCTGCATTGGTTGTTGTGACGGTCGTCAATGGTGTTGGTGTTGTGGTTGGAATGTTTGTCTGTTGATTCGATTCAGTGGAAGTGGGCAATGTGGTTGGAGATGCCATTGTGGTAGTTGCGCTGTGTGATGTGGAAGTTGACAACGTTGTAGTTATGCGTGTTGTGGATGGAGTCGAACTTTCCGTAGTTGTTGGTGTGGCAGATCTGCTACTTTGTGATGTAGTTGGAGCTATTGTTGGTGCGGATGCAGAGGTTGTCTGTGTTGTCGATGCTGTCAGAGGAGATATTTTGGAAGCTGCTGGCAAAGTAGTTGTTGAGGACTCACTGGAAGTGGATTTTATTGACGTTGTACTTGGTGATGAAGTTGATGTGGGTAAAGTTGTTGGAGTTGTTGGTGTGGATACTGTTGTTGACTGTGGTGTGGATGCAGTAGTCTCTGAATTGGTTGTTGTGACTGTTGTCAATGAAGTTGGTGTTGTGGTTGGAATGTTTGTCTGTTGATTCGATTCAGTGGAAGTGGGCAATGTGGTTGGAGATGCCATTGTGGTAGTTGCGCTGTGTGATGTGGAAGTTGACAACGTTGTAGTTATGCGTGTTGTGGATGGAGTCGAACTTTCCGTAGTTGTTGGTGTGGCAGATGTGCTACTTTGTGATGTAGTTGGAGCTATTGTTGGTGCGGATGCAGAGGTTGTCTGTGTTGTCGATGCTGTCAGAGGAGATATTTTGGAAGCTGCTGGCAAAGTAGTTGTTGAGGACTCACTGGAAGTGGATTTTATTGAAGTTGTACTTGGTGATGAAGTTGATGTGGGTAAAGTTGTTGGAATTGTTGGAGCGGATACTGTTGTTGACTGTGGTGTGGATGCAGTAGTCTCTGCATTGGTTGTTGTGACGGTCGTCAATGGTGTTGGTGTTGTGGTTGGAATGTTTGTCTGTTGATTCGATTCAGTGGAAGTGGGCAATGTGGTTGGAGATGCCATTGTGGTAGTTGCGCTGTGTGATGTGGAAGTTGACAACGTTGTAGTTATGCGTGTTGTGGATGGAGTCGAACTTTCCGTAGTTGTTGGTGTGGCAGATGTGCTACTTTGTGATGTAGTTGGAGCTATTGTTGGTGCGGATGCAGAGGTTGTCTGTGTTGTCGATGCTGTCAGAGGAGATATTTTGGAAGCTGCTGGCAAAGTAGTTGTTGAGGACTCACTGGAAGTGGATTTTATTGAAGTTGTCCTTGGTGATGAAGTTGATGTGGGTAAAGTTGTTGGAATTGTTGGAGTGGATACTGTTGTTGACTGTGGTGTAGATGCAGTAGTCTCTGAATTGGTTGTTGTGACTGTCGTCAATGAAGTTGGTGTTGTGGTTGGAATGTTTGTCTGTTGATTCGATTCAGTGGAAGTGGGCAATGTGGTTTGAGATGCTATTGTGGTATTTGGGCTGGGTGATGTGGAAGCGGTCGAAGATGACAACGTTGTAGTTATGCGTGTTGTGGATGGAGTCGAACTTTCCGTAGTTGTTGGTGTGGCAGATGTGCTACTTTGTGATGTAGTTGGAGCTATTGTTGGTGCGGATGCAGAGGTTGTCTGTGTTGTCGATGCTGTCAGAGGAGATATTTTGGAAGCTGCTGGCAAAGTAGTTGTTGAGGACTCACTGGAAGTGGATTTTATTGACGTTGTACTTGGTGATGAAGTTGATGTGGGTAAAGTTGTTGGAGTTGTTGGTGTGGATACTGTTGTTGACTGTGGTGTGGATGCAGTAGTCTCTGCATTGGTTGTTGTGACGGTCGTCAATGGTGTTGGTGTTGTGGTTGGAATGTTTGTCTGTTGATTCGATTCAGTGGAAGTGGGCAATGTGGTTGGAGATGCCATTGTGGTAGTTGCGCTGTGTGATGTGGAAGTTGACAACGTTGTAGTTATGCGTGTTGTGGATGGAGTCGAACTTTCCGTAGTTGTTGGTGTGGCAGATGTGCTACTTTGTGATGTAGTTGGAGCTATTGTTGGTGCGGATGCAGAGGTTGTCTGTGTTGTCGATGCTGTCAGAGGAGATATTTTGGAAGCTGCTGGCAAAGTAGTTGTTGAGGACTCACTGGAAGTGGATTTTATTGAAGTTGTACTTGGTGATGAAGTTGATGTGGGTAAAGTTGTTGGAATTGTTGGAGTGGATACTGTTGTTGACTGTGGTGTAGATGCAGTAGTCTCTGAATTGGTTGTTGTGACTGTTGTCAATGAAGTTGGTGTTGTGGTTGGAATGTTTGTCTGTTGATTCGATTCAGTGGAAGTGGGCAATGTGGTTGGAGATGCCATTGTGGTAGTTGCGCTGTGTGATGTGGAAGTTGACAACGTTGTAGTTATGCGTGTTGTGGATGGAGTCGAACTTTCCGTAGTTGTTGGTGTGGCAGATGTGCTACTTTGTGATGTAGTTGGAGCTATTGTTGGTGCGGATGCAGAGGTTGTCTGTGTTGTCGATGCTGTCAGAGGAGATATTTTGGAAGCTGCTGGCAAAGTAGTTGTTGAGGACTCACTGGAAGTGGATTTTATTGAAGTTGTACTTGGTGATGAAATTGATGTGGGTAAAGTTGTTGGAATTGTTGGAGTGGATACTGTTGTTGACTGTGGTGTGGATGCAGTAGTCTCTGCATTGGTTGTTGTGACGGTCGTCAATGGTGTTGGTGTTGTGGTTGGAATGTTTGTCTGTTGATTCGATTCAGTGGAAGTGGGCAATGTGGTTGGAGATGCCATTGTGGTAGTTGCGCTGTGTGATGTGGAAGTTGACAACGTTGTAGTTATGCGTGTTGTGGATGGAGTCGAACTTTCCGTAGTTGTTGGTGTGGCAGATGTGCTACTTTGTGATGTAGTTGGAGCTATTGTTGGTGCGGATGCAGAGGTTGTCTGTGTTGTCGATGCTGTCAGAGGAGATATTTTGGAAGCTGCTGGCAAAGTAGTTGTTGAGGACTCACTGGAAGTGGATTTTATTGAAGTTGTACTTGGTGATGAAGTTGATGTGGGTAAAGTTGTTGGAATTGTTGGAGTGGATACTGTTGTTGACTGTGGTGTGGATGCAGTAGTCTCTGCATTGGTTGTTGTGACGGTCGTCAATGGTGTTGGTGTTGTGGTTGGAATGTTTGTCTGTTGATTCGATTCAGTGGAAGTGGGCAATGTGGTTGGAGATGCCATTGTGGTAGTTGCGCTGTGTGATGTGGAAGTTGACAACGTTGTAGTTATGCGTGTTGTGGATGGAGTCGAACTTTCCGTAGTTGTTGGTGTGGCAGATGTGCTACTTTGTGATGTAGTTGGAGCTATTGTTGGTGCGGATGCAGAGGTTGTCTGTGTTGTCGATGCTGTCAGAGGAGATATTTTGGAAGCTGCTGGCAAAGTACTTGTTGAGGACTCACTGGAAGTGGATTTTATTGACGTTGTACTTGGTGATGAAGTTGATGTGGGTAAAGTTGTTGGAGTTGTTGGTGTGGATACTGTTGTTGACTGTGGTGTGGATGCAGTAGTCTCTGAATTGGTTGTTGTGACGGTCGTCAATGGTGTTGGTGTTGTGGTTGGAATGTTTGTCTGTTGATTCGATTCAGTGGAAGTGGGCAATGTGGTTGGAGATGCCATTGTGGTAGTTGCGCTGTGTGATGTGGAAGTTGACAACGTTGTAGTTATGCGTGTTGTGGATGGAGTCGAACTTTCCGTAGTTGTTGGTGTGGCAGATGTGCTACTTTGTGATGTAGTTGGAGCTATTGTTGGTGCGGATGCAGAGGTTGTCTGTGTTGTCGATGCTGTCAGAGGAGATATTTTGGAAGCTGCTGGCAAAGTAGTTGTTGAGGACTCACTGGAAGTGGATTTTATTGAAGTTGTCCTTGGTGATGAAGTTGATGTGGGTAAAGTTGTTGGAATTGTTGGAGTGGATACTGTTGTTGACTGTGGTGTAGATGCAGTAGTCTCTGAATTGGTTGTTGTGACTGTCGTCAATGAAGTTGGTGTTGTGGTTGGAATGTTTGTCTGTTGATTCGATTCAGTGGAAGTGGGCAATGTGGTTTGAGATGCCATTGTGGTAGTTGCGCTGTGTGATGTGGAAGTTGACAACGTTGTAGTTATGCGTGTTGTGGATGGAGTCGAACTTTCCGTAGTTGTTGGTGTGGCAGATGTGCTACTTTGTGATGTAGTTGGAGCTATTGTTGGTGCGGATGCAGAGGTTGTCTGTGTTGTCGATGCTGTCAGAGGAGATATTTTGGAAGCTGCTGGCAAAGTAGTTGTTGAGGACTCACTGGAAGTGGATTTTATTGAAGTTGTACTTGGTGATGAAATTGATGTGGGTAAAGTTGTTGGAATTGTTGGAGCGGATACTGTTGTTGACTGTGGTGTGGATGCAGTAGTCTCTGCATTGGTTGTTGTGACGGTCGTCAATGGTGTTGGTGTTGTGGTTGGAATGTTTGTCTGTTGATTCGATTCAGTGGAAGTGGGCAATGTGGTTGGAGATGCCATTGTGGTAGTTGCGCTGTGTGATGTGGAAGTTGACAACGTTGTAGTTATGCGTGTTGTGGATGGAGTCGAACTTTCCGTAGTTGTTGGTGTGGCAGATGTGCTACTTTGTGATGTAGTTGGAGCTATTGTTGGTGCGGATGCAGAGGTTGTCTGTGTTGTCGATGCTGTCAGAGGAGATATTTTGGAAGCTGCTGGCAAAGTAGTTGTTGAGGACTCACTGGAAGTGGATTTTATTGAAGTTGTCCTTGGTGATGAAGTTGATGTGGGTAAAGTTGTTGGAATTGTTGGAGTGGATACTGTTGTTGACTGTGGTGTAGATGCAGTAGTCTCTGAATTGGTTGTTGTGACTGTCGTCAATGAAGTTGGTGTTGTGGTTGGAATGTTTGTCTGTTGATTCGATTCAGTGGAAGTGGGCAATGTGGTTTGAGATGCTATTGTGGTATTTGGGCTGGGTGATGTGGAAGCGGTCGAAGATGACAACGTTGTAGTTATGCGTGTTGTGGATGGAGTCGAACTTTCCGTAGTTGTTGGTGTGGCAGATGTGCTACTTTGTGATGTAGTTGGAGCTATTGTTGGTGCGGATGCAGAGGTTGTCTGTGTTGTCGATGCTGTCAGAGGAGATATTTTGGAAGCTGCTGGCAAAGTAGTTGTTGAGGACTCACTGGAAGTGGATTTTATTGAAGTTGTACTTGGTGATGAAGTTGATGTGGGTAAAGTTGTTGGAATTGTTGGAGTGGATACTGTTGTTGACTGTGGTGTAGATGCAGTAGTCTCTGAATTGGTTGTTGTGACTGTTGTCAATGAAGTTGGTGTTGTGGTTGGAATGTTTGTCTGTTGATTCGATTCAGTGGAAGTGGGCAATGTGGTTGGAGATGCCATTGTGGTAGTTGCGCTGTGTGATGTGGAAGTTGACAACGTTGTAGTTATGCGTGTTGTGGATGGAGTCGAACTTTCCGTAGTTGTTGGTGTGGCAGATGTGCTACTTTGTGATGTAGTTGGAGCTATTGTTGGTGCGGATGCAGAGGTTGTCTGTGTTGTCGATGCTGTCAGAGGAGATATTTTGGAAGCTGCTGGCAAAGTAGTTGTTGAGGACTCACTGGAAGTGGATTTTATTGAAGTTGTACTTGGTGATGAAGTTGATGTGGGTAAAGTTGTTGGAATTGTTGGAGCGGATACTGTTGTTGACTGTGGTGTGGATGCAGTAGTCTCTGCATTGGTTGTTGTGACGGTCGTCAATGGTGTTGGTGTTGTGGTTGGAATGTTTGTCTGTTGATTCGATTCAGTGGAAGTGGGCAATGTGGTTGGAGATGCCATTGTGGTAGTTGCGCTGTGTGATGTGGAAGTTGACAACGTTGTAGTTATGCGTGTTGTGGATGGAGTCGAACTTTCCGTAGTTGTTGGTGTGGCAGATGTGCTACTTTGTGATGTAGTTGGAGCTATTGTTGGTGCGGATGCAGAGGTTGTCTGTGTTGTCGATGCTGTCAGAGGAGATATTTTGGAAGCTGCTGGCAAAGTAGTTGTTGAGGACTCACTGGAAGTGGATTTTATTGAAGTTGTCCTTGGTGATGAAGTTGATGTGGGTAAAGTTGTTGGAATTGTTGGAGTGGATACTGTTGTTGACTGTGGTGTAGATGCAGTAGTCTCTGAATTGGTTGTTGTGACTGTCGTCAATGAAGTTGGTGTTGTGGTTGGAATGTTTGTCTGTTGATTCGATTCAGTGGAAGTGGGCAATGTGGTTTGAGATGCTATTGTGGTATTTGGGCTGGGTGATGTGGAAGCGGTCGAAGATGACAACGTTGTAGTTATGCGTGTTGTGGATGGAGTCGAACTTTCCGTAGTTGTTGGTGTGGCAGATGTGCTACTTTGTGATGTAGTTGGAGCTATTGTTGGTGCGGATGCAGAGGTTGTCTGTGTTGTCGATGCTGTCAGAGGAGATATTTTGGAAGCTGCTGGCAAAGTAGTTGTTGAGGACTCACTGGAAGTGGATTTTATTGAAGTTGTACTTGGTGATGAAATTGATGTGGGTAAAGTTGTTGGAATTGTTGGAGTGGATACTGTTGTTGACTGTGGTGTGGATGCAGTAGTCTCTGCATTGGTTGTTGTGACGGTCGTCAATGGTGTTGGTGTTGTGGTTGGAATGTTTGTCTGTTGATTCGATTCAGTGGAAGTGGGCAATGTGGTTGGAGATGCCATTGTGGTAGTTGCGCTGTGTGATGTGGAAGTTGACAACGTTGTAGTTATGCGTGTTGTGGATGGAGTCGAACTTTCCGTAGTTGTTGGTGTGGCAGATGTGCTACTTTGTGATGTAGTTGGAGCTATTGTTGGTGCGGATGCAGAGGTTGTCTGTGTTGTCGATGCTGTCAGAGGAGATATTTTGGAAGCTGCTGGCAAAGTAGTTGTTGAGGACTCACTGGAAGTGGATTTTATTGAAGTTGTACTTGGTGATGAAATTGATGTGGGTAAAGTTGTTGGAATTGTTGGAGTGGATACTGTTGTTGACTGTGGTGTGGATGCAGTAGTCTCTGCATTGGTTGTTGTGACGGTCGTCAATGGTGTTGGTGTTGTGGTTGGAATGTTTGTCTGTTGATTCGATTCAGTGGAAGTGGGCAATGTGGTTGGAGATGCCATTGTGGTAGTTGCGCTGTGTGATGTGGAAGTTGACAACGTTGTAGTTATGCGTGTTGTGGATGGAGTCGAACTTTCCGTAGTTGTTGGTGTGGCAGATGTGCTACTTTGTGATGTAGTTGGAGCTATTGTTGGTGCGGATGCAGAGGTTGTCTGTGTTGTCGATGCTGTCAGAGGAGATATTTTGGAAGCTGCTGGCAAAGTAGTTGTTGAGGACTCACTGGAAGTGGATTTTATTGAACTTGTACTTGGTGATGAAGTTGATGTGGGTAAAGTTGTTGGAATTGTTGGAGTGGATACTGTTGTTGACTGTGGTGTGGATGCAGTAGTCTCTGCATTGGTTGTTGTGACGGTCGTCAATGGTGTTGGTGTTGTGGTTGGAATGTTTGTCTGTTGATTCGATTCAGTGGAAGTGGGCAATGTGGTTGGAGATGCCATTGTGGTAGTTGCGCTGTGTGATGTGGAAGTTGACAACGTTGTAGTTATGCGTGTTGTGGATGGAGTCGAACTTTCCGTAGTTGTTGGTGTGGCAGATGTGCTACTTTGTGATGTAGTTGGAGCTATTGTTGGTGCGGATGCAGAGGTTGTCTGTGTTGTCGATGCTGTCAGAGGAGATATTTTGGAAGCTGCTGGCAAAGTAGTTGTTGAGGACTCACTGGAAGTGGATTTTATTGAAGTTGTCCTTGGTGATGAAGTTGATGTGGGTAAAGTTGTTGGAATTGTTGGAGTGGATACTGTTGTTGACTGTGGTGTAGATGCAGTAGTCTCTGAATTGGTTGTTGTGACTGTCGTCAATGAAGTTGGTGTTGTGGTTGGAATGTTTGTCTGTTGATTCGATTCAGTGGAAGTGGGCAATGTGGTTTGAGATGCTATTGTGGTATTTGGGCTGGGTGATGTGGAAGCGGTCGAAGATGACAACGTTGTAGTTATGCGTGTTGTGGATGGAGTCGAACTTTCCGTAGTTGTTGGTGTGGCAGATGTGCTACTTTGTGATGTAGTTGGAGCTATTGTTGGTGCGGATGCAGAGGTTGTCTGTGTTGTCGATGCTGTCAGAGGAGATATTTTGGAAGCTGCTGGCAAAGTAGTTGTTGAGGACTCACTGGAAGTGGATTTTATTGACGTTGTACTTGGTGATGAAGTTGATGTGGGTAAAGTTGTTGGAGTTGTTGGTGTGGATACTGTTGTTGACTGTGGTGTGGATGCAGTAGTCTCTGCATTGGTTGTTGTGACGGTCGTCAATGGTGTTGGTGTTGTGGTTGGAATGTTTGTCTGTTGATTCGATTCAGTGGAAGTGGGCAATGTGGTTGGAGATGCCATTGTGGTAGTTGCGCTGTGTGATGTGGAAGTTGACAACGTTGTAGTTATGCGTGTTGTGGATGGAGTCGAACTTTCCGTAGTTGTTGGTGTGGCAGATGTGCTACTTTGTGATGTAGTTGGAGCTATTGTTGGTGCGGATGCAGAGGTTGTCTGTGTTGTCGATGCTGTCAGAGGAGATATTTTGGAAGCTGCTGGCAAAGTAGTTGTTGAGGACTCACTGGAAGTGGATTTTATTGACGTTGTACTTGGTGATGAAGTTGATGTGGGTAAAGTTGTTGGAGTTGTTGGTGTGGATACTGTTGTTGACTGTGGTGTGGATGCAGTAGTCTCTGCATTGGTTGTTGTGACGGTCGTCAATGGTGTTGGTGTTGTGGTTGGAATGTTTGTCTGTTGATTCGATTCAGTGGAAGTGGGCAATGTGGTTGGAGATGCCATTGTGGTAGTTGCGCTGTGTGATGTGGAAGTTGACAACGTTGTAGTTATGCGTGTTGTGGATGGAGTCGAACTTTCCGTAGTTGTTGGTGTGGCAGATGTGCTACTTTGTGATGTAGTTGGAGCTATTGTTGGTGCGGATGCAGAGGTTGTCTGTGTTGTCGATGCTGTCAGAGGAGATATTTTGGAAGCTGCTGGCAAAGTAGTTGTTGAGGACTCACTGGAAGTGGATTTTATTGACGTTGTACTTGGTGATGAAGTTGATGTGGGTAAAGTTGTTGGAGTTGTTGGTGTGGATACTGTTGTTGACTGTGGTGTGGATGCAGTAGTCTCTGAATTGGTTGTTGTGACGGTCGTCAATGGTGTTGGTGTTGTGGTTGGAATGTTTGTCTGTTGATTCGATTCAGTGGAAGTGGGCAATGTGGTTGGAGATGCCATTGTGGTAGTTGCGCTGTGTGATGTGGAAGTTGACAACGTTGTAGTTATGCGTGTTGTGGATGGAGTCGAACTTTCCGTAGTTGTTGGTGTGGCAGATGTGCTACTTTGTGATGTAGTTGGAGCTATTGTTGGTGCGGATGCAGAGGTTGTCTGTGTTGCCGATGCTGTCAGAGGAGATATTTTGGAAGCTGCTGGCAAAGTAGTTGTTGAGGACTCACTGGAAGTGGATTTTATTGACGTTGTACTTGGTGATGAAGTTGATGTGGGTAAAGTTGTTGGAGTTGTTGGTGTGGATACTGTTGTTGACTGTGGTGTGGATGCAGTAGTCTCTGCATTGGTTGTTGTGACGGTCGTCAATGGTGTTGGTGTTGTGGTTGGAATGTTTGTCTGTTGATTCGATTCAGTGGAAGTGGGCAATGTGGTTGGAGATGCCATTGTGGTAGTTGCGCTGTGTGATGTGGAAGTTGACAACGTTGTAGTTATGCGTGTTGTGGATGGAGTCGAACTTTCCGTAGTTGTTGGTGTGGCAGATGTGCTACTTTGTGATGTAGTTGGAGCTATTGTTGGTGCGGATGCAGAGGTTGTCTGTGTTGCCGATGCTGTCAGAGGAGATATTTTGGAAGCTGCTGGCAAAGTAGTTGTTGAGGACTCACTGGAAGTGGATTTTATTGACGTTGTACTTGGTGATGAAGTTGATGTGGGTAAAGTTGTTGGAGTTGTTGGTGTGGATACTGTTGTTGACTGTGGTGTGGATGCAGTAGTCTCTGCATTGGTTGTTGTGACGGTCGTCAATGGTGTTGGTGTTGTGGTTGGAATGTTTGTCTGTTGATTCGATTCAGTGGAAGTGGGCAATGTGGTTGGAGATGCCATTGTGGTAGTTGCGCTGTGTGATGTGGAAGTTGACAACGTTGTAGTTATGCGTGTTGTGGATGGAGTCGAACTTTCCGTAGTTGTTGGTGTGGCAGATGTGCTACTTTGTGATGTAGTTGGAGCTATTGTTGGTGCGGATGCAGAGGTTGTCTGTGTTGCCGATGCTGTCAGAGGAGATATTTTGGAAGCTGCTGGCAAAGTAGTTGTTGAGGACTCACTGGAAGTGGATTTTATTGACGTTGTACTTGGTGATGAAGTTGATGTGGGTAAAGTTGTTGGAGTTGTTGGTGTGGATACTGTTGTTGACTGTGGTGTGGATGCAGTAGTCTCTGCATTGGTTGTTGTGACGGTCGTCAATGGTGTTGGTGTTGTGGTTGGAATGTTTGTCTGTTGATTCGATTCAGTGGAAGTGGGCAATGTGGTTGGAGATGCCATTGTGGTAGTTGCGCTGTCTGATGTGGAAGTTGACAACGTTGTAGTTATGCGTGTTGTGGATGGAGTCGAACTTTCCGTAGTTGTTGGTGTGGCAGATGTGCTACTTTGTGATGTAGTTGGAGCTATTGTTGGTGCGGATGCAGAGGTTGTCTGTGTTGCCGATGCTGTCAGAGGAGATATTTTGGAAGCTGCTGGCAAAGTAGTTGTTGAGGACTCACTGGAAGTGGATTTTATTGACGTTGTACTTGGTGATGAAGTTGATGTGGGTAAAGTTGTTGGAGTTGTTGGTGTGGATACTGTTGTTGACTGTGGTGTGGATGCAGTAGTCTCTGCATTGGTTGTTGTGACGGTCGTCAATGGTGTTGGTGTTGTGGTTGGAATGTTTGTCTGTTGATTCGATTCAGTGGAAGTGGGCAATGTGGTTGGAGATGCCATTGTGGTAGTTGCGCTGTCTGATGTGGAAGTTGACAACGTTGTAGTTATGCGTGTTGTGGATGGAGTCGAACTTTCCGTAGTTGTTGGTGTGGCAGATGTGCTACTTTGTGATGTAGTTGGAGCTATTGTTGGTGCGGATGCAGAGGTTGTCTGTGTTGCCGATGCTGTCAGAGGAGATATTTTGGAAGCTGCTGGCAAAGTAGTTGTTGAGGACTCACTGGAAGTGGATTTTATTGACGTTGTACTTGGTGATGAAGTTGATGTGGGTAAAGTTGTTGGAGTTGTTGGTGTGGATACTGTTGTTGACTGTGGTGTGGATGCAGTAGTCTCTGCATTGGTTGTTGTGACGGTCGTCAATGGTGTTGGTGTTGTGGTTGGAATGTTTGTCTGTTGATTCGATTCAGTGGAAGTGGGCAATGTGGTTGGAGATGCCATTGTGGTAGTTGCGCTGTCTGATGTGGAAGTTGACAACGTTGTAGTTATGCGTGTTGTGGATGGAGTCGAACTTTCCGTAGTTGTTGGTGTGGCAGATGTGCTACTTTGTGATGTAGTTGGAGCTATTGTTGGTGCGGATGCAGAGGTTGTCTGTGTTGCCGATGCTGTCAGAGGAGATATTTTGGAAGCTGCTGGCAAAGTAGTTGTTGAGGACTCACTGGAAGTGGATTTTATTGACGTTGTACTTGGTGATGAAGTTGATGTGGGTAAAGTTGTTGGAGTTGTTGGTGTGGATACTGTTGTTGACTGTGGTGTGGATGCAGTAGTCTCTGCATTGGTTGTTGTGACGGTCGTCAATGGTGTTGGTGTTGTGGTTGGAATGTTTGTCTGTTGATTCGATTCAGTGGAAGTGGGCAATGTGGTTGGAGATGCCATTGTGGTAGTTGCGCTGTCTGATGTGGAAGTTGACAACGTTGTAGTTATGCGTGTTGTGGATGGAGTCGAACTTTCCGTAGTTGTTGGTGTGGCAGATGTGCTACTTTGTGATGTAGTTGGAGCTATTGTTGGTGCGGATGCAGAGGTTGTCTGTGTTGCCGATGCTGTCAGAGGAGATATTTTGGAAGCTGCTGGCAAAGTAGTTGTTGAGGACTCACTGGAAGTGGATTTTATTGACGTTGTACTTGGTGATGAAGTTGATGTGGGTAAAGTTGTTGGAGTTGTTGGTGTGGATACTGTTGTTGACTGTGGTGTGGATGCAGTAGTCTCTGCATTGGTTGTTGTGACGGTCGTCAATGGTGTTGGTGTTGTGGTTGGAATGTTTGTCTGTTGATTCGATTCAGTGGAAGTGGGCAATGTGGTTGGAGATGCCATTGTGGTAGTTGCGCTGTGTGATGTGGAAGTTGACAACGTTGTAGTTATGCGTGTTGTGGATGGAGTCGAACTTTCCGTAGTTGTTGGTGTGGCAGATGTGCTACTTTGTGATGTAGTTGGAGCTATTGTTGGTGCGGATGCAGAGGTTGTCTGTGTTGTCGATGCTGTCAGAGGAGATATTTTGGAAGCTGCTGGCAAAGTAGTTGTTGAGGACTCACTGGAAGTGGATTTTATTGACGTTGTACTTGGTGATGAAGTTGATGTGGGTAAAGTTGTTGGAGTTGTTGGTGTGGATACTGTTGTTGACTGTGGTGTGGATGCAGTAGTCTCTGCATTGGTTGTTGTGACGGTCGTCAATGGTGTTGGTGTTGTGGTTGGAATGTTTGTCTGTTGATTCGATTCAGTGGAAGTGGGCAATGTGGTTGGAGATGCCATTGTGGTAGTTGCGCTGTCTGATGTGGAAGTTGACAACGTTGTAGTTATGCGTGTTGTGGATGGAGTCGAACTTTCCGTAGTTGTTGGTGTGGCAGATGTGCTACTTTGTGATGTAGTTGGAGCTATTGTTGGTGCGGATGCAGAGGTTGTCTGTGTTGCCGATGCTGTCAGAGGAGATATTTTGGAAGCTGCTGGCAAAGTAGTTGTTGAGGACTCACTGGAAGTGGATTTTATTGACGTTGTACTTGGTGATGAAGTTGATGTGGGTAAAGTTGTTGGAGTTGTTGGTGTGGATACTGTTGTTGACTGTGGTGTGGATGCAGTAGTCTCTGCATTGGTTGTTGTGACGGTCGTCAATGGTGTTGGTGTTGTGGTTGGAATGTTTGTCTGTTGATTCGATTCAGTGGAAGTGGGCAATGTGGTTGGAGATGCCATTGTGGTAGTTGCGCTGTGTGATGTGGAAGTTGACAACGTTGTAGTTATGCGTGTTGTGGATGGAGTCGAACTTTCCGTAGTTGTTGGTGTGGCAGATGTGCTACTTTGTGATGTAGTTGGAGCTATTGTTGGTGCGGATGCAGAGGTTGTCTGTGTTGCCGATGCTGTCAGAGGAGATATTTTGGAAGCTGCTGGCAAAGTAGTTGTTGAGGACTCACTGGAAGTGGATTTTATTGACGTTGTACTTGGTGATGAAGTTGATGTGGGTAAAGTTGTTGGAGTTGTTGGTGTGGATACTGTTGTTGACTGTGGTGTGGATGCAGTAGTCTCTGCATTGGTTGTTGTGACGGTCGTCAATGGTGTTGGTGTTGTGGTTGGAATGTTTGTCTGTTGATTCGATTCAGTGGAAGTGGGCAATGTGGTTGGAGATGCCATTGTGGTAGTTGCGCTGTCTGATGTGGAAGTTGACAACGTTGTAGTTATGCGTGTTGTGGATGGAGTCGAACTTTCCGTAGTTGTTGGTGTGGCAGATGTGCTACTTTGTGATGTAGTTGGAGCTATTGTTGGTGCGGATGCAGAGGTTGTCTGTGTTGCCGATGCTGTCAGAGGAGATATTTTGGAAGCTGCTGGCAAAGTAGTTGTTGAGGACTCACTGGAAGTGGATTTTATTGACGTTGTACTTGGTGATGAAGTTGATGTGGGTAAAGTTGTTGGAGTTGTTGGTGTGGATACTGTTGTTGACTGTGGTGTGGATGCAGTAGTCTCTGCATTGGTTGTTGTGACGGTCGTCAATGGTGTTGGTGTTGTGGTTGGAATGTTTGTCTGTTGATTCGATTCAGTGGAAGTGGGCAATGTGGTTGGAGATGCCATTGTGGTAGTTGCGCTGTGTGATGTGGAAGTTGACAACGTTGTAGTTATGCGTGTTGTGGATGGAGTCGAACTTTCCGTAGTTGTTGGTGTGGCAGATGTGCTACTTTGTGATGTAGTTGGAGCTATTGTTGGTGCGGATGCAGAGGTTGTCTGTGTTGCCGATGCTGTCAGAGGAGATATTTTGGAAGCTGCTGGCAAAGTAGTTGTTGAGGACTCACTGGAAGTGGATTTTATTGACGTTGTACTTGGTGATGAAGTTGATGTGGGTAAAGTTGTTGGAGTTGTTGGTGTGGATACTGTTGTTGACTGTGGTGTGGATGCAGTAGTCTCTGCATTGGTTGTTGTGACGGTCGTCAATGGTGTTGGTGTTGTGGTTGGAATGTTTGTCTGTTGATTCGATTCAGTGGAAGTGGGCAATGTGGTTGGAGATGCCATTGTGGTAGTTGCGCTGTGTGATGTGGAAGTTGACAACGTTGTAGTTATGCGTGTTGTGGATGGAGTCGAACTTTCCGTAGTTGTTGGTGTGGCAGATGTGCTACTTTGTGATGTAGTTGGAGCTATTGTTGGTGCGGATGCAGAGGTTGTCTGTGTTGCCGATGCTGTCAGAGGAGATATTTTGGAAGCTGCTGGCAAAGTAGTTGTTGAGGACTCACTGGAAGTGGATTTTATTGACGTTGTACTTGGTGATGAAGTTGATGTGGGTAAAGTTGTTGGAGTTGTTGGTGTGGATACTGTTGTTGACTGTGGTGTGGATGCAGTAGTCTCTGCATTGGTTGTTGTGACGGTCGTCAATGGTGTTGGTGTTGTGGTTGGAATGTTTGTCTGTTGATTCGATTCAGTGGAAGTGGGCAATGTGGTTGGAGATGCCATTGTGGTAGTTGCGCTGTCTGATGTGGAAGTTGACAACGTTGTAGTTATGCGTGTTGTGGATGGAGTCGAACTTTCCGTAGTTGTTGGTGTGGCAGATGTGCTACTTTGTGATGTAGTTGGAGCTATTGTTGGTGCGGATGCAGAGGTTGTCTGTGTTGCCGATGCTGTCAGAGGAGATATTTTGGAAGCTGCTGGCAAAGTAGTTGTTGAGGACTCACTGGAAGTGGATTTTATTGACGTTGTACTTGGTGATGAAGTTGATGTGGGTAAAGTTGTTGGAGTTGTTGGTGTGGATACTGTTGTTGACTGTGGTGTGGATGCAGTAGTCTCTGCATTGGTTGTTGTGACGGTCGTCAATGGTGTTGGTGTTGTGGTTGGAATGTTTGTCTGTTGATTCGATTCAGTGGAAGTGGGCAATGTGGTTGGAGATGCCATTGTGGTAGTTGCGCTGTGTGATGTGGAAGTTGACAACGTTGTAGTTATGCGTGTTGTGGATGGAGTCGAACTTTCCGTAGTTGTTGGTGTGGCAGATGTGCTACTTTGTGATGTAGTTGGAGCTATTGTTGGTGCGGATGCAGAGGTTGTCTGTGTTGCCGATGCTGTCAGAGGAGATATTTTGGAAGCTGCTGGCAAAGTAGTTGTTGAGGACTCACTGGAAGTGGATTTTATTGACGTTGTACTTGGTGATGAAGTTGATGTGGGTAAAGTTGTTGGAGTTGTTGGTGTGGATACTGTTGTTGACTGTGGTGTGGATGCAGTAGTCTCTGCATTGGTTGTTGTGACGGTCGTCAATGGTGTTGGTGTTGTGGTTGGAATGTTTGTCTGTTGATTCGATTCAGTGGAAGTGGGCAATGTGGTTGGAGATGCCATTGTGGTAGTTGCGCTGTGTGATGTGGAAGTTGACAACGTTGTAGTTATGCGTGTTGTGGATGGAGTCGAACTTTCCGTAGTTGTTGGTGTGGCAGATGTGCTACTTTGTGATGTAGTTGGAGCTATTGTTGGTGCGGATGCAGAGGTTGTCTGTGTTGCCGATGCTGTCAGAGGAGATATTTTGGAAGCTGCTGGCAAAGTAGTTGTTGAGGACTCACTGGAAGTGGATTTTATTGACGTTGTACTTGGTGATGAAGTTGATGTGGGTAAAGTTGTTGGAGTTGTTGGTGTGGATACTGTTGTTGACTGTGGTGTGGATGCAGTAGTCTCTGAATTGGTTGTTGTGACGGTCGTCAATGGTGTTGGTGTTGTGGTTGGAATGTTTGTCTGTTGATTCGATTCAGTGGAAGTGGGCAATGTGGTTGGAGATGCCATTGTGGTAGTTGCGCTGTGTGATGTGGAAGTTGACAACGTTGTAGTTATGCGTGTTGTGGATGGAGTCGAACTTTCCGTAGTTGTTGGTGTGGCAGATGTGCTACTTTGTGATGTAGTTGGAGCTATTGTTGGTGCGGATGCAGAGGTTGTCTGTGTTGCCGATGCTGTCAGAGGAGATATTTTGGAAGCTGCTGGCAAAGTAGTTGTTGAGGACTCACTGGAAGTGGATTTTATTGACGTTGTACTTGGTGATGAAGTTGATGTGGGTAAAGTTGTTGGAGTTGTTGGTGTGGATACTGTTGTTACAAAAAAACATTGGTTGTTGTGGTAAACGCCCCAAAGGTTAGGTAATTGTGGTTGGAATGTTTGTCAGTTGATTCGATTCGATTCAGTGGAAGTGGGCAATGTGGTTGAGATGCCATTGTGGTAGTTGCGCTGTGTGATGTGGAAGTTGACAAGCGTTGTAGTTTATGCCTGTTGTGGTGGATGGAGGCGAACCAAAATAACCCCAAGTTTGCATGTGCCTACTTTGTGATGTAGTTGGGAGCTATTGTTGGTGCGGATGCAGCCCCCCCCCCCCCCCCCCCCCCCCCAAGAGGGAGATATTTTTGGAAGCTGTGGCAAAGTAGTTGTTTGAGGATCTACAGCATTGATACTTGTCGTGAAAACCCCAAGAAGAAAGAAGATGTGGGTAAAGTTGTTGGAGATGTTGTAGTGGGATACTGACTTTAACTGTGCAAACAGTAGTCCCCAAAAAAAAAAAAAAAACCCCCCCCCCCCCCCCTGTGTTGGTGTTGTGGTTGGAATGTTTGTCTGTTGATTCGATTCAGTGGAAGTGGGCAATGTGGTTGGAGATGCCATTGTGGTAGTTGCGCTGTCTGATGTGGAAGTTGACAACGTTGTAGTTATGCGTGTTGTGGATGGAGTCGAACTTTCCGTAGTTGTTGGTGTGGCAGATGTGCTACTTTGTGATGTAGTTGGAGCTATTGTTGGTGCGGATGCAGAGGTTGTCTGTGTTGCCGATGCTGTCAGAGGAGATATTTTGGAAGCTGCTGGCAAAGTAGTTGTTGAGGACTCACTGGAAGTGGATTTTATTGACGTTGTACTTGGTGATGAAGTTGATGTGGGTAAAGTTGTTGGAGTTGTTGGTGTGGATACTGTTGTTGACTGTGGTGTGGATGCAGTAGTCTCTGCATTGGTTGTTGTGACGGTCGTCAATGGTGTTGGTGTTGTGGTTGGAATGTTTGTCTGTTGATTCGATTCAGTGGAAGTGGGCAATGTGGTTGGAGATGCCATTGTGGTAGTTGCGCTGTGTGATGTGGAAGTTGACAACGTTGTAGTTATGCGTGTTGTGGATGGAGTCGAACTTTCCGTAGTTGTTGGTGTGGCAGATGTGCTACTTTGTGATGTAGTTGGAGCTATTGTTGGTGCGGATGCAGAGGTTGTCTGTGTTGCCGATGCTGTCAGAGGAGATATTTTGGAAGCTGCTGGCAAAGTAGTTGTTGAGGACTCACTGGAAGTGGATTTTATTGACGTTGTACTTGGTGATGAAGTTGATGTGGGTAAAGTTGTTGGAGTTGTTGGTGTGGATACTGTTGTTGACTGTGGTGTGGATGCAGTAGTCTCTGCATTGGTTGTTGTGACGGTCGTCAATGGTGTTGGTGTTGTGGTTGGAATGTTTGTCTGTTGATTCGATTCAGTGGAAGTGGGCAATGTGGTTGGAGATGCCATTGTGGTAGTTGCGCTGTCTGATGTGGAAGTTGACAACGTTGTAGTTATGCGTGTTGTGGATGGAGTCGAACTTTCCGTAGTTGTTGGTGTGGCAGATGTGCTACTTTGTGATGTAGTTGGAGCTATTGTTGGTGCGGATGCAGAGGTTGTCTGTGTTGCCGATGCTGTCAGAGGAGATATTTTGGAAGCTGCTGGCAAAGTAGTTGTTGAGGACTCACTGGAAGTGGATTTTATTGACGTTGTACTTGGTGATGAAGTTGATGTGGGTAAAGTTGTTGGAGTTGTTGGTGTGGATACTGTTGTTGACTGTGGTGTGGATGCAGTAGTCTCTGCATTGGTTGTTGTGACGGTCGTCAATGGTGTTGGTGTTGTGGTTGGAATGTTTGTCTGTTGATTCGATTCAGTGGAAGTGGGCAATGTGGTTGGAGATGCCATTGTGGTAGTTGCGCTGTGTGATGTGGAAGTTGACAACGTTGTAGTTATGCGTGTTGTGGATGGAGTCGAACTTTCCGTAGTTGTTGGTGTGGCAGATGTGCTACTTTGTGATGTAGTTGGAGCTATTGTTGGTGCGGATGCAGAGGTTGTCTGTGTTGTCGATGCTGTCAGAGGAGATATTTTGGAAGCTGCTGGCAAAGTAGTTGTTGAGGACTCACTGGAAGTGGATTTTATTGACGTTGTACTTGGTGATGAAGTTGATGTGGGTAAAGTTGTTGGAGTTGTTGGTGTGGATACTGTTGTTGACTGTGGTGTGGATGCAGTAGTCTCTGCATTGGTTGTTGTGACGGTCGTCAATGGTGTTGGTGTTGTGGTTGGAATGTTTGTCTGTTGATTCGATTCAGTGGAAGTGGGCAATGTGGTTGGAGATGCCATTGTGGTAGTTGCGCTGTGTGATGTGGAAGTTGACAACGTTGTAGTTATGCGTGTTGTGGATGGAGTCGAACTTTCCGTAGTTGTTGGTGTGGCAGATGTGCTACTTTGTGATGTAGTTGGAGCTATTGTTGGTGCGGATGCAGAGGTTGTCTGTGTTGCCGATGCTGTCAGAGGAGATATTTTGGAAGCTGCTGGCAAAGTAGTTGTTGAGGACTCACTGGAAGTGGATTTTATTGACGTTGTACTTGGTGATGAAGTTGATGTGGGTAAAGTTGTTGGAGTTGTTGGTGTGGATACTGTTGTTGACTGTGGTGTGGATGCAGTAGTCTCTGCATTGGTTGTTGTGACGGTCGTCAATGGTGTTGGTGTTGTGGTTGGAATGTTTGTCTGTTGATTCGATTCAGTGGAAGTGGGCAATGTGGTTGGAGATGCCATTGTGGTAGTTGCGCTGTGTGATGTGGAAGTTGACAACGTTGTAGTTATGCGTGTTGTGGATGGAGTCGAACTTTCCGTAGTTGTTGGTGTGGCAGATGTGCTACTTTGTGATGTAGTTGGAGCTATTGTTGGTGCGGATGCAGAGGTTGTCTGTGTTGCCGATGCTGTCAGAGGAGATATTTTGGAAGCTGCTGGCAAAGTAGTTGTTGAGGACTCACTGGAAGTGGATTTTATTGACG